>NC_135233.1:836865007-837172785 GCF_051348905.1 Ranitomeya variabilis | reverse complement strand
TGGCGGGGAAGGCGTCATTCGAAACGCGACTTTGGCACCAAGTTCGCGTTCCACGTGGCCGACCCACACTGGGATCGGATCGGGTTTCATGAGACGCCGACTTTGCCAAAAGTCGGCGACTTATGAAAATGAACGACCCGTTTCGCTCAACCCTAGTCATCAATATTAGATTCATTGATGGAGGTGTTTGGTGTTGGGCTCAATCAGCTGTCGGATGTGAGTGGCCAGTGACACAGCTTCCATTAAAGAGTACCCAGCATTGGTCACTACACATTGAATGGGGCTGCGCTTTGTATCTCTTATCAAAGTATTTACATCTGGAGGCCACAAGAGCAAATATAAGCCGATTGATAAGGGTATTATGTTCTGAACCACACCAAGCTGATATTGATTATCTATCCCATGGATCGGTCATTAATATCTTGTAATTGGACAGCCTATAACTATTTCTAGCATCCCCATAATCCCAGTTTAATTACTTACTCGGCTGTCATCTGAGCCACCAAATGGAAAGAGGTGAATCCAGCACTCATGAAGTTCTCCTGATACTGGCCCATCTTGATTGCCTCCAACCAATCACCCACAGTGGGAAATGTTGTATAATCTGGAACTGTACGGTCTAGTAGCTGCTGGGACACACTATTGTAAAGAGAAGAATGTAAGCATAAGAAATGAAAGAAAACCATAAAGAAGAATCTAGAAGACAGAGTCAAAAAGTTTAAATGCAAAGAGATATAACCCAAACCACAGAACTGTATATCACAGCTTCACCATCCATACCAGTTGGACATTTACCTTGCTTGCGCAGGACTGGTTACTTTCAGACTGGCTGCATTGCGTATTAACTTGTCCAAAGAACTGACTATCTGTGTAAATTTAGGCCTCAAATTACGATCACGGAGCCAGCAGTCAAGCATGAGTTGATGTAGAGCAGATGGACAATCCATTGGAGGTGGTAGACGATAATCCTGTTCAACAGCATTTATTACCTACAAAAACAGGAATATCCCTGTTAATGCATCAACAAATCCAAATCGTCAATATTTCTTAATACTCCACTATACTTACATCTTGATTTGACATGTCCCAGTACGGTCGCTCTCCATATGACATGACTTCCCACATGACAATGCCATAACTCCACACATCACTTGCAGATGTGAACTTTCGATAAGAGATTGCTTCTGGAGCAGTCCACCGAATAGGTATTTTTCCTCCCTAAGTAGATAAACCAAACAAACCCAGTTAGACCATTATCACTGACTTTGATGTCCACAAACGAGAACCTTGTCAGTATGTAAAGTTCTGTACAAAAGCTAGCAGATATTCTAGGGCTTTCATGAGTGCTGCAGGGTGTAATTTTTGGAAATCGCTTACCACAGAACTGGTATAAGTTGGGTCAGATCTGCTATTCTCCAGGAATCTTGAGAGACCAAAGTCAGAGACCTTACAGACAAGATTGCTGTTCACCAAGATGTTACGAGCAGCAAGATCACGATGAACGTAATTCATTTCCGATAAATACTTCATGCCTGACGCAATACCACGTAGTATTCCCACTAGCTGAATTACGGTGAACTGTCCATCATTCATCTGAAGAGAATAATAAAAAAAAAAGTTAAATAACACACCCAATATATATCTACACATTAAATATGGCTAATAGATAAGTAAATGCTCTACAGATACTGTTCATAAATGGAACTATTCAGAAACTTATCAGCAAAAGATAAAGTTTTGAATGAAAGGAAGTATTATTTTTTTCTTTCGAAGAACAATAGTTACCATTCAGGTACATGAATAAAGGCAAAGACTTCAAATGGGAATTACTAGCTGCAGCGGCAACTTGTATTTTTTAGTTCTAACAACAATTGTAAAGATACATCCATATAAAGATAATGAAAAGGTTTCTAGCACTAAAGGACACCATAAACAATAGACTAATGTCAGCCGAACCCACCGATAGAGACACGTTCGGCCAAAGGTCTATCGTGTACAGGGGCGCCGACTGACTGATGATCAAGGGAGAAGTCTATTGGATATAAGGTGGCTGAATGATCAGTTGAAGCATTGTTCAGCCGACAGCTATGATTTGTATGGGCACCTTAACAGTAATTTCTTACAGGCAAGTGTCCTTTATATAAAAAAAAAAAAAAAAAACACCTACATACAAATTCAAAACATATTACAACAAGAAAAAGGTGAAAAAGCCTCCAGGAAAAAGCCAGCGGCAAAACACGCGTCGGGGTGGGGAGACGCCATCTCTATCTGCATGAGGTAATGACTTGAACTTGTTTATATGTGCTGCGTGTTCTTCAGTTTGTAATCTCTCCTCATAGCGGGATAATAGCCTATGGGCTACTGAGTTACAGTGATACGCCTGCATGTACTGGATACTCTTTGGCAAGGACATCTTGGACTAGTGTTAATTGCTAACTAGTATTATTTGCTAACTATTGTCATACAGGGATATTACTTTATGTACCTCCTGCTATTTAATCATTTGGTATTATACAGTGCAATTTTAGTGCCTCCTTATTTATCCGCCCATACATATTACCACCTCTGCATATATTATTACTTAGGAGCTCATCTCCTATATGCATTATTGGGAATTTATGGTATTCTCCTTGTGAGGCACTCTTTTTCACTTTTTTTTCCTTGTTGTAATAGTTTTACTGGAATAAATAAATTACCTGTATTTTATTATAATGGATCTCTTCTTGTTTTTGGAGTAACTATACTCCAAATGGTTCTGAATTATATCCTGTTATGAAGTGCCATTGAAGTAGCATAAATTGACACCCCTTGCTTAAACCTACATACAAAGTGTATGAAAGATGGAGCACAGTGAAGGCATAACATGCAATCCAAGAGTCAAATAAGTGTGATGCATAGATGAGTAACTATTCATTGTTTGGAGGAATTATGAGCTTAGATCTAGGGATTATGTGGTCTCCTAAATCGAAGTGTTATTTCCCAGCTTGTTTGTGAATAGTGCACTATGTAGAAATCAGCACATAATATATGAGAAGTTCCCCTAGAGTTATGTTGGGCTTTGCATTTTTTTATGCATGTACTGTATTGTATCCTGCAGAGCATACACATTTATGTTCTTAATTCACCCGACAGGACAGATATCCTGCTGAACACATGAAAGCATATCAAAAGAGCACATGAAAGTAGGAGGCCATACTGCCAACCATCTAATAAGCACTTGCTTACACATGTCTTCACTGGATACTGAACCTCACTATGTAGGTGTTGGCATTTCTGTGGTAGGGACATTAATGCTGTGTGATTATTACTTAACATATTTCCTTGTTTACCTGTACTTTAAGAACAAACGTACAAAACAAATGAAATATGTACGGCAGATTGGAGTTTAAGGCAGCAGACTGGAAGTTAGATCATTGTTTGCTTAAATGATTCCAGACGATGTCACTGAACTCACAGACTAAATGGGCAGATTAAGACCTGCCCAAAGTTTACCGAATTGAATTCAGACATGCTATGACAAACGCAGAACATGAAACACAAAACTTACTGGTTTTCTCACATTTATAAAATCTAACTAATTTTGACCAGGAAGAAACCAAGTATTAGAGAGCACCACCAAGTCTAACTAGCAAACAACTGATCCTTACGAATTACCAAGACTTACCCTCAGGAAAGAATCAAGTGCCCCATTCTCCATAAACTCTGTAAGAATCATCACCGGCCGACTTCTGGTCACAACTCCTTCCAAACGTATGATATTTGGATGATCAAACTGTCCCATAATACCTGCTTCACCCAAAAAGTCACGTCTTTGTTGATCCGTATAACCTGCTTTTAGGGTCTTGATTGCCACCAGCTGTTCTCTGCGCCCTGCTTGTTTCAGTCTTCCACGGCAAACCTCTCCAAACTCACCTAACGCATAAGACAAGAAATCAATCTGCCCATTCTTTTCTTTGCTGTATAGATCACACTTCACTTAATATATTCATGATAACCTCATATCTGCCCTATACACTTCGAAATCCCCAATTAGTTCATTGAGTTAAAAGTGAGAAGCATTTGACGCAACAGATAAAGTGAATGTGTTTATGAGACAAACCTGCACCGATCACTTCTTCAATCTTCACACACGAAATGTCAATTTCTTTAGCAAAGTCTCGAACGGCTTCATTAGGATCCTCATAAGTGAATGGATCAATATAAAGCTTCATCCCAGGAACCACTATGAGAACAAGAAGTATCAAGTACCTCCATCAACCGAGCTGTTTGGCAATCACATCTACAAAGTCACTCATACAAAAAGACAAACTCAAGATAGTCTATGGAGTGATTCTAAACACAAATTGTGTAAGATATGAACAATGAGCCAGATATGTATACACTATAATCTGTGTGTTGCATAATACTGAAATAGGTTAATCAATAGTGTGACTACACCCATGCAATAAACTGATATAAAGAGCCAGCCCAAGAGGAAAATAAAAGCATGTCATACAAGTTTAACATGGTTTTCTTCTACATTAAAAAACAAGGACTAAGTTTAGGGCTATAAAGAGACTATGAGCCTGATTCATTAAGACTGGCATTCTCCATGCAGTCTTAAAGATGGAATTGCTAGAGTAAGGGTACCGTCACACAGTGGCATTTTCATCGCTACGACGGTACGATTCGTGACGTTCTAGCGATATAGTTACGATCTCGCAGTGTCTGACACGCAGCAGCGATCAGGGACCCTGCTGAGAATCGTACGTCGTAGCAGATCGTTTGAAACTTTCTTTCGTCGCTGGATCTCCCGCTGTCATCGCTGGATCGTTGTGTGTGACAGCGAGCCAGCGATGCGTTCGCTGGTAACCAGGGTAAACATCGGGTTACTAAGCGCAGGGCCGCGCTTAGTAACCTGATGTTTACCGTGGTTACCAGCGTAAAAGTAAAAAAAAAACAAACCGTACATACTCACCATCTGATGTCCTTCAGGTCCCTTGCCGTCTGCTTCCCGCTCTGACTGTCTGTCGGCCGGAAAGTGAGAGCAGATCACAGCGGTGACGTCGCCGCTGCACTCTGCTCTCACTGTACGGCCGGATCTCAGTCAGAGCAGGAAGCGGACGGCAAGGGACCTGACGGACATCAGATGGTGAGTATGTACGGTTTGTTTTTTTTTACTTTTACGCTGGTAACCACGGTAAACATCGGGTTACTAAGCG
Source organism: Ranitomeya variabilis (assembly GCF_051348905.1). Lineage (NCBI taxonomy): Eukaryota > Metazoa > Chordata > Amphibia > Anura > Dendrobatidae > Ranitomeya > Ranitomeya variabilis. Next base: position 837,167,584 of record NC_135233.1, on the reverse strand, counting down.
CGGCCCTGCGCTTAGTAAACCGATGTTTACCCTGGTTACCAGCGAACCTCGGCATCGTTGGTCGCTGGAGAGCGGTCTGTGTGACAGCTCCCCAGCGACCACACAACGACTTACCAACGATCACGGCCAGGTCGTATCGCAGGTCGTGATCGTTGGTAAATCGTATAGTGAGACGGTACCCTTAGATGCACCTAATTCATTAAGAGGATTAGGCGCCTACACCAAAAAAGTTACTTTAGTCAAGGACTGTAAAACATTTCTGGCATAAATTTACATTACTGAGGTGGTATAAATTTTGATGAATTTGGGGAAGGTTTTGCCACGTTCCGTCAAGTTTGGTGAAGCTGGCCGGGACTGGTGTAAAACACACCAAAAAGTTGCTAAATTTTTGCAACATTTCAGCGTGTTTTACGCCAGAACTGTGGCTAGAACACCTCGATGAATCAGGCCCTTTGTGTATAGCCCTGGAGTGACTTGGGACTACTGAAGTGTAATAGAATACATTAGATTGTATGCAATCTTGTGGACTACTGCTGTCACTTACAGTTCACAAACAGTGCTTAGACCACAGGTTGGGGAATTTAACTTGCCATAGTCATAGTATGGTGTCAGGTTGTATTTCGCACCAATCATGCAACATTATTGGTACAGCAAATATCCTCACTAAAGAGATAGATATTTAATAATTCCTATTAAACTAAAGGGGTTTTCCCACAAAGTACATTGTAATTAATAGATGTTGGAATAATAATTTCCACAACTGGATGTGTAAAAAACAAAAAACAAAATGTTCCTGTGCTGAGAGAATCTTATAAATGTGTCCCGTGCTGTAATGTCTGTATTCTCTTTTGCTTTCTCCTTGCCCAGGAGATGTGGTATGATCAGACCATGTTCCTGCACAGTGAGACACAGCCATTACACAGTACACAGCAGGGGCACATTTAGAAGATTATCAGCACAGGAACATTTTTTTTTTTCTATAAACACATCCAATTATGGAAGTTATTATTATTCAAAGATGGAATGATTAAAGTATTGACTAAATTTAACTTTGTTCGTGGGTAAAACCCCTTTTACATAAGTAGAAAGTACAACAAAAGTCAAATTCAGTATCCATAAAGTTGCAGGCATAGAGTTAATTGGGGCTTCATGGTGAGCAAAAGAATACAAAAAACAAGCAACATGGCTGGTAACCCATAAATATACACAGGCGGGAAGAAAGCTAAATTTACAACCCCTAAAAAGACTTTCAGCAAGAGATAAGACAATTAGAGGGAAGGGAGGGATATAACCATTCAAGGGGAGGAGTGGTAGGTACTGACAATAGAACAGAAGAAATACCAAATTACCAATTCAGCAACTGTGGGAGCTAGAAGCCATTCACAACTTCTAATTATTGTAATGAGGGGTGGGCTATTACTACAAACAAGATGTAAACACTATATAATGGACCACAAACCTTAACACAAATAGCCCAATAAAAAGCTACAATGCATCACAGATTAATTTTCCACTTATGTATCGTATATCAATCTTTAAGTCTACTTAAGTACATTACAACTCTTCTAAATATCACAGAAATTGTGGACAGACGATAACAAATTGTCCTCAGCTGAGTGACAAATGTAAATACAATGGCATAGGCCACAACCCCAACAAATGGCAAATGGTGGCCATTAGGCAAGATGAAACTGACAAGTATGCATCCAGTTGGTGGCCACATGACGGGAGACACTTTTACAAAAGAATAACAGGACTTCTGTCAAGCACATAATATGTCCATACACTAGGAAATCTGACTATTGCCCTAACACCTACATTAGTGCATGTAAAAGAATGGAAGTTTTACATTTTCTTGTAATAGCCGTTTTCACAAAAATGGTGCCAGTAAGTAGATCAGATCCACTAGGGACAAAGAGAACAGTGATAAAATGCAGGTTTTTGCCAATTTAAAGCAGGAACATTTGTATAGAAAGCACTATAGCAATCCAAAGAAAAAACTCATACAGTGACATTGGTAAAATTACCATCCGCACCAATAAAAGAACAGATTCAAATTTTCAACAAGCATGGAGACATACGGCTAACAAGAAATAGTGTTAACAACTGCCAATTAGCGCTGAACACCACAGGACATTAATTACAAATTGCTAAGCAATGCACAGCGAGAAGAGGCATAATGTGCAGCCACCCAGAACAAGCAAGTCAGCTGTAACTACCAAAAGAAAGGTCATCAGATGTTGTAACCAGTCAGAGAATCCGGAGGCTCATAAATGGCACAAACAGGAGGGAGATTATATAAAATCACAGGTTAAGAAGAAGGCACCAGAGAATATCCATCTTGAACAACGAGATACCCAAACTAAGAAAATTAACATTGAATGGCCATGATTCACAGCAGAAGATCATTAGTGAGGAACCATCGCAGACCATCAGTAATCCATGCCAACTCTAAACCATACTTACTATATTGCTGCAGTTTCTCTGTGTACTCAGATTCAGGATCATTCCTCTGTTTTCTGCTAAACAAAAAAAAAAGTTACAATTATTACCGCTAATTTACCCTAAAGCTTGTTTACATGCTCATATATGTAATCCATGCAATTCCATCTCTATTTCATCAAAGAAGGGTGGGTATCTACTGTGCTTGTTTTTAGATATCTTACAAAGTTTGGGTTCCATTCTGCTGAAAGTGGACAACCCCTTTAAGAATGAAAGGAATACAGACTAAAAACATGAACATGTGAACAAGACTTAATCCATTACGCTCAGTTTACTTAAGGTCCAATCCATACAACTGACAGGAACATTGATTCTTATTAGAATTGGCAAGTTTGGTCTTCATATTGGACCAAACTTAACTATGTCGTTTTTGTTTTTTTACCACTGGTGCAATGGAAATGCCTATGGATTATAATGGGTAACTGTTCTCTCCAAGAAAGAGAGAAACAGACAGAATTCATAAGAAAATCTGACATATAAATGCAGCCTAAAACTTCAAACACTATATTAAAAATTTTGTTAGACCTCCCACCAAATTTCTACCCCAGTACACAACTCACCTGAAACAAACTATTACAATTACGACCACTGCAATTATAAAAATGAGCCCAGCTGTCACAGAACCAACAACCATCGGGACCTGCTCCTGCAGACTGCTCCGATCCCCTGTGGGGGAAACATGGAAGGAAAAAAGGAGGAGGGGAGTGAGGGATCAGTGGGTAAAGGAAAATCAAGGAAGTGACGAATCACACGGACAGTGCAGAGTCTGTGGACCAAGGTAAAACTCAAGAGTGAAGAATATTAAAAGGAAGGGTAACGTAATAGCAAAGGATTAGGGAATCGGTGAAGGGAGGCGAGGATCTGTTTGTTGAGAATGAGTAAGGGCAGCAAATCTGAGGCAAGAGACATCTCATCTGTACCATGGCAGATTGCTGTGTAAAATCATGTCAATGTTCTTGGCTATAATCAACTAGACTTGACATGGATAGATTAAGTTAATGGCCAGATGGTTGAAAAAAAACATCAAAAGACTATACATTTCCAGAAAGAAAGTCTATGCAGGAGACGTGTTATTTAGTTGACTTTTCTCACTTGTTGATAGGCACAATGCTAAGGAGCCTGCATAGTAACCTGTCTACTAACTTTCCCTGGGCTTGTTACAACTGGCAGCAGCCTAAATGTTGCCATAAGCATAACATGCTGACATGTACATGCCCCCGGTGATTTACGTCTGGTGGATTACTTTGCAGGCGTACCTGCATAGTCAACATCAAGTCTGCCAGCTAGAATCTAAAACTTCAAGATGGAGAAGATGTTGACAAGTGAGAATGTAATAGTAGATGTTAGAGAGGGAAAACGTGAATATAATTGTAATTTACAGTGTTAGCGGTGTGACATAAGAAAATAACGCAAGACAAGGTGTGGGGGTGAATCTGTGGCTCAAGAAGATTTGTTAATGGGGTTAAGAATGAATCATTTGTGCTTAAGAGAATGAAAGGTTTAAGAATAAGGATTTACGCACCATCTTCAGCTACTGTCTGGAACTCTCGTGGATCACTGTATGCACCATATCCAGCTACTGTGCGAGCACGGACTTGTACCACATATATACTGTCTGGAAACAGCCCCTCCACATGCACACTTGTGCGCTGACTGGTCACGGTGTTTCCTGCACCGCTGTGACTCTGGGGATAATAGAAAAGCAAGAGTTGGCCCTAGTTTATAGATGAAATAGAACTAAAAATATTGTAGCTGTTCAGGATACTCACCTTCGCATAATATCTTATCTCATAATCCAAAATGATGCCGTTGGGACTCTCAGGGGGAGCCCAGGACAACATGAGAGAATTTGCAGCACTGCCATGTGATTGTACAATAGGGACCGCTGAAGGGGCTGGAAGGAAAGTGAACAGCTTCAGTTATTCAATCCCTTTCCTTTTCCCATCCTTGTGCACACCCCATCATTTCATTACCAGTACTAATCCCCCAGCTATTTATTAAGTGTTCTCTGTTTCACTTCACAACACTTGCAATCCATCAAACGCACACTTACCAGCTTGGTTGGTTGTTATATTCACAGAATAATAATTTGGTGGGTGGGGGTTCCTGTTTGACACTCCATTAACTGCCTGGATTTCAAAACTGTATTTCGTGTGAGCCTGAAGATGGCTGACTGAGACATGCCGCTTGAGAACTCCAAGTTGGCGGGGCCAAAACTGAACGTTATCATCACAACGAGAGCACACGCGTTCTGAGCACTTTTTACAGATCACATTATAAGATGTGTCCTCCCGGCCTCCTAAATTGGCAGGTTCTCCCCACTCTAGCACCACAGAGGTCTCATTGACATTGGAAATCACGTGTTGTGGTGCTGAAGGCACAGCTGAAAGCAAGAACAAGAAGAAAGCACAGGTGAGCACCCAGCCCAATACACGTCTGATATTTAGGATTCTCTTCTGTAGCTACAAGAAGTCATTCTGCCTTTATATCGACAGCATGCTACTGTTCAGATGGATCAATCGATGGGGAAAAAAGAACTTATCAGTCTAAAGACGATGGGAAATTTTATCCAAACTGGTAAGAAAGTGGAGTATTCCCCCCTAACCACTACATAGGGGGCTTTTCTTTTTCCAAAGTCCTCTGAAAATTTACATTTATGAATCTCCTCATATAGTTGTAAAGTGAAAGTTTGGTGCTTTTTTGTTTTAGAACGCAGTTATTGCTTTTTTTTTTTTTTTTTTTTTTTTTTTAACAAGGGTAAAATGACCAATTTTAGTAAAAATCCATAGTCCACTAAACAATACTTTTAGAAAATCCATTCTATGCAAGTTTGTACATTAGTCTGTAAAATTGAAGTTTTTGGTGTGGTTTACTGCATGGCCAAAAGTAAAGAACAATTATGAAATGTGGTCACTACCCCCCCCCCCCCCCCAAAAAAGAGTCACAAACAGGAAAAAAGTTCCTCGATTTTAGTAATTGTTCAAGTTAAAGGCAGTAACTTATAGTATGACAGATATAGCAAACAGAAGACGTGATCATACATCTCTTGCAACATGCCCATAAATCAGTGTGACTAACTTGAACGTCTGCTAAAATGAGGCCATTTTTGATCAAGGATTCATTTAATCAAATTGAAAGATGCAGATAATTAAAAAAAAAAAAAAAAAAGGCCGAGATTTTGTCAATGTAAGCTCTATCCAGAGCGGCGATGTGTCCTTGGTTTAGCACAGAAGCCTGTCGGATGCCAATGACTTACAATGGGATCTGTTGGGTTCCATGCAAGTATTTTTCCATCAATCAGAACATACACCTTACCAGAGACCTAGTACCCACGTTAAAGTTTTAATGTCAAACAATTTCTTCATCACTTACATGTGCATGGTTTTTCCGCACTCTCACCATCAGCTCTGTAATAGCTCGTCTGGCAGGTACATATGGTGGCTGCAGCAGAAGTGGCGCGGCTATTAGCAGGGCATGGAATGCAGGGCCCTTCTCCCTGCCTTGACTTGTATGTAGCACGGTTGCAAGCTGGTAAATAAAATTTGATGTTAGAGACTAGAAAACATTCTTATGGGAAGCAATAAAATACATTTTCTATATACCTTTCAAATTATTTTTGCAAAGGAGGGGAAAGTATCATGAAAGAGGTAAAGAATCATGCTCAGATTACCTAGGCACTGTGTGTCCTTTGCAGCCGCTTCATATCCTGCTGAACATGTACAGGACCCCACCGGTACCATCCACTCGCCATCTCCATTGCAATAAAGCTTGAGAGGGACAGACACTTCCAAGGCGTTGGGCACACAGGCACCAGGGGCAATAACCAAGGAGGTGGTTTCAGCACCAGTCAAAGTCTCTGGAAAAGTAGCAAATCCTGCTATGGTTTGCGGACACTTCTTAAAGAATACACGCACTGAAATTAAAGAAACACAGGCACCCAAGTCTTGAAAAGCCAAATAAAAACCAGCACGGGAAAGAGGTCCAAAGCTCCGAACTTTCGTGTTAACACGGCCAGAGTCACGTCGCGAGAAGCTCTCATCAGGCGCAATGGTGTCCACCTTAATGTATGGAGTTTCCATCCATAAGGGACTATTCTCAGAGGCAGAGTCGGTGTCAGACTCGTAATAAAATAGATTAAAAGTCTCCTTGCAGGATCCTGGAATATTTGGCAGGCTGTTACAATCTCGCACAGTGAATTTCAGCTCAACGTAGACACGCTGTACATCCTGTCGATGAATAAACTGTGTCCGTAGCCAGTTATTTTGATTTAACATCTGCACATTACATACTTGATAAGTCCGAATTGGATTTGATGCATCGTCATAGCCACTTACTTCCTCCCACTACAAAAAAGTAGAAGAAAAATTAAATAAATGGTATATACTTTGTCATCTTTATACAGTTCCTCCTTATATTCACTAGGACAAACCAAGAGGAAATTAAAAAGTTAAAAGAAAAAAAAAAAAAAAAAAAACACAAAAGAGGTTTAAAGAATATCTAGTAAAGAGGGGGGGGGGGGAAAGGGAAGATGTTACTTACTCCAGATTCAGGATATGTAACCCATGCTAGCTCCGATGTAGTCCATCGAGTGTCCAAGAGAGTTTCTATACAAACAAAAGAACATCTCATGATATAACTGAAGTCAATCTCTCATAATAATAATTTTATTTTTTATTAATAAAGACCATATGTTGCTAAAATGCTACATGCATCCAATATGTAGACATGGTAAGAGCAGGACAGGACAATTTGCCTTGGAGCCAATGAACCTAGAGCTTTACTGTTGTCACTGGATCAACACAGCATAGTGAATATTAAAGTGAACCGGAGATCTGATACATGGTGCACGATCCACAAGCAGCATGTATAAAGCACTGGCTGTATGATCTATCTCAGCCAGGCATGTCTGACTATGAAACACTTTCAAAACTGCCGGGAACCGAGCCGAGATGGAGACTAGTCGGACCAGTGGTTCCCTGTGGTTTCTCCTCAACCACTGTCCTGGAGTAACAGGTCTCTGCTTATACACGCAGCATTTCAGAGTCAAATATACCCGGCGGAAACCAAGAGGAAGGTCCAGCTCCAGGTAAAACCAATGCGTTTATTTGAAAAATAAATTTTTACAAAAACATCCTTGAAGTGAAAATGCAACACGTTTCCAGCGCGTCCTCTGTCACAGCTTCTACTGTGGAGTGCGGTCAACCTTTATAAATATGTGCCAACTACAAGCAGGTGAAATGGACACACCATGTGAGAGTTAATGGGTGGCAGCATGCTGGGATGGAAAGGGTCAGCATGACTGCAGTTTTCAAAAAAAGAAAACCAAATTGAGCAAGACAGGATATCATACTGCCAGTGTCTGATAAAGGCTACCCGTGGATCGGACAGCACATATAAGCTGTCAGGTGCACTTTAAGAATCAATATCGGGGGTACTAAAAGAAAACAAATGATACCTTAGGTTAAGGATATATTATACCATTACTAGGCTGTCATTTTTACAGAAGTTCATCCATACGAAAAAAAATTTAATTGTGCTTGTGGCAAAATAGCACATGCAGGAACATAACATTTTTCACTGGTTCTGAATGTCACATTGCTGATACAGGAGACGTATGTTCAACGACAACAGCACAAAATCAGCGGGTATGCTTTGGTGCGCGTCCCTATACGGCCTTTTCTCGTCCATAATTTTATGGACACATGCTATCTATAATGGACAGCATTAAAGTTTCTCATGCTAAATGTGATTTTTCCTTTATTCATAGTGCGTTGGTGTGCACAAATAGTATAAAATAGCTCCAATTTGGGCTACATGGGTAGTGAGCCGTAGAGCCTTTTGTCAAGCACACAATCTTGACAAAGGGATCAATTGCTGTATAGTCCGAATTGTGATTTATACCATTTGTTCATACTCCGGCATTATGAATAAGTAGGCTAAAAAAAATAATCACTTTTTTCCCCCCATCAGAAACTTGAGTGCTGTACCTTATTGAATTAATGGTCTACCCTATACAAGAATTAAAATGTAATTGCACTCTCTGCGATTTCTTCCATTTTTCCCAATGTCATATGTCAAAGTAGAACTCGCTTAGTCAGACAGGAAATGTCTATAATCAGGGGAAACGTCTCTGGTGATCCACTGTACAGGGGTTTTTAGATTGCAAATTACTGTCTTAAACCCGGTTCACATCAAATCACAGGAATAGGTCCTGACATACATTATACGGAAGCCTGTGAAAGATGCCATACTGCGGCATCCATCAGCCATCCTCATGTTCAACAGGATATCCCACATGGAATACGTTTACCAGGATACCGTTCAGCTAGGCCAGCAGAGCCCCATATATGTGACATGCTAAGCCAACAACTAGAATACTTTATAAGCTATAGTCACATGATGGTATATGTGGTCAGAGTGTTATCAGTGTAAAAAAACTGACCTCACAAAGAAAGCACTGGGACCTATGTGATTCAACTGGGCTGCTCTGACCAAATGTTTCTTGGTCTTTTATGCCCTGGTGATATGTAAAACTGATAGCAACAAAGATGAAAAATTGTGGGGGGGTTTTTGGAATGAAAATCATACTTTGTTTATGCAGTTGTGTGAACGTGGCCTTACGAGTGCGCTGGAGGTAATATACCAATAGTTTTATTTCAAGGCAGAGTTAGTTGCCAATGTGTCGTCACGGGAAAATGGCAGAATCTAAGCAAATCTGTTTTGCATGCAGCAATAATTGTTAATTATTTTGAAGCTAACTGAAGTACGGTCACATCTATAGAAATGGTTATCCAATATATACCGTCCTTTCCATTGCAAGACCCCATCATTGACGAGCTGAATGCTGAGGGTCAGAAGGCAGAAATCTGGCCCCAATTCATCACTGCCTCTGCCACTACTTTTTATCTCGTTTTGTATTTTGTACTATTTTTTTTTAATTCTTTTTATTTGCACCAAATTCACGATTCTAGTTGTGCAATTTTTAAAGCTATGTTCACACGTTGCGTTTTTTCCTGCATTTTTGTTGTGTCTTATGCATGTTGATAAAGTTTAGTGCCCCAAAAAAGAGCCAGATTTGCGGAAAATTTCCTTAGGTTTTTGCACAAAAAAACCCAGCATTCTTGCACTTACCAATTGCTTTCTATGGGTGAACAAACGCTGCAAATACAATAAAAGTGACATGCTGCAGTTTGCAAAAACGCAGCAATTTTCCAAGTCAATCAGGAAAAAAAGCTGGTACTGTAAAACGCAGCTTAAAATTTACATAAAAAATGCAGCAAAAATGCAACGTGTGAACATAGCCTTAGTCTCTCTACTAAGGGGACTAACTACAGTTATCCCCTTGAGTGTATCAAATTTTTGTGCAATTTCACGTTAGGAAGAAACCTCATTTTTTACTTTGCTGCAAATTCCTGAATCTTGACCGCCATTTTGATGAATTTGGCACCAAACCGGCAAAAAATAAATAAATATAAAAAAAAAAAAGTAAATGATGAATCAGAGGCCAAGTGTGTAATTTCCCTCAAGCAGAACCACTTGGGAAATTAGACTTGCAATAGACGAGTCCCCCCTTGGCCACACCACTCTGTCCGTGCACACTTGGGGCAACACTCCACAAGGTTGCAGCAACACAGGGAGGATCAAGGAACAAGACAATCTCTTTTTGTATCTTTATTAGTTCAGAAAAGAAAAATCATAATAACATTACTAAAGGAGGACGCAGGTGCCCTGGTTCCTGGATTATTGGGAAATTATAGTATATTGTACAGTGCCTACTGACATTAGTGGTCTCTGTGGGTCATGCAGGGCTGTGGAATCGGTAAGCCAAACCTCTGACTCCGACTGACTCCACAGCCCTGGTGTCATGCACAGACGCCCAGATCCTGCCCCCCCCCCCCCCCCCTCCATCTACAGCGATAGGAAGATCCGGACACCAGAGGTAAAGGTTATTTTCATCACCCACTGTTGGTCTGGCCTAAAGACATTGCAATGTTGACATTAGGAGGCAAATATTAAACGCATATTTTACGCCACTTTTCCCTCCAACTGTTATTGAAAAGCTGTCTTCAGACTGGTTCTATGTTTATAACCACCCATTCCTATAAAATTACACTAGGCGACGGGGAAAATTATGGCGGCTTTATGTGGGTGACTCATAGCTGGGAAAGGGGACAGTGCGATGAGTGTATATTTATTGTACAATAACTTTTATATTACATTTATCTACATTTCGCACATAAATACATCGCTTCAACAACGGAACAAAATAAATACACAAACGAGACGTTCAGTCACCCCATCTCCATATTTATAGACAGTATGGATCTTGGAGTTTCGTAATATTTTCTCTGGAAAGATGCCTGTAATATGAAGTGCCAGCGCTGGAATTACGGGTCTAGTGAAGAAGCGATGAGCAATAAAACAGCGTGCTTAACCCCTGAATTATACTCATCTACCACTTACAGCTCAGACAAAGGAAACGGAAATGAAACCGGGAGAAGCAGCGAACGCTGGGGTTATCTTGTAAGGAGGAATTAAAGTTTGTGGCGCTCCAATGTAATAGTCAGGTTGTCTGGTAACACGAGGTCGGTAAAGGCAGCATCAGTCAGTAACAAACGCTGCATAAGAGCCACGTTTCTACCTCAGGACTAATGGCTCATTTACACTTGTGTGGTTTTCAGCTGGTTTCCATGCATTTTAAAGGCATGGTAATCAGGGGAAATCGACACTCAAGTTAAAACAAATGCTCTGGCATCGTTTCCATTTCTGTAAGCATTTCTGTTACCTAAAAGCAGACTTTGTGGTGCTGCAGACCATGAAGGTTGTAAACAACAGTGCCATATTTGTGCCCTATTGGGCTACTTATGAACGATGCAGCACTTCTCCATACTGCCCAATGAGCCATTGCCAAATCCCTATAGTTCTACAAAAAGGAGTCTATACAATATATCTATACACAAAAAACTGGGCATCTTGAATCATGAATGTCTCAACACTTCAGGTCGCATAACTGCCGGCCATACACAAGACAGCTGTCTGCCAAATGCTTGTCGAGACAACAGCCATCTCTCCAGAAACACTCAACCACGTCGGCTCGCCCCCTTCTATATGAATGCTGGAGAAAGAAATAAGCTGCTGCCGGACACCTTTACTCTGATGGAGATTTGGACTGGATTTTGTAGTAGCCATCACCTCGCTCTTTAGCAAAATCTGCTGCAGATCTGTCTGAAAATCCATAGTACAATAGATCATGCACCATTTTACAAGATAATACAAAACCAGTAAGTAACACAAATAGGTGTAAAAGGGCTATTCCTAGATATGTAACAAAAAGGAAATATAAGGAACCATTACTTACCGCCAAAATCCCTTTCCCTCCAGCAAGGACCATCTGTTGGTCCCATACGTTATTCACTTGACCACTGCAGGCAATCCCTGACTTCAGTGGAGACTAGTGATGAGCGAACTTGCTTGGATAATAATCATCAGAGCATGGTCAACGAGTGTCTTCGGTGTGCTCGGGAAATATTTGAGTCCTCGCGGCTGCATGTCTTGCGGCTGTTACACAGCGGCAACACATGCAGTGATTGGATTGCCTAACAAATGGGCAATCCATGCATATGCTGCAGCTGTCTAACAGCTATGAGACATGCAGCCATGAGGACTTGAACATATTATACGAGCACGCCGTAGACACTCGGTTAGCACCTGAGCATGCTCAGATAACACCTCATCCGGGCACGTGCGCTCATCATCACGACTAAAGACCCTTTTTGTTCACAATGCTGAGGCCAGCGATCAATAACAGTGGTCATATGAATGATAGGTGGGACCTCATCACTGCAATAGCAGGAGATCTCATAGGCAAGTAATGGTTATTTCATAACATTCCCCGTTCTTAGCCAAGTTTTAGAAACTCCTTTAAGCAGCAAGAAAAAAAAATAAGGCAGAAAGTCAAAATGCTCTGACTTTTTCTACAGGTCAAGTCAGGATGTGTTCTTGAAAAACAGATATACTGTGTTCTAGAAAGGTTTATGTACATCTCTGACATCAATGCGAATATTCTGCCTAAAACCTTAGAGACTTCATAAAGGAACAGCTTTGCTTTCCAATGTGAAGAGTTTGCAGATAAGCCCAGGTTATCATCTAGACGTTTACGTCAGGACAGCTAAAAGAAATTCTATGCAAAAGCAAATAATTTCTACAGTTCTTAAAAAGGAAAAAAAAAAAATACATAAAAGCATCTGGGTGCCACAAATTAGACCAGCTGCCGAGCGCCGATTTTCCGATCCTTATATACAAGTCAGCGGAACAAATGCAGATGTAATGTTGCATATAATGAACTGTGTCCAAAGAATTGCTGGGGAGCCCTAATTTGATCCAATCAGCACAGATGTAGTTTTACTTCCAGTTACAGAAAGTTACAACATGTATCCAACAAAATACAAGGAAAGAAAAAGAGAATCAAAATAGCACAATCTTCCTATATAAAAAGGAGTAATAATAAAATTATTATTATTATTTATAAAAAGGATTGCATCTAATAGGAAAAAGTATATATTTAGATTATCAATTTGTTGTGGATATTGGAGCGAATTCACATGTTGCTGCAACTTTGTTACAAGAACATCAATTGTCACATTAAATAGTGAGGATATCAATCTCTTTGAGAACAATGGAATCTGCTATAAGATGTTAATTGGTCTTGAAAATTGTATGGAACCGAACAAACACAGATGAACAGAGTCTCACGCGAATGATAGCAATAATGGTGTCCTCCTCACAAAACCCGCACATCAATGCTATGTCATATCACCATTTTAGTCCCCAGAGAGTCATCTCAGAGAAAGTTTAGACAGCTGCCAAGTCTGCACAGCTCCAATGTCACCGTCACTTTGCTACGAAGCTGATAGGAACATTGCGCCCCTTGACTTTAATTAACATTTCTATTAGCTTTGGCTCGTCAAAAACTAAAGCAGTCTTTAAAACAAGGCTTGAAATATCCATCATGGAAAGGGTTATTCATCCAGTCCTGATTAAACGCAGAATGACCCATCCAATAACCCCGATGTGTGATGAAAACGGAAAGTTGCTTTTCCTCCCCGGCGACTTACTCGTTTATGAAAATGAAGCAAGGAAAGTTAACCTTTAACCCCAGCCATAAAGGAAACCGACTTTAAAAGGGGAAATTATCATAAAAATAATATTTGCACATTTGATAATCACAGTACAGCAATTGGCACAGATGCCCTTTGTCATTCATTTTCCATTTTTTCCCCCTAAAAACAAGTATTGCACAATATAAGTTGGAAGAGAAAACTGGCACCGTACAGTCATGTTATGTTTTAGCAAATTCCATTAAGCAAACCAGAAGATAAGGTTACCACGGGGCACCTGGGCATCGCTTTTGAATAGATTAGTGCCCTTAATGTCTATGACACACATGACAGGTACTCACCAAAGTCCAACATTATCCATAAATGTACTGCTAGTTGGCAACACTTGTCTGCAGCAAGAGTTAAAGGGGTATTCCAATCTCCAACATCTTATCCCAATATGTAAGTAGCTGTAATAATATTAGCAAAATCTTCCAATTAGAAATGTACAATTTTTCAGATTCGCTATGTCTCTTTCAACATGTGCAGGCATTGCAGGACCTTAGGTATCCATGGTTACGACCACTAGCAACTAATGAACTGTTACTTCATCAGTTGACGTAACCATGGATACCTAAGGTCCTGCAATGCTTGCTCATAGCGAATCAGAAAAACTATACTACATTTCTAATTGGAGGTCATTTGCTAATATTATACATACTACCTATACTATCTTGGAGATTGGAATACCCATCATTAAAGTTAAAGTTTTTGTCTAACCAAAGGAGAGGTGATAACATGCAGATTAGTGGAGGCCCAACAGCTCCATTCGTTCTCTATGGGATAGAGGACAGCGCTCTGCCATCTCTGGCAGTCCCATTGAGAATTAAAAGGGTTTTCCCATGAACGAAGTACATTTTAATTAACAGATCTTGGAATAATAAGTTCCACAATTGGATGTGTAAAAATAATGTTCCTGTGCTGAGATAATCTTATAAATGTGCCCCTGCTGTGTACTGTGTAATGGCTGTGTCTGACCGTATAGGACCATAGTCTGATCATACCACATCTCCTGGGCAGGGGAGGACACACACACACACAAAAAAAAAAGTATACAGACAGGATAACAAGCGACAAGGGACCGCAGCCAATTCTGTGAGGTAAAACATTTCACAGGCAGGCAATATTTTACCTCACAGAAAGAAATAATTTGCCTCACAGAAATAAGTTACACATCCAATTGTGGAACTTATTTTTATGCCAAGATCTACTGATCAACGTGTACCTTGTTCGTGGAAAAAAGAAAAAAAAAAAAAAAAAAAAAGTGTATAGCCAGCTCATCTTGGAAACAGGTGCACAGATAAGATGGGGCCTCGTTGACCATGAAAAAAAAAAAACAAAAAAAACAGGAGAAATCCAGCACATGAATATAGATAAACTTTATTTTCAAGGATAAATATGAAAAAAAAATCCAGCACATGCAACAGAGAATATAGAGTGCTCTTAATCATAGCACAGTTGTTCGTGGAACAGCCCCATTACGGACAGCAGTGGTGTACATGTGCTGCCACTGCCCCATCCCAATGTTCTTGGCATCACGTATCCTTACGTTAGGTGGAAACTTTCAACGAGGAGAGTAAATTTGACTTCTGGAAGGTCACCGCTTTTTATCCACAGTACATTGCATTGCTAAAAACACCAACCCCTAAAACTCTTGATGACGCTTTTACATTGTCATCATGTCCAGTAATTTTGCTAAATAGCCGACAACATTAACTTTTATTTCTATAGCGCCAACATATTCCGCAGCACTTTGTCTTTTATAGGGGACTTGTACAAAGATATTACAGAATAACTCCGATTCCAAAACGATGCGAGGCCCCTGCTCGCAGGCTCATCATCTATGAGACATACTGTGCAATCTACGAATCATAGACTCTGGTTAAATTGCGCAATTGCAGGAAATAGGCGATTTAATTTAATTTTTTTCTCCTATGTGATGTATATTCGGAAACATTTCCTATTGGCAATGCCTGAATCACTTTTGCTCGTTCTCACTTTAGTGCATTGCCTTTACATGGACATTCATTGCATGCATCTGTATCTCCTACCCACCGGCAGCCATGACATCAGCTGTAAAATATGGAGACTCCTAAGTACGGCAGGAGACGCCAAATGAGATAATTTCAAGCACTTTCCGATGAGTTTGTAGTGCAGGGCCTGGAGGTGTAAGTGGATCGCCACAGCATCTAAAAATATTTACCTGCCTCTCTACTAGGAACGCTGGCAAGTCACAGACCCTTTTTCTCAGCCTTGGCTTTTAGATGCTTCGTGAAATATGGACTTCCCAGTAATTTACTGCATGCTGTGCGGAACAGTCGCGCCAGACATCTGTATGTAATACATACATACGGAAAATTGCAGGGTTGTCAAGAATCCAATTGTTTGTATTGAAATATAATTGGAACATTTATCACTATAAACATATGCAAATGACAGTATATTTATCTGCGGAGGGACCTAGAAAACAGCGCACAACATTAGCATCCTTCGCTGGTGAAGTAAGCAGTAAACTGCACATTTGATTGATCAAGGATTTTTCCAGCAGATCATTCGTGCATTAGTGTGTCAAGAAAGCTGACAATTTTTTAGCAGGATCAAGAGTGGATCAAGCTAATTGTCAAGGCCGACTAGTTACACTCCCTTTCAAAAATACAGGCCAGCCCGAAATGCATGCTTTACATAGCAGCTCAGCGAAAAAAAACGTGGGCAGCAAAAATGGGGCATCTGTCTATTAAACTGCTCCATTTTGTATTTTCTTCAGTAGCATTTTCATCAGTTTATTTTATAGCCCTGACATACGGAACCTGGCAAAAGAAAAATTTCCATTATTCTTCCCAAAATGACCAATTCTGCTTAGCACAAACTTGGCGATTTATCACAACAGTTATAAGACTACTTCGTGACTAAGGATGACCAGTGTCTCTTATCTGTATCGGATGAAATATTAAAAAGGGAGAATTAAAGGGGATAGCAGGGACTTAAAAAAATTAAATAAAATGTGCTTAAGCACTAACAGGCAGGTAATTGCTACCTACCTGCCTACTGCACCATTCTCCAAAGCATAGAGCCGTCACAGACTTCTGCTCACGTCAAGTCAACAGAGCAGTGGTTTATTTTCCGGTTGAAAAGACGGGACTACTGGTGTCATGCTGATCGACAGCCGGCCTCCCGCAATTAAGCAGCATGACGCCAGTAGTCCCGCCCTGTCACCCGGAAGAGAAACCAGTAGTAGCCGGGTACCCCAGGCAGGTAAGTTGCCCGTTAGCAACCACATACCCATTAGCGCTTAGGCACTTTTTTTTTTTTTAAAGACCAGGATATTCCCTTTAACCTTTTTTTTTTTTAGGCTCTCATCACTTAATAATTTGGACAAAGTAAAAGTTTAGCACATTGGTATATTTTCAGAATTTTTTTTTTTTTAGATTTTTTCCCAGATGGACCCAAACAAGTAGATTTCACTATTCAGTTACTTAAAATCAATCAGCCACACGTTTGACGAAAGGCCAACATAGGTAGCCCTAGATGTAAACATTCTCCACCGATAACCCATACAGATCTGCCAGCAATGGACATATTGTGAGGGATGGGATCACACTACAAGGACCCCTGCCCCCCTCCCAAAGAGCAGCTGCCACCGCCAGTATAGATAAAGTCCTCATCTCACTTTCAGCATCGCTAATTGAGGCAGGCTCTATGGCATACAGTACATGGCTAGGGTTGTTTAAGGCAGACGACAACGGTGTAAGTTGGCCATGGACAAAGTCTCTAGGTAAATAAAAAAAAACAAAAAAAACGGTATACATTTTTGGATTCATCAAAGAGATTTCTACTGATCTCCCTAAAAGAAGAAAGGAAAAAAAACCAAAAACCTTCAATTCTACCATAGCCTATTTTAAATTGCTGGGTTCAAACCTGTATCTGGAGAAATGAATTACATGTCCCTTCTTTTATGTCTGAATAACAAGGTTGCTTGATTTTTTGTATTTTTTTACATCGGCTAAAGATTTAATGCAGTATCCAATTATAATCTTTGCAATGAAGTTGTTACCGTAACTGCTATGCCATACAGCTGGGGTCAATATGGCATGCATTATATTTAAGCACAGAGTTCCATTTACAAAATGGAAGAGATTACCCCAAGATCTGCTTTTTGGTTTTTCATATCAAGTCTCATTGCTTGTAGAAAATGCTTGTCTTTACAAACCAATTAGTTTACAAGGACCAAAAAGACGATCATCTTAACCTAGCCAAACTGAAAAGTGGTAGTCAAATCATGGAAGTAACCATGCTGAAGGCAACTTTTTCATCCATACGCTCCTGTGCTCCTCTAGATATACTCCTAAAACCACAATCCATGGAACTGAGCCAATAAGCATTCTTCTAGATAAACCCTAAAGGAACCAAAAGGAGGAGGCTAAAAATCTTAACATCCTTGGTATCAATAAAAGATTATCAGAACATGGGGATAGATGATAGATAGATTATAGATAGATATATGACAGATAGATGATAGATAGGTAGACTTCTCAATAACCTGCTGTGACACCAGTGAAGTCGGTCATAAAACAGTCGGTACATTTCCAGCTCCACCTGGATGAGGAGGCACAGCAGAACGTAGGAGGTTACCGAGCCACCTCGATACTGAATTATTCATACTACTCACGTCTGCTAGAAACTTACCCCTTCACTTTGAATAAGTGTCTCCTCCATTTACACATCAATACAGTTCCATACTTTCCCTCATGGATCTCATATTATATTCCCTACTCCATGTAGAAACGTTTTGTATCTGTAACGCATCGGTAACATTGGGGTCACCAACAAAAGAAGTGATGATCAACACGTTACAGTAGATAACCACTCTCATATGGGTGAGCTGTTATTAGGGCAACACCCAGATTATTAAAACTGGAGGAACGTACTATAGTAACACTGAGCTCATAATAATCTGATAGACAGCAGAAACCCAACATCTAAACGTTTCTAATAGAGTTGTGCGCCACAGGAGCATGGGAGAGCCGCAACTAGTCTCTTTAGGCAAGGACCGGAAAGCACCAATGTATTAGGACAGTTCTGTACAAGGATTCGTTATTAGCATTACATTACACATGTGTTGCCAAACTACAATGAGAGGATTTACAAAGGGTTTGGTAGGGAACAGGAGGTGGTGGGGGGAAGGGGAACGTAGAACATTCTCATATCTTATTTCTGGTATTGTGGCAGATCTTGCTGCTAGCTCTACAGCTTCCCTCACTCTTTCCCAGGCAGTAAACCTAGGTTTTCCTAGGTACACTGTGGTGGGAAGTGATATTTATGACTTGGATGGGTTCGGAAAGGCCATGCACTCCCCATAGCACTAAGATTTTACAATAGGGACGGAAGTGCGCCTCTGCCTTTATGCCCCTGCTGTCACAATGCACACTTTCACTCTTATGAAGGCTTCAAACTGGGCGTGCCAACAACATTTTCAAGGTGGTGGCCAAGATCCGGTATTATTCGACTGTTTGTCGAAGCCTTTGGTGCGTGACAAGACTGTTCTGTTTTTCTACGCTCGTTAGATGTGTATGCCGAGATAGATTTGTGTTCTCCCGCAAGTTCTTTAGCTACTAGGTTTATCCGGTGGGTTTAGTCAACTATGATTTTACATACTTTCCAACTTTTACAAGTTTGACACAAGCCAAGTTGCTCGCAAGTCTTACCAGGTGTCACAAAGACATGATCTACAAACTTCAAAACCCCTCAAGAACGCGGAATAAGAATTTAAGCAAGAAACCATAATAAAAATCGACTCATGTAAAACAAAATCTTCATAAAAAAATAAAATCTAAGGAGTAGTCTCTTCAAATGGTATTCTTTGAAAGCCAAGGTCTTTTTCTGGCTCCTTTACTATTATCCGGAGGTTACTTACTAATCTTTAAAGTAATTTGAAATAATGACTCCTACTTTTCCAGAACCGCTTGTCATATTCCCAGTAATTCTGGTATACAGGTATGCCACAAAATAAAAAAAAACCCTTCTTGATGGATATCTGGAAGACATGAACCACATGGTGGGCACCATATAGATAGAGCTATATACAACATACATACTTACGCACAACGCCATGACCTGAGAAATATTTCTTTTTACAACATAAGGTTTCAGTGTAATTTCTAACCCTGGCAACGTTTCAAGTCGGACACATTTTTCTCATTAAAAAGAAGAAAAAAAAAAAAAGAATAAAAAGAAAGGCCTGGATTTGGTGCAGATTGCTGTGTAAAACAGGGAAAGCTAATCCTAACACAACCCCCTCCATCAGACAGTCCCAGGGGACGCCCCCCTCCCTACAGGACAGCTCAGCTTAGAAAAGGGCCCCTGTTGAGGGGGAGGTGTAAGCACACATGTACAAGCTTTTCCAGGCCTAGATTAGAAAATGTATGACTTTTTGGCTGCCCTTTGCCATGCTAAAATGGCTCCAGGGGGTGAAGCCTAATGATATTTAATATTAAGACTTGGGGACAGATTAATGTTTCGGCCTTGACCAACACATTTTTATTGTCTCAGTGATTTTTTTACTATGATGTAAAAAAATAGCAAATCTATGGCCACTAGTTGAAGTCTTAATCAACTAACTAATCACTGGAAAAAAAAAAAAAAACTTAACATCTACACCTCCACCAACACCCCTCCTCCCCCCCCAAAAAAAATAGCAATTGAATGAAAACACTTTGCGATTCCAAGCAGTATTAGTTTAGTCTTATGTTTCAGACAGGAAAGAGTTAAACTGTACAACTTTACACATGTATTCAGCCCATAGCAATTTTTTCCCCCAAAATTTTTTGCAGTTATATTACATTGGTCATTATAAATCCTCTGCGGAGTTGCCATGGTAACTATCCGGGAATTGTGCCAAGACGAACTTTGATACTTGTTGTATCATATTGTTGATACATTATTCTGGGCAAAGGGCCAGGACATAGAATGACAGACAGAAGATCGATGTCATCTACTAGTCTTTGACTGGCAAAACTGAAGAAAAAAAAAAAAAGTCACTGCATCTATATGCACGGCATCTTCATGTGACTGTATGAAATGGGTAGGCATTAGTGATGAGCGAGTGATCTGGGATAAGGTGTTATCTGAGCATGCTCGGATGCTAAACGAGTGTCTTCAGTGTGCTCGAAAAATATGTTCAAGTCTCAGGGCTGCATGTCTCACAAACAGGCAATCCCCGGGTGTGTCGCGGCTGTCTCACAAACAGGCAATCCCCGCGTGTGTTGCGGCTGTCTCACAAACAGGCAATCCCCGCATGTGTTGCTGCTGTCTAACAAACAGGCAATCCCCGCGTGTGTTGCTGCTGTCTAACAAACAGGCAATCCCCGCATGTGCTGCAGCTGTCTAACAAACAGGCAATCCCGGCATGTGTCGTGGCTGTCTAACAGGCAATCCCCGCATGTGTTGCTGCTGTCTAACAGGCAATCCCCGCATGTGTTGCTGCTGTCTAACAAACAGGCAATCCCCGCATGTGTTGCTGCTGTCTAACAAACAGGCAATCCCCGCGTGTGTTGCTGCTGTCTAACAAACAGGCAATCCCCGCATGTGCTGCAGCTGTCTAACAAACAGGCAATCCCGGCATGTGTCGTGGCTGTCTAACAAACAGGCAATCCCCGCATGTGTCGCGGCTGTCTAACAGGCAATCCCCGCATGTGTTGCTGCTGTCTAACAAACAGGCAATCCCCGCATGTGTCGTGGCTGTCTAACAAACAGGCAATCCCCGCATGTGTCGCGGCTGTCTAACAAACAGGCAATCCCCGCATGTGTTGCGGCTGTCTAACAAACAGGCAATCCCGGCATGTGTCGTGGCTGTCTAACAAACAGGCAATCCCCGCATGTGTCGCGGCTGTCTAACAGGCAATCCCCGCATGTGTTGCTGCTGTCTAACAAACAGGCAATCCCCGCATGTGTCGTGGCTGTCTAACAAACAGGCAATCCCCGCATGTGTCGCGGCTGTCTAACAGGCAATCCCCGCATGTGTTGCTGCTGTCTAACAAACAGGCAATCCCCGCATGTGCTGTTGCTGTCTAACAAACAGGCAATCCCCGCATGTGTCGCGGCTGTCTAACAAACAGGCAATCCCCGCATGTGTTGCGGCTGTCTAACAAACAGGCAATCCCGGCATGTGTCGCGGCTGTCTAACAAACAGGCAATCCCCACATGTATTGCTGTTGTATAACAGACAGGCAATCTCCGCGTGTGTCGCGGCTGTATAATAAACAGGCAATCCCCGCATGTGTTACGGCTGTATAACAAACAGGCAATCCCCGCGTCTAACAGCCACAACACTTGCAGCTGCATGAGTACGCCGAAGACAGTGTTACCACACGAGCATGCTCAGATAACATATTTAAGCACGATCACTCAACTAGTAGGGAATGAAAAAAAATTAATACACCACTGTCATAAATATTTAAGTGTCAGTGTGGAGGTTTCTGATTTTTATTTATTTTTTAAAGCACTCCATTTAAAAAGCATTATAGAGAAGTAGCAAAAGGAAACGATTCAGACATATTAAAGTGGCGATCATATTTATACCAAAGGGTCTCTCTGGGAATAACAAATAAGGTTTATAGCAGCGAGAACACTAAGTGCTGACACTTCACAATATACTCCATAAAGCGATGCGATGCTCCAGACACTACAGGCGCTCCCTTGTTTGTTTACATGGAGCACGTCCAAAGACAAGGAAGACGTACGTACATATGGATCTACGTATAGCAGATTTCATAGTGTGCGCAATACAAGAAATGTGCCAGAGAAGCCTTTTACTTGTCACTAGTCAGAAGCAGAGGCTTTGCCTGGCATTGTCCGTGCTCTCTAATCCCATTCTAGAAGCCTTTTTAGTCCTTTCACTGTATCATCCGGCACACTGGTCACTTGCATTGTTCGCTTGTGGGTTAGCATTGTGTCCGCTCATCTCGTGATAATATGATACCACGGTGACAAGTTACACACTAGAAATGCTGCCAATGGCAGATGGGTCTGGTTGGAAGGTCACTAGTATGCCAGGTTTACTGAAACAACATTATCAGAAGGGCATGTGAACAAAAAATGTCATATACTAGACGCAGCAGCTTTTTCAGGTGTGGGTTTTTTTCTGCTTTTTTGTTTCAAAAATGATGTAGTCAGATACTAGCTCTAAGTCAATTGGAAATTATTATAAAACACCCTACAAGAACAGATTTTGTAGTTGTTTTTTTTTCATACTACCGTGTTTTTCCTGTTGCTCAAATTCCCCCCACCCCCATATAAAAAAAAGTCCGCATCTAGGTGCGGTTTTTTTTTTGTTTTTTTTTTTAAACTAAAGCAGACTTTTCTATGGAAAAAAATGCATGTGTTTTCATATTGTCGAAGCCCACGCACTCCGATTTATGTTCCGGTGTCCGCCGACATCACAGGAATCTACTCTAAATTCCTGCACATAGTTACATAGTTATTAAGGTTGAAGGAAGACTGTAAGTCCATCTAGTTCAACCCATAGCCTAACCTAACATGTTGATCCAGAGGAAGGCAAAAAAAAACCATGTGGCAAAGAGTAACTCCACCATGGGGAAAAAAATTCCTTCCCGACTCCACATACGGCAATCAGACTAGTTCCCTGGATCAACGCCTTATCAAGGAATCTAGTGTATGTACCCTGTAACATTATACTTTTCCAGAAAGGTATCCAGTCCCCTCTTAAATTTAATTACTGAATCACTCATTACAACATCATACGGCAGAGAGTTCCATAGTCTCACTGCTCTTACAGTAAAGAATCCGCGTCTGTTACTATGCTTAAACCTTCTTTCCTCCAGACGTAGAGGATGCCCCCTTGTCCCTGTCTCAGGTCTATGATTAAAGAGATCATCAGAAAGGTCTTTGTACTGTCCCCTCATATATTTATACATTAAAATAAGATCACCCCTTAGTCTTCGTTTTTCCAAACTAAATAGCCCCAAGTGTAATAACTAGTGTTGAGCGATACCGTCCGATACTTGAAAGTATCGGTATCGGAAAGTATCGGCCGATACCGGCAAAGTATCGGATCCAATCCGATACCCGATACCAATGCAAGTCAATGGGACTCAAGTATCGGACGGTATTCCTGATGGTTCCCAGGGTCTGAAGGAGAGGAAACTCTCCTTCAGGCCCTGGGATCCATATAAATGTGTAAAAGAAAGAATTAAAATAAAAAATATCGCTATACTCACCCTCCGACGCAGCCTGGACCTCAGCGAGGGAACCGGCAGCGTTGTTTGTTTAAAATTCGCGCTTTTACTTGGTTATGTGAAGTCCCGGCTTGTGATTGGTCAGGGCGGCCATGTTGCCGGGACGCGGACCAATCACAGCAAGCCGTGACGAAATTACGTCACGGCTTGCTGTGATTGGTTAATGGCGGCCATGTTGCCGGGACGCGGACCAATCACAAGCCGTGACGTCACGGGAGGCTGGACACGCGCGCTTTTTAAAATGGGCGCGTGTCCAGCCTCCCGTGACGTCCCGGCTTGTGATTGGTTGCGCCGCGGTCAACCAATCACAAGCCGGGAGGCTGGACACGCGCGCATTTTAAAATTTTAAAATGCGCGCGTGTCCAGCCTCCCGGCTTGTGATTGGTTGATCGCGGCGCAACCAATCACAAGCCGGGACGTCACGGGAGGCTGGACACGCGCCCATTTTAAAATGCGCGCGTGTCCAGCCTCCCGTGACGTCACGGCTTGTGATTGGTTGCGTCTCCCATGTGACTGCGACGCAACCAATCACAAAGCCGGGACGTAATTTTAAAATCCTTAAGGACCTGAAATTACGTCACGGCTTGCTGTGATTGGTTGCGTCGCCCATGTGACTGCGACGCAACCAATCACAACGCCGGAACGTAATTTTAAAATCCTGAAGGACCTGAAATTACGTCACGGCTTGCTGTGATTGGTTGCGTCCCGGTCACATGGGCGGCACGCAACCAATCACAAGCCGGGACTCACGTAAAGGAAAGAAAAGCGCGAATTTTAAACAAAGAACGCTGCCGCTTCCCTCGGTAAGGTGCAGGCTGCGTCGGAGAGGTGAGTATAGCAATATTTTTTATTTTAATTCTCTCTTTTACACATTTTTACATTAATGTTGTTTCGATACCGATACCCGATATCACAAAAATATCGGATCTCGGTATCGGAATTCCGATACAGCAAGTATCGGCCGATACCCGATACTTGCAGTATCGGAATGCTCAACACTAGTAATAACCTATCTTGGTATTGCAGACCCCCCAGTCCTCTAATAACCTTGGTCGCTCTTCTCTGCACCCGCTCCAGTTCAGCTATGTATTTCTTATACACCGGAGACCAGAACTGTGCACAGTATTCTAAGTGTGGTCGAACTAGTGACTTGTATAGAGGTAAAATTATGTTCTCCTCATGAGCATCTATGCCTCTTTTAATACATCCCATTATTTTATTTGCCTTTGTAGCAGCTGCCTGACACTGGCCACTGAATATGAGTTTGTCATCCACCCATATACCCAGGTCTTTTTCATTGACGGTTTTGCCCAGAGTTTTAGAATTAAGCACATAGTTATACATCTTATTACTTCTACCCAAGTGCATGACCTTACATTTATCCCCGTAAAAGCTCATTTGCCATTTATCAGCCCAAGCTTCTAGTTTACATAAATCATCCTGTAATATAAAATTGTCCTCCCCTGTATTGATTACCCTGCAGAGTTTAGTGTCATCTGCAAATATTGAAATTCTACTCTGAATGCCCCCTACAAGGTCATTAATAAATATGTTAGAAAGAAGAGGGCCCAATACTGACCCCTGTGGTACTCCACTGCTAACCGCAACCCAGTCCGAGTGTGCTCCATTAATAACCACCCTTTGTTTCCTATCCCTGAGCCAGCTCTCAACCCACTTACACATATTTTCCCCTATCCCCATTACTCTCATTTTATGTAACAACCTTTTGTGTGGCACCGTATCAAAAGCTTTGGAAAAGTCCATATACACTACGTCCACTGGGTTCCCTTGGTCCAGTCCGGAACTTACCTCTTCATAGAAGCTGATCAAATTAGTCTGACATGAACGGTCCCTAGTAAACCCGTGCTGATACTGGGTCATAAGGTTATTCCTCTTCAGATACTCCAGTATAGTATCCCTTAGAATGCCCTCGCATTGATGAGCGCCTCCCCGCGCATGCGCATTGAAGGGCAGTCTACGTACCCAGCTTCATTGACTGCGTGCGTACGTGCCGGCGCAAGTCACTGGCTCTGTGACCACGTTCGACACTGCGCAAGTGGAGAATTTTCGAACAGATTCCCATGACGTCGTCGCACCCATGATCATCAGAGTGTGTGGCCGTTGACAATATAACGAGCCCGTGACTGATAGAAATGAGGCACCACCTCTGAGTGAAAGAGAAGGCACTATATATCCATGCAAAGTGCTATTTGGAAAGGATTACAGCGCAGTTTTGATTGAAAGCAACATGTTAGTGATGCACATTGTTCTGGGGACCATTTAGTCGCTAAAAATTAAAGGACAGGTTCCCTTTAACAAATAACAGAACATAAAAAACAAAAAAGTCTCGGTTTTCATCCGATCAAGTGCTCCCTCACATGTCAGTTTTGTCCATGCGAGTGCTATCCATGTCTTTCACAGCTAACCCTTGTACCTATGATACATGTGCTTCTCACAAAATTAGAATATCATTAAAAAGTTACGGTAATTTCAATTCTTCAATGCAAAAAGTGAAACTCATATTATATAGAATCATTACAAACAGAGTGATCTATTTCAAGTGTTTATTTCTGCTAATGTTGATGATTATGGCTTACAGCCAATGAAAACCCAAAAGTCATTATCTTAATAAATTAGAATACTTCATAATACCAGCTTGAAAAATGATTGTAAAATGCAAAATGTTGTCTACTGACAATGTATATTCAGTAAATGCACTCAATACTTGGTCGGGGCTCCTTTTGCATCAATTACTGCATCAATGCGGTGTGGCATGGAGGCGATCAGCCTGTGGCACTGCTGAGGTGTTATGGAAGCCCAGGTTGCTTTGATAGCAGCATTCAGCTCATCTGCATTGTTGTATCTGGTGTCTCATCTTCCTCTTGACAAAGGGGTTAAGGTCAGACGAGTTTGCTGGCCAATCAAGCACAGTGATACTGTTGTTTGTAAACCAGGTACTGGTACTTTTGGCAGTGTGGACAGGTGCCAAGTCCTGCTGGAGAATGACATTTCCATCTCCAAAAAGCATTAAGTTACTTACCGGTAACGGCATTTTACGGAGGCCCATGACAGCACCACGAGAGAGGGGATCCGCCCTTCAGGAACAGGAAACCTACAGATATAAAAGGGAGGCACCTCTCCCACGCATCAGTTGTATTTCAGAGCTTGAGATGACTAACACGGTTAATGGTACAAATATATAACCAATATATACAAAATATATCGTTTTAACTGTAATTTAATTAACACACATGAAACCTTATAAAAAGGAGTGCAGCCGCCACATGAAAGGGAGGGAACTAAGGGTGCTGTCATGGGCCTCCGAAAAATGCTGTTACCGGTAAGTAACAATGCTTTATTCGGACTCCTATGACAGCACCACGAGAATTACAGAGATGTAAGCTACCTCAGGGAGGGACTATAGCCTGCAGTACCCTTAACCCGAAGGTGAGATCTGAGGAGCTCCCTTAGTCCAACCGATAGTGTTTAATAAAGGTGGAAGGAGATGACCATGTGGTCTCCTTACATATCTGGTTGATTGACACTCCAGTTCTTTCTGCCCAGGACGATGCCATGGTCCGCGTGGAATGCGCCCTCAGATTCTGCGGAGCCAGACCCCCACCTGTTGTATAAGCTAGAGAGATAGCCTCCCTAATCAATTTGGCTAGTGTGCATTTTGATACTCTAAGCCCTTTTCTAGAACCTTGGAAGGACAAAAATAATGCATTACCCTTTTTCTAAGGATTAGTAGCAAAGATATATTGTAGTATGCATCTTCTAATGTCTAACGTATGAAGCTTCTCTTCTTTAGGGTTAGAAGGGTTAGGGAGAATAGAGGGTAGGATTATCTCTTGTGACCTGTGAAAGTGGGATGCTACTTTGGGTAAGTAAGCTGGGTCTGGCCTTAGGACTATCCTGTCCTGCAAGAACTCTGTATAAGGGGGAAGTCTGGAAAGTGCCTGAATATTCCCTACTCTACGAGCAGATGTTATTGCTATCAAGAATACTGTTTTAAGGGATAGTGTCTTAATCGAGGCTGACTCCAGGGTTGAAACAGGGCCTCTGTCAAAGCTGAAAGGACTAGGTTGAGATCCCACGGCATGCTTCTATTCTTGTGTATGGGTCTAGCTCTCCCAGTGGCCTTAATAAATCTAGAAATTTAGTAGATATTGGCAATATTACAGGAAAATAAGGCCCCCTGGGGCAGGGACCTGCACTTTTAGTACACTCGTGGAAAGGCCCAATTTCAAACCCTTTTGAAGAAATTCTAAGATCTGTCACACTGGTACCCTGTCTTCGACACTAAACTCAGAAGAGGCTAGGAATCACCTCCAGGTTCTAATGTAGATCTTTGCTATGATTTGTTTTCTACTCTTCAGAAGGGTGTCCACTAAATTCGGGGAGAAGCCTCCATTTGTCAACAATGACCTTTCAAACTCCATGCCGTTAAATGAAGTCCCGTTACTTGTGGATGGCTGATCGGCCCCTGGCAGAGCAGATCCGGAAGGTCTGGAAGTACCCAAGGATCGCATACCTACATAGTCCTGAGCCATACGAACCAGGTCTTCCTGGGCCAAAATGGGGTGATTAGTATGACCCTTGCCCGGTCTTCCCTGATTTTTCTCACCACTTGAGGTAACAGGGCTAATGGCAGGAATGCGTAGGCCAGGGAGAAGACCCATTTTGTTAGGAATGCATCCACTACCAGAGGATTCTCCCTGGGATTCAGAGAACAGAATTTCCTTACTTTTCTGTTTCTTCTGTTGGCAAACAGGTCTACCTCCGGTTGACCCCATTTGCGGACAATCTGGTTGAAGATGTCCCTGTTCAAAGACCACTCTCCCTGTCTTAGGGTATTGCGGCTTAGAAAGTCTGCTCTTATGTTGTCCTTTCCTCTGATATGAAGCGCTGTCAAAGATTGAAAATGTCTTTCGGCTCTTTGAAATAGGCGATCTGCTACTTGCATCAGAGCTTCGGAACGTGTTCCACCTTGGTGGTTGACATAGGCTACCGCCACTTGGTTGTCCGAAAGAATCTTGACATGGTGACCCTGTAGATATACAAGGAGCTTTTTAACTGATAATTTCTATTGCCAAAAACTCCCTCTGGTTGGACGAGGATCCCACCCGGGAGTCCCATTGTCCTTGGACCACGATGTCACCCATATGGGCCCCCCCACCCCGAGGAGCTAGCATCCTTAGTTACTATACGGGTTATGTGGGTTACCCAGGGAACTCCTGAAGATAAGTTGTCCTTGTCCAGCCACCACCTAAGAGACGTGATCGTAAACGGGCTCAATGATATTTGGCTCTGCAGGGACCCCCCTAAGGCTCTATCATTAACTAAGACATCCTTCTGTAGGGGTCTAGTGAGAAAATGAGCCCACCTGACGGCTGGGATACATGACGTTAGGGACCCTAATAGGGACATGGCCTGCCTGAGGGTCATTTAACTTGTCTGGCGGTAGACGACATTGTTGGGCTTCAGAATCTAACAGTAGGCTTAGAAATTTCTGGACCTTTAAAGGCTGCAATCGGGATTTCTCATAATTTATTATCCAGCCTAAATGCTCTAGCCTGGCACTAGTTTTTCTATTTGTGACAGGCAATGATCTACTGAATTACCCACTATCAGGAAATCATCTAAGTAAGGGACAATAAGAATATTCCACTCCCGCAGATGAGCCATGACTTCGGCAACTAATTTCGTGAATACCCGAGGAGCAGCCGATAAACCGAAGGGAAGCGCCGTAAACTGAAAATGGCGGACTACCCCCCTCATGGACACCGCCACCCTCAGGAATTGCCGGAAATCTGTGTGGATAGGTACTTGATAGTACACGTCTCTCAAATCCATAACCGCCATGAAACAATTTTCAAACATCTTTATTGATGAACTGATTGATTCCATCCTAAAGGTTTGATTGATTAGAAACTCATTTAGGGAACGAAGATTAATAATGGCTCTAAATGATCTATCTGGTTTCTGAATGGGGAACAGAGGAGAGTAGAATCCTCTACCACTCTCAGATTCTGGAACCTCTACCAGAACACTTTAAAAGGCATAAATTCAAAACCTCTGTTTCCAAAGCCGTCTGTTCAAGAGGGGAAGAGAGCAAGGGAGTTAATTTAAAGCTATTCCGTGGAATAAAACTGAACTCAAGCTTGAGTCCATTAGCTATTATGTTCCGCACCTAGTCACTATTTGTGATCTCTAACCATGCTGGAAGGAATGCCGACAATCTTCCCCCCACGGGAATTGTTAGTCAAAAATAAAAAGAAAAAAAGATTTGTCGGGCTTCTTATGCTCTCTTGAAGAGCAACTGAACATGAAGCCCGTACCTCTCCTTCGTTTATCTTCCCATCTGAAATGGTCTTTAGCGGGTGATGATGTGAGTCTTCTTCCCTGACCAAACCTCTTTCTATTGGAAGGACGTTGGTAGGACGTAGACGATAAATTTGGAAACTTTTTCTTATCATCCCCTGCCTTACCCAACAACTCATCCAGGGTTTGATCAAATAGATACTCCCCTTTGCACAGGATAGTACAGAGCTTCGATCTTGTTTGGATGTCTCCCGGCCAGCATTTAAGCCACAAGGCTCTGCGGGCCGCGTTGGAAAGTCCTGCTGCTCTGGATCTTTTCATTTAGGGAAAGACCTTCGCTTCCTCTGTTCCAGCCCACTAACATGATCTCCTGCATGGATAGCTGCGGTTTGCAGTAATATTAGGAGACTCTTCTGCTCCCTGGGGGAGGATAGAAAAAGCAAGATAGTCTATCTAGACGTAATGCCACTCCACCCCTTCCTCTTCCTGAGACCTCACCATCTGCTGGATACAGGGGGTACATAATTTTTTTCGGGCACGAATCTGGTAAGGGGACTCCACAGAGGGCGCATTCCTTGTGTTTAGCTTTACCCGTGCACTTCACCTATATAAAAAATATAAGGGGGAACCGCATTACTGAGTGAACATTCAAGTAGGTCACTTACCAGTGCCTGCAGCAAATAGATACCGGAATATGAGGGGGGTTTCACAGTCGATGCTCCTGACCCTTGTCTGGAGGAGCTCTTACAACTGGACTGTTCACTCCGTCTGTCACTTTTTTCCTTACGCTTCCGCACATCTTCCAGCAGCTGAGGCTGCAGTAATTATCACTCTCCATTGTGCACAGAAAACGAGACCAGAAGCTCGGGTCCTTCCCTGGAGCCTGCTTACATCCCGTCCTCCGGTCAGCAGATCAGCCTCGCCCTCCTCCGCTTGGCTCTCCGCCCCTACAGGTGCACCGACCGGCCTGAGGCACACGTGCAAGTGTCCGACGACCTAGTCCAGTGGGCACCGCCATCTTGGATTTACCGCGCTTGCGCAGCAACCCCAGTGACTGGGAAGCGCATGCTGGCTCTCTGGCCGCCATTCTAACAGTCAATTGAGGCATCCAATAGGAAAGCTGCAGCTTCCTGAATCACTGACAGGCCACATAGAATTGTATCTCTAGCAGCCCCTTCTTTTAGTGGGACTCTAATTGGTCCCGCCAGACCATCATGGATGTGGCCATACAAGTTGTTGCTACCGCTGGTCTCTTCATCTGTAGGATCCTATCCCATCAAGAACAGGAAACCAAACGATGCGGGAGAGAGGAGCCGCCCTTTTGTATCTGTAGGTTTCCAGTTCCTGAAGGGCGGATCCCCTCTCTCGTGGTGCTGTCATGGGAGTCCGAATAAAGCTTGTGCAGAGAGAAGCATGAAGTGCTCTAAGGGTATGTGCACACGTTGCGTATTTGGCTGCGGATTCGCAGCAGTTTTCCATGCGTTGTACAGTAAACCTATGGAAAACAAAATCAGCAGTGCACATGCTGCGGAAAATTCAGCACAAAAACATTACGGTTTATTTTCCGCACCTTGTCAAGTCTTTGTGCGGATTCCGCAGCGTTTTACACCTATTCCATAATAGGAGTCCGCAGGTGTAAAACGCAGATGAAATCCACAAAAAATCTGTACAAAATCCGCAGGCAAAACGCAGGGCGTTTTACCAGTGGATTCTGCAGAGTCCGCGCTGAAAAATTTGCAACGTGTGCACATTCCCTAACATTTCCTAGTACAGTAGATGGTTGCGCTGACTTTGGTCTTGATAAAACACAGTAGCCCTACATCAGTAGATGACATGGCTCCCCAAACCATCAAAGATTGTGGAAACTTCACGCTAAACCTCAAGCAGCTTGGATTGTGTGCCTCTCCACTCTTCCTCCAGACTCTGGGACCTTGATATCCAAATGAAATGCAAAATTTACTTTCCTTGTGGAGCCTACTGAAAAAGACTAAGGGACCTTTTTAAATGCTTAGGAAGCCTTTGCAGGTGTTTTTGTTAATTATTCTAATTTACTGAGATAATGACTTTTGGGTTTTCATTGGCTGTAAGCCATAATCATCAACATTAAAGGGAACCTGTCACCCCCAAGCATCAGGGGCTTATCTACAGCATTCTGTAATGCTGTAGATAAGCCCCCGATGTATCCTGAAAGACGAGAAAAAAGTTAGATTATACTCACACAGGGGCGGTCCCGGTCTGGTTCTGGTCCGATGGGCGTCGCGGTCCGGTCTGGGGCCTCCCATCTTCTTACGATGACGTCCTCTTCTTGTATTCACGCTGCAGCTCCTGCGCAGGCGTACTTTGTCTGCCCTGTTGAGGGCAGAGCAAAGTACTGCAGTGTTCAACAGGGCAGACGAAGTACGCCTGCGCCGGAGCTTGAATACAAGAAGAGGATATCACCGTAAGAAGATGGGAGTCCCCAGACCGGACCGCGACGCCCATCGGTCAAGAACCGGACCGGGACCGCCCCTGGGTGAGTATAATATAACCTCTTTTTCTCATCTTTCAGGATACATCGGGGGCTTATCTACAGCACTACAGAATGCTGTAGATAAGCCCCTGATGCTGGTGGGCTTAGCTCACCTTCGATTTTGGGGGTGACAGGTTCCTTTTAACAGAAATAAATGCATTTAATAGATAACTCTGTAATGACTATATAATATGAGTTTCACTTTTTGTATTAAAAGAACTGAAATACTGTGGGTACAGAAAGTATTCAGACCACTTTAAATTTTTTCACTCTTTGTTTCATTGCAGCCATTTGGTAAATTCAAAAAAGTTCATTTTGTTCTCATTAATGTACACTCTGCACCCCCATCTTGACTGAAAAAACCCGAAATGTAGTAATTTTTGCAAATTTATTAAAGAAAAACAATATCACATGGTCATAAGTAATCAGACCCTGTGCTCAGTAATTAGTAGAAGCACCCTTTTGAGCTAGTACAGCCATGAGTCTTCTTGGGAATGATGCCACAAGTTTTTTAAACCTGGATTGTGGGATCCTCTGCCATTCTTCCTCACAGATCCTCTTCAGTGCCATCAGGTTGGATGGTAAACCTTGGTGGACAGGCATTTTCAGTTCTCCCCCGAGATGCTCAATTGGCTTTAAGTCAGGGCTCTGGCTGGACCAGTCAAGAATAGTCACAGAGTTGTTCTGAAGCCACTCCTTTGTTATTTTAGCTGTGTGCTTAGGGTCATTGTCTTGTTGGAAGGTGAACCTTTGGCCAACTCTGAGGTCCAGAGCACTCTGGAAGAGGTTTTTATCCAGGATATCTCTGTACTTGGCCGCATTATTATTTCCTTCAATGGCAACCAGTCGTCCTGTCCCTGCAGCTGAAAAACACCCCCATAGCATGATGCTGCCACCACGTTTCACTGTTGGGGTTGTATTGGGCAGGTGATGAGCAGTGCCTGGTTTTCTCCACATATACCGTATTTTTTGGACTACAAGACGCACTTTTTCCCCCCAAAAAAAGGGGGGGAAATGGGGGGTGCGTCTTATAGTTGGGATGCAGGCTTACCGGCAGTGGTGTGGCGGCGGCAGAGGTGCGGGGATGATGAGGCGTAGTGAGCGGTATGCGGGAAGCGCATCACCTCACCTTTGGAAGGGACCCTGCTCACGCCTCATCATCCCTGCACCTTTTCCGCCGCCACAGCACTGCTGCAACCCCCCCATGAACACGAGGCCGTGGTGTCGCCCACCTAAACAGGAAGGGACCCTGCTCAGCTGCACGCCATATCGCCCACCGCACCTCTGCCGACACCATGCCTCCTGTGACCCTGCTCTGCCACCGCCAGCCCTCGGGTAAGATACTGTAAATTCGGACAAAAAGACGGACCCCATCTTATAAAAAAAATCTTTTTTTCTGCAATTTTCACCCCAAATTTGGGGTGCGTCTTATAGTCCGAAAAATACGGTACCGCTTAGAATTATCACCAAAAGGTCTATCCTCGTCTCATCAGACCAGAGAATCTTATTTCTCATAGTCTGGGAGTCATTCATGTGTTTTTTAGCAAACTCCATGCAGGCTTTCATATGTCTTGCACTGAGGAGAGGCTTCCGTTGGGCCATTCTGCCATAAACACCCGACTGGTGGAGGGCTGCAGTGATAGTTGACTTTGTGGAACTTTCTCCTATCTTCCTACTGCATCTCTGGAGCTCAGCCACAGTGATCTTGGGGTTCTTCTTTACCTCTCTCACCAAGGTTCTTCTCCCACGATTACTCAGTTTGGCTAGACAGCCAGATCTAGGAAGACTTCTGGTGGTCCCAAACTTCTTCCATTCACGGATTATGGAGGCCACTGTGCTCTTAGGAACCTTGAGTACTGCAGAAATTCTGTTATAACCTTGGTCAGATCTGTGCCTTACCACAATTCTGTCTCGGAGTTGCTTGGCCAGTTCCTTTGACCTCATGATTCTCATTTGGCCTGACATGCACTGTGAGCTGTGAGATCTAAAGCCCCCGTCTCACTAAGCGAGATCGCTAGCGAGATCGCTGCTGAGTCACAAGTTTTGTGACGCAACAGCGACCTCAGTAGCGATCTCGCTATGTGTGACACGTACCAGCGATCAGGCCCCTGCTGCGAGATCGCTGGTCGTGTCAGAATGGCCTGGACCTTTTTTTGGTCGTTGAGGTCCCGCTGACATCGCTGAATCGGTGTGTGTGACACCGATCCAGCATGTCTTCACTGGTAACCAGGGTAAACATCGGGTTACTAAGCGCAGGGCCGCGCTTAGTAACCCGATGTTTACCCTGGTTACCAGCGTAAATGTAAAAAAAAACAAACACTACATACTCACCATCTGTTGCCCGTCAGGTCCCTTGGCGTCTGCTTCCTGCTCTGACTGAGCCGCCGTAAAGTGAGAGCACAGCAGTGACGTCCCCGCTGCGCTCTGCTCTCAGCTCTCACTGTACGGCGGCTCAGTCAGAGCAGGAAGCAGACGCCAAGGGACCTGACGGGCAACAGATGGTGAGTATGTAGTGTTTGTTTTTTTTTACATTTACGCTGGTAACCAGGGTAAACATCGGGTTACTAAGCGCGGCCCTGCGCTTAGTAACCCGATGTTTACCCTGGTTACCCGGGTGCTGCAGGGGGACTTCGGCATCGTTGAAGACAGTTTCAACTATGCCGAAGTCGTTCTCCTGATCGTTGGTCGCTGGAGAGAGCTGTCTGTGTGACAGCTCCCCAGCGACCACACAGCGACCACACAGCGACGCTGCAGCGATCAGCATCGTTGTCTGTATCGCTGCAGCGTCGCTGTGTGAGACGGGGCCTTTAGGCTATGTGCACACGTATAATGGTCCACTGCGGATGTTTCCGCAGCGGATTTAATAAATCTGCAGGGCAAAAACGCTGCGTTTTTGCTGCAGATTTATAGCGGATTTACCACGGTTTTACAACTGCGGTTTTCTATAGGAGCAGCGTTAAAACTACTGCAGAATCCGCAGAAAGAAGGGACATGCTGCGGAATGTAAACTGCTGCGTTTCCGCGTGTTTTTTTCCGCAGCATGTGCACAGCGTTTTTTGTTTCCCATAGGTTTACATTGTAATGTAAACTCATGGGAAACTGCTGCTGACCCGCAGCTGCGGAAACGCTGCAGATCCGCAGCGTTTTAAAACCGCATCGTGTGCACATACCCTTATGTAGACAGGATTTGATTTGGAAAGGCACCCACCTATCAGTTTAATTAAACACAGCTGGACTCCAATGAAGGAGTAGAACCATCTCAACGAGGATCACAAGGAAATGGACAGCATGTGACTTAAATATGAGTGTCTGAGCAAAGGGTCTGAATACGTATAACCATGTGATATTAATTTTTTTCTTTTTTTATTAAATTTGCAAAAATTTCTACATTTCAGTTCTTTTCAGTCAAGATGGGATGCAGAGTGTACATTAATAAGAAAGAAAGGAACTTTTTTTTAATTTACCAGATGGCTGCAATGAAACAAAGAGTGAAAAATTTAAAGGGATCTTAACACTTTCCGCACCCATTCTATTTATGAAGACAGCCTCTGATATGATGCAAGACAACTATTGAATAAAAAAAAAATAATAATAAAAAAGCAATCTCACTATGACTCATGCACACAGCAAAAGCCCAAAGACACACCGTGTATGCCATATGCTGTGTTTCTCGCAAAGACTTCGTCCATAATATTGCATGCAACAGAGCATGGTACAAATTTTTACTCATAAAATCTCTCTAAGGCTACTTTCACACTAGCGTCGGTACGACGTACCGACACATACTGTGCAAGCGCCGCACAACGGGGGCAGCGGATGCTGTTTTTCCACGCATCTGCTGCCCCATTGTGAGGTGCGGGGAGGTGGGGGTGGAGTTCCGGCCGCGCATGCGCGGTCGGAAATGGCGGACCGTCAGCACAAAAAAAGTTACATGTAAAGTTTTTTGCTGCCGGCGGTCCACCACAACACGACGCAACCGTCGCACGACGGTTGCGACGTGTGTCAATGCGTTGCTAATGTTAGTCTATGGGGAAAAAACGCATCCTGCAGACGACATTGCAGGATGCGTTATTTCACCAAAACGATGCATTGCGACGTATGCAAAAAAACGCTAGTGTGAAAGTAGCCTAAGGCTACTTTCACACATCAGGTTTTTTGTGTCAGGCTAAATCCGGCTAAAGTTTTAAAAAACGGATCCAACTTTTTTTGGCGAAAAACTGATGCGCCCGATTCGTTTTTTTAGCCGGATCTGGTCTTCTTTAATGCGTATCTATTTTTTTTTGGACTTCCTGGTTCCGGAGACGAGAGAGCGCGCAAGAGAGCGAGAGCGCGAGTGAGAGAGCGCGAGCGCGAGAGTGACCCCAGAACGGACCCCAGCATGGAAAATGCTGTGAAAACCTGATCCTGACACCGGATTGTTGTTTCACATCTCCGTTTCATCTGTTTTTGGCCGTTTCCGTCACTGTGCGTTTTTTTCCGCCGGACAAAAAAAAAAACTGTTGCAGTGGACGTTTTCTCCGTCTGCCGGAAACGACTATTTGAACGGATCCGGCAAAAAACGGATGAAACATCTGGCCATCAGGCACAATCCGGCACTAATACAACTCTATGAGTTGATGTGTGAAAGTAGCCTAAAGAACACGGTGTAGAGTGTAGCCCTGCACAACTCAGACATCATATTATAGATATGTCTAAGGCCCCTTACGCACATCAGTTTTTTGCCACCAGTCGCAACCATCGAATTTTGAAAAAAAAAAAAAAAAACGGATCCAGCGACTGATGCCGCCGAATCCGTTTTTTTCTTTCATAGACATATTATCAGTCGCCGTCCGTCGTTTGCTAGAATGGAAGCCTATGACACTGGATCAGTCAAATGACTGAGTCCGGCGACGGATTCCGTTTTTCTTTTTAACTGAGCATGCTCCGATCCAATTAGCCAGATCCGCTAGTCGGATCCGTCCAAAAAAGGGATCCGTCGCATCAGTTTTTCACAATCTGCGATGGTTCCGTCGAGCCAACAGATTGTGACTGACGGCAAAAAACTGATGTGTGAAAGGGGCCTAACACGCCATGTTCTCTTATACTTCAAACGTGTTTTTTTTTCCCTTTTTAAAAAGCACAAAGCGATTTGGACAGATACAATAAAAACAGCCTATAATAAATACACTCATGCTCAGCTGAAGTGCTAGGGAGATAAAGCCTGTAGACAATGGGCAACCACGTGGTGAATATAAAGGCACAAGTTCTAATTGATAACATGTAACACCTGGCCCAGAGTAGGAGTATTTTATATGTAAATTACACTCCCCCCATACAAATGCTCAAGGAAATAGCAAGATAAGTAAAAACAAATGCTGAAGGAACCCAGGACCACAGAACCATTGTGTGTACATATATTTACGCATTTACGCACATACATATGACTAAAGGTACCGTCACACTAAGCGACGCTGCAGCGATACAGACAACGATGCCGATCACTGCAGCGTCGCTGTTTGGTCGCTGGAGAGCTGTCACACAGACAGCTCTCCAGTGACCAACGATGCCGAGGTCCCCAGGTAACCAGGGTAAACATTGGGTTGCTAAGCGCAGGGCCACGCTTAGTAACCCGATGTTTACCCTGGTTACCAGTGTAAAATGTAAAAAAACAAACACTACATACTCACCTTCACGTCCCTCGCCGTCCGCTTCCTGCACTGACTGAGCGCCGGCCCTACCGCTGTGCTGTACTTTCACTTTGCGGCCGGCCGGAGCTCACAGTCAGTGCAGGAAGCGGACGGCGAGGGACGTTTGACAGACATCAGAGGGTGAGTATGTACTGTTTGTTTTTTTACATTTTACACTTGTAACCAGGGTAAACATCGGGTTACTAAGTGCGGCCCTGCACTTAGTAACCTGATATTTACCCTGGTTAACATTGTAAAACATCGCTGGTATCGTTGCTTTTGCTGTCAAACAGAACGATACACGGCGATCTGACGACCAAATAAAGTTCTGAACTTTAATCAACGACCAGCGACATCACAGCGGGATCCTGATCAATGCTGCGTGTCAAACACAACGATATCGCTAGCCAGGACGCTGCAACGTCACGGATCGCTAGCGATATCGTTTAGTGTGACGGTACCTTAAGTTCGAAGAGTAGTGGTGAATAATGATGTCACATTAAAGGAAAAACAAGTCACATAAAAAAAGCAAAAAAAGAGCAGGAAAAACAAACCAGTAAGTAAACAAAACACTTATTTGACCCAGCATTCCTCCTAGAACTAAAGTGGTTTAACTCTATATTTGAGAAAACAGATTATTCACAAATTCCAATGAGGTAAACCTCAAACTGCCCAAACCAGAAGAGAGACAGAGGGTGTGATCAGCACACAAAACTTCATGGTCCCCATGCAGTAAAAACATAGGAAAGTCAGCCTGTACAAGCTGCCCCGAAAGCAAACACACAGGACCATCTGTAAGTCTAGACACGCACAATGGGTTTCTGATTTCAAGAGGTATCATTGACATTGATCCTGTGTACACAGGAAATGGAAGGGTTAATGAAGACTCGTGAAAAATCCACGGGGAGGGGGGGGGGGGGGAAAAATCAGGAATCCACATTTTTAAGTCAAAGGCATAACCACACATTTCTGGCCAGCTGATTCCAAAATGTTATCTAAGATTGATCGGCTATATTTGTCAGATGATAAATACCAGAAGTGCGCCCGAATCTTTCATAATGTCTGCGATATGGATAGGAGATCACTTAGGATCAGTGAGAATAAAAAACCCTTTATGATACACCAAGACATAATGAGGAGAACATAGCAGAATGCCACAAACATGTTTTCCAATAAACAATCTGTACGTAAATGGTTAAAAGCCAAGAAGCCGAGGAGGTCTGAATACATGAATATGTATGTCAGCTCATGCAATAAAACAATACCCATACATCAAACAACCCGAAAACCTCAGGAACGTACATAGCAATGGAATTACTTTATTAAAAACGGCTAAACAGAGAACATTGCAATAAAGGACCAAATACTTCACATAAAACACAGGGGAAAAAAGCGCAGCATCTCCCCAATCATCAAAGAATGGGCAAAGCCCTTATACCCTCCTCCAACAGAAACTGCAAACCAACACCGCAGGAATGCGAAAACATCCCAAGGCATATGTAGTGCAGAAACATTACCAGAATGAGGCAACGTCCCAACAAGAGCGACGCTCCGCATCCCCACCATCTGTGGGAGAAGGAACCAAAAGTCTCACACTTCACTAATAATAATAAACTGTCCGTGGAGATGTGAACACAGGAATCGGGGGGTGTAAAAACTTACGACCCACCTGTGTCTCTACCCTTCCCAGAAGTGCAGACATAACAAATCCTGGCGAGCTTCATCTAGATCAGGGGGCACAGACTTCCAGAAGATGTGGGCACATTGAGTTGTCAAGATTATCACTTCTCACCCTTGTGGGTCAATTTATTTCTACAATACAAGGCCAGGTTTATATTGGGTTCACACAACACTTTAAGGCCATGTTCAGATGGAACAGGTTTTTTTTTTATAAAGCGTTTGAAAAACGTTTTGTTTCTAACCAGAAGCCACTCCAGGAAACACTCCCTCTATCTGGGTAGGTGCACACAGTTATACAGATGCCAGTGTACCCATTGAGTTTTGCCAGAGAAAGACGCTTCAGGAAAATGCTGGCGGTCTGTCTCAAAGAGTCAGGTTTTCCTGATTTTTTTTATTTTTTTTTAACTGTATATATGAAATGGTGAGAGTCTTAAATAAGAAAGCGGCCAGAAGAATGGTCAGGTCGCTTTATTGCACAGCAAGTCGCTTTGACAACGCAGTACGTATTTGGTTCTTTTCACCATTTTTAAGTGCTTTCTCAAGTGAATGCCTGAGGCAACCTGCCTATGGCCACATTCACATATTCAGTATTTGGTGAGTTTTTTACCTCAGTATTTGTAAGCCAAAACCAGGAGTGGGTGATAAATGCAGAAGTGGTGACATGCTTCTATTATACTTTTCCTCTGATTGTTCCACACCTGGTTTTGGCTTACAAATACTGGAGGTAAAAAAAAAAAAAACCTCCCCAAATACAGAAAATGGCCTTTAAAAAAAAAAAAAAAGACATATTGTCCACATTATTTCTGAAGCATTCATTTTTTTTCATTGGTTTTCAAGCAGATGTCAACAGGTTGATTTGTTTGTTTGTTTTTTTCTCCTTTTTCTTTTTTGCATCTTTTTCACCAGTTACTGTATGTTACATGTTAAAATTGCATATTACTTATTTTAGATGGATTCCACATTTCCACATGGAATATGCTGAAAAATGTAATGTATCGAGTGAAAAAGATGCAATAAGTAAAAAAAAAAAACAAACAAAAAAAACAAACCTGTTTTAGGACAGACAAACCTTTCTGAACATATCCTAATGGCATTTGGCTTCTTCACGAACTGAAACTGCATAATCAGAGGTGAGTAAAAGGATTTTCATTAAGGATATGTTCACACTCATACACTGATTTTTTTCAGACTTTTTTTTGATCAGACACTCTCTGAAATCCATTAGTTCGTTAGTTTTGATTGGACTGTCAGTTTCTTCTCTAAATCTCTGAAAGAAAATCAGTGTGAACACTAACAGTTGAGATGTCAGAAATTAGGGTTCCACATAATAGCAAACATTGCAACAAATTTCTCAGAGTGGTGACAATTTTGGTGAAATTTGCTAGACATTAGACATTTCCTGTCATCGGGCATTGGTGGAATGATGAAAATTTCAACAAATATATTGAATTGTTGCATGTAACCTATGGCACCATACCGTGCATGTTAGCCTAGGACTATACTACGACTTTAGCTTCTTGACATTCCGATAGCAATGTTGCGCTGGTAAATTGTAATTCATGACAGCAATCAAGATTGCATTATGATCACAGACTTGGATTTTACAGTTTTTCAGGACAAGCAAATTCAACATCAATAAGGCCAAATCCATATAACCACACACACACACATACAAAACAGCGAATCTCGCCTGAAATTTGGGAGAAGTCTGCGTAGTCTGCGATTTTTTTCACACGGATATTCAGTCCATATGGAACAATCTGAACAGCCCAACTCAATGACTTTGGTCCGTGTGCTGTCAGTGTCTTTCATGGATAGTGCTCCGACCAGAAATATGGCTGTGTGAATGTACCCCAATGGTGATTATCGGTGGGACATTGGCAACAAGACATAGTGCAAAATCTGTGCAGCCCTAGCCCAAGCCAACACGAAGACAAGGAGGGACTTCACAATCCATCTTTTTGTGTATTTTTTTTATTTTAAATTGAAAAAGGGAGGGTTAATAAAGTGTCAGAAACAATGTATTTGGCACATGCCATGTACACCACTTTTTGGGCATCTTACTAATTTGCTTAGGGCAGAAACACGTTGATGGAGATTAACCAAGTGGTTCTTGTTTCACCCATGGTTCACCATAAAAAAAAAATGCTAATTTGGAACCTGTTATGATGCCACTAAGGGTATGTGCATCTGACATCTTTTAGAAGCCAGCGTATCGTCATCGTCTCTGAAGCGGAAAAAGCTGTAGGAAAACGCTGGCTATGTGTTCCCTCAAGTGTCTCCTTAAATATCTTCTAGCATGCCTCTTGCAATTTTTTATTTCTCTTCAACTCCATATATAAAACATAGTGATGGCTTTCAACCAGAAGCCACCAGAAGAATGGACCGGTCACTTCTGAAGTGTTTAAAGGAGGTTTTAAAAGATGTAACATTCACAACTAGGCATTTTGACATTACTGTGTGTAGGTTCATTCTTTTTGGCATTTTTGTATTAAACACTTTCTCAGGCGGGCTTCCACCAGAAACGTTACGTGCACATACCCTTACAACTTCTTGTCATAACAGCTAATGATCTTTTATCGACATGGTCACATTACAGCTCCACACCAACGTAAAGAGTTGTATGGTGTCATCTGGCACCTCACACTTCTATGGAGCATCCATATAATTTTGTGTGGAGGCTTTTTTGTGTGGATTGTACAGCAGTGAACTTCTGACCTCAAACAACCGTAACTTGGTCACTTTTTAGTGTTTGCATTATAGATGCAAGACCCAGAACAAGAGCAAAGTGCCAAACTTCTACGCTATGGTGACGCTAGTCGTGTGGAGCCCGTGAATTGTGGCCATAACACATGCACTTACATACAGCTGCCTTTACACTTATGTTACATGTAGCTGGACAAAAGCAGAAGACACGGTCCGAAAAATGGCATTTATCTGTTTTGAAGCCTCCAGTCACAGATTCTGGGAAACCTGTTGAACAAATGAGCCAAGTATTCACGGCCACCATGATAGAAACCTTGTGGATCCTTTCAGCTACATTCCCTCCCACAATCAGCTTTTGGCGCGTTTTTGCATCTTGATGTTCTAGCAAAGTGGATGTGATTTATGGAAATCTCTTGCCCACTGTGCTACTTTTTTTTTTTTCGTAAACTGACCTGCCGTGCGGGTTTCAAATCAACAGCATGTCAATTTCTCTTGCGGGTACGTCGAGTTTTCTGTGTGGATTTTCCCCATAGACTTTACATTAAATGCAAAAAATCCGCAGCAAAAACAAAAAAAAACAAAACACATGCGTTTAGTGTTTCCACAGGGGAAACAAAAAAAATGCATGTAATTTACACGCAAGTATAGCAAAAAAAAAAAAAAAAACACGAAGTACCAAAAATAAAACCGCTTTATTTAAAGCATGACACACCAACCAGAGACAAAAAACAGCAGCGTCAAAAATGCGATAAAACCACATGTTAAAGAAGCTCATACAGACGCAATGAAAAAACACAAGCCACCTAATTTAAATAATAGGTGCAGAAATTCTGCTACATCAAAAACTAACCAAAAGCTCATAAGGAGAACGCAGCCTTTTGGGGTCTTTGGTGTGAAAGTCAGCAATGCCAATACTGTGTGTTTTTTTCTGTCTAAGATAAATGTAGATAAGTTTGCTATACATCTGCGCTTTAAGTCAATGGAATGGAAGATAAATAAACAAACAATGACTGTAATAATTAAATAGTTATGATCTGTCCTTTATGTACCCTTTACCCAGAGGGGACACCCGTGTTACGGTTGAGAACGGCTGAAATTTTGAGATGCTGTAAGAGGTGTTTGGTTTGTTTTTTTTAAAAAAGGTGAAATTAACGCGTTTCACTTGCATTAAAAAAAAAAAAAAAAATCTAAAAAAAAAAAAAAAAAATGACCAATAACCGTATCAATCACA
This sequence comes from Ranitomeya variabilis, assembly GCF_051348905.1. NCBI lineage: Eukaryota > Metazoa > Chordata > Amphibia > Anura > Dendrobatidae > Ranitomeya > Ranitomeya variabilis. The sequence continues at coordinate 837,123,560 of NC_135233.1, read as the reverse complement.
AATCCATGTGAATGATTAGTCACATGGAGCCAGCAGCGGACAAAGGTGCGGTACACAAGATTAATCTACACGGTTACACCGCGGGGAGGATTCCTGAAATTATGTGGACACACACGAATCTGTTCTTCCTTTGTTTTCACTTCTGCATTTATAGAACATTCATGAATTGTATTGTTCACTACCTGTTGCCATAACACGGCGGCCATATTGGTGGGCCGACCGGATTCACCACCAGTTCCTGCTAAACCAGGTAAAACAATAACTGCCTCCTCTGTGGCACATGCAGACACCAGGGTTTATGCGAGTGCACATTAGGGTATACATTTTGGGATATTTGGACGGACAGGACTTGTGGATACAGAGGGTTCCTTACGTTACACGGCAGTGAGAGCAGATGTGGCGAATGTGGGAATAAACCTGAAAGTCCACAAAACTAAAAATAAGTCCGGCATCAATCAAAGCGTGACAATATTTGTACAATGCAGCGCAGGTTTATTTAGTGAAATCCAACATGCAGTCGTCATTTCATCGTTGACTTGCTTTGTCATGTCCCGGCAGAGCATTTTCTCATCTATTCATGGCTTCACAAGGAGTGACGAGAATGACAGGACAACGTCTCCTAACCAGCCTAAGACAGGAATGTGAGGTCACAAGACAGGGCTCTTCACCTGGGGGAAACGAGTGCGCCAATCCCAGGGACGGTGGGAGACTAATTAGTAGAAAGACCAGCAAGAATGAGAGCCTAATCCAGAACACACAAGGGTCCCATTGTGCAGTAACCCATACAAAAGAGTTAATAAGGAGGAAACGACACCCCATTATTCCCTCATTTACAACCAAAGTAATCAACTTACACAAATCAGTCATCTAAATGGACAATTGTCTAGTATCACAAGGTCCATCTCCTAGGTGTCTCAAGTGGAAATGGTCAACAACTGTTTTCTTAACTTCAACCACACCCTGTTCTTATCACGTATCCAAAAGGATAAGGCGAGAAAGATTGAAGAGCCAGAGGCTTCTGCCAAAAAGGCAACACAAAAGACAGAATGGCCAGAAGAAATCAAACTTTAACCAGCAACGGAGGAGGCCTTCAAGGAAAACACCGATCAATCATGTCAGTCGAAGGCCTTCAACACCTTCCAGGCCATGCGAGACCCCAACCGGAGGAGAAGAAGCAGTATACCGGGGATGTGCCCACCCTAATGAGAGAACACTGCATACCCCAGGAGACCACTGGATGATCAGAACCCAACAAAGTTCTCCATCCCCTGGGGTCTGCCCACCCTAATGAGGTAACACTGAATACCCCAGGAGACCACCGGATGATCTGACCCAACAAAGTTCTCCATCCCCTGGGATGTGCCCACCCTAATGGGATAACACTGCATACCCCAGGAGACCACCGGATGATCTGAACCCAACAAAGTTCTCCATCCCCTGGGATGTGCCCACCCTAATGGGATAACACTGAAATCCCAGGAGACCACTATCCCAGGATATGATCAGAACCCAACAAAGTTCTCCATCCCCCTGGGATGTGCCCACCCTAATGGGATAACATTGAAATCCCAGGAGACCACCAGATGATCAGAACCCAACAAAGTTCTCCATCCCCCTGGGATGTGCCCACCCTAATGGGATAACATTGAAATCCCAGGAGACCACCAGATGATCAGAACCCAACAAAGTTCTCCATCCCCTGGGATGTGCCCACCCTAATGGGATAACACTGCATACCCCAGGAGACCACCAGATGATCAGAACCCAAAGTTCTCCATCCCCCTGGGATGTGCCCACCCTAATGGGTAACACTGCATACCCCAGGAGACCACCAGATGATCAGAACCCAACAAAGTCCTCCATCCCTTGGATGTGCCCACCCCATGACGGACAATATGGCCAGTTGGCAGGTATACAGCATGCTGGGCTCCTCCAGCCAAGGCGCTGGCCCAGGGCTGGTATCTGGGAAGTCTCCACATATGGAAGAAAGATCTGGTTCCACATGAACAAAGAGAGCTCGGCCTCGGAGATGTGGAGACAGCTGCGGACATCAGGAGAGGTGAGGAACTTCTGGACTGCTGCGCCCCATCACTCAGCACAGAATCCCTCAGACCTGCAGGCTGGGCAGGGACAACCTGTGGCAGCCAAATCCCCGGCAGGAATCCCTGGCCACGCTGGGATCTGTAGTACACACACACAGCCACAGGTGATGGCGCGGTCAGGGGCCACCACGTACCAGGACCACTGTGCCCACTGTCCCGCATTAGGGAGGCAGAGCACGTAGCGGAGCCCGGACACGCACAATAATCCCGCATCTCACCTTCCAGTCCTGTGACGCCCGCCGCCAGCAGCAGCACCGAGCACAGCAGCAGCAGCGGCATGTCTGCTGACCCGCTCACTGGGGACCGCGAGCCCAGCTCTCCTCCGGTGCGCAGACCCAGGCGTGTGCAGCTAGCTCCTCAGTCCCCGCCCGGTGGTGGCCGCGGGTGTACGCGGATCTCTTTGTTCCTCCTCTCCGCGGGTGTACGCTGAAAAGTGCCGCTTCCCTGGGGTACACTCGTGCCACTCTGGCCCCCCGCGGGTGTTTACAGTCTCGTGGGCCCCCCCGCGGGTATACTCGGGTAACTCCCGACCTCACACTGGCGAATCCCGCACTGCAGCCACAGCTCAGTCTGGGGGAGGGGGCGCGTCAATCACGGCGCTGGCTCCGCCCACATGCCCTGTCAGCAGTCACCCCTCCTATTGCTAGTCTGCTACCAGCGCAGGCTTCACCCAGCTCCACGCGGCACACGTGGGGGACCGCGCACGGTGGGCGTGCTTTAGTAAAAAAGATGAATTGAATTGGGCGGGGTGTGATGCTTTAACTCCCCGCCCCTCATTTTTATTGGTCGTTCTTTCTGTTGCCATAGTAATATATTGGGGAATGTCAATCAGTGAAGAGTACCAATTGCAGGCAGCGACCTCTTGTGGCCACGAGCGTCATTTCATGGAAGAAATAAAGAACGAGAGCAGGAAATGGGAAAAGGGATAATGAAAAGTGTGGTGTCATTAAAGGCGATCTCTCATCACTCTCATCGGGCACAACCTCTGGAGCAGGCTTCCTTGTGCCTCCAGCCTTAGCCCTTTGTGTCATGATGTAATCCCAGTGTCTTACCATTAGGGCTGGTCACACTCCTGAAAAGAAAGAAACTGCACGAATGCGAAGAAAAACATGCTCAGCCATATCCAAATATATATATATCTTCATGTGCTGTATACACGCTGCTAGCATATGGCAGCTATGGGTGCTGAGAAGTAACGGACGGGTGCCAAGGGCCCACCAGTACCATTGCCTTTGGGGGGCCCACTTTTCACCTGCATGCAAATATTACATTACCTTCGCTCCGAAATGTCCCTGTATCTCTATATAATAATAGACTGGGCAATTTGGTAAATGAATGATGAGATGCTGCTCTTTTCGGTACCTCGTGCATTATGCCAAGTACTGCCCATACAGTGGGGTTGGGGGCCCACCTGGGGATTGCCCTGTTACCCCATGGGCCAGTCCGAGCCTGGAGGGGAGGCTACAGCACAGTAATGGCAGCCAACACTTAGGCCTCATTAAGGGAACAGTGATTTTTCTCATACGCAAAAAAAAGGATTGATATTGATCAATGTTTGGTCGGAGTTTCACCAGTTTTTCTCAGATGCAAAAAACAACAACAAAAATGATAGAGGTTTCGCCAGCCTCCACTATGAAACAGTCAGTGAGACGCACCAAGAACATGGCTGGCATCCGAGAGCCGTGCACTTGTATTGGCGGGATTGATCCATGATTCCGAGCAGTATTGGAGACCACTCAGTCCACAAAAATACACGGACGTGTGAACAGCCCCATAGACTATAATAGGTGCGAGTTCTAGCCGTGAAAGACACGGACAGAAGAAAAACTGACGCCTCAGTGAGGTTTCAGTTGGATAGAATAAAACTGGACGATAATATGCGACAAAAAAGGAAGTTCTCAATCCAAATCCATTTTGTGATGATTAGGTGATGGGCAATGTCATTGGGGTGCAATAATCATGGACATTATCGCGCTTGATAAATAGAAATAATGCCACAATGCATTACATTTATTATCTATAGACCATATTGTCTTCTTAATTTTTTTTCCAGAACTATAGCAAAGGGTGCTTGTAAATTATGATACCAGGGTGCACTTTGTCTCCATTACAGGTCAACAGTGAGATACATTTTGACTCCCCTGTCAGTAATATTTAAACGCCTGCGGGGTTTTTTTTTTCACCGCTGGAGTGGTGTCACTAGCCCTAGTCTTATACTTACGAGATGCGTTCTTCATCTGTTATTGGTGCCACTCAAATTGTTGTCAGCTGGTTGTGACCTACTAGATCGCTCCAGTGTTTACTGGGCGAGCTAGAAGTCACGACTCAATGTAAGTCTATGAGATCTAGAACAAGGGTCCCATAGACTTGCATTGAGAGCTTGTGACCGCTACCTAGTGCCAGGATGAGGGATAGGCAGGTTAGGCACCTGTCTAGGGCGCTACCTCCCCGAAAGGGACGCACTTTGGTGGGGGAAAAAGTGACATTGCTGAATGCCTGCGCCCCCCCCCCCCCAGCACCTTCCCCCACCCACAGGCATTCAGCACAGTGAAGACCGTGGCACAGGCACACGAGGGAGCAGTGTCAGTCACTGACACCGCTCACCCCTCTGCCAGTGCTCCAGCGTCGCTCCCCCTTCACTCGATTTTATTTGCATCTGTCAGATGCTCATACTATCAAGAGGAGCTGTGATCAGTCCCCTGTTCCCCCAGGAACTGCAGCAGACCACAGGTCACTTCCAGCCTGCGCACTTAAGGAGACGGCGCAATGCAGTGACATCATCGCACTGTTCAGCGTCCACTGCTGCATGAGACAGATGAGGAGATGGAGGCTGTGCTGGATGGGAGCCTGGATTAGGTAAGTATAAGCTTTTTTTATTTTTCTTATTAGCTTGCCAATGAATGGGGAACATAGTAAGAGGCTGTCAGGGAACTACAAGGGGCTAGCTGTGGGGACCTACGTGAGGCTGGCTGTGGGGAAATATGTGGGGCTTGCTGTGGGGATATATACGTGGGGCTTGCTGTGGGGACCTATGTGGGGCTTTCTGTGAGGAAATATGTGAGGCTATCTGTGAGACTTAGGGACCTCTCTGGGTCTGGCTGTGGGGACCTCCATGGAGCTGTCTGTAGGGACCTACAAGGAGCTGGCTGTGGGAACCTACATGGGGCTGGCTGTGGGGAAATACATAGAGCTTGCTATGGGGACCTACGTAGATCTGGCTGTGGAGTCCTAAATGGGTCTGGCTGTGTGGACATACAGGTGCTTCTCACAGAATTAGAATATTATCAAAAAGTTAATTTATTTCAGTTCTTCAATACAAAAAATGAAATTTGTATATTACATATAGTCATTACAAACAGAGTGATCTATTTCAAGTGTTTATTTCTGTTAATGTTGATGATTATGGCTTACAGCCAATGAAAACCCAAAAGTCATTATCTCAGTAAATTAGAATACTTTATAACACCAGCTTGAAAAATGATTTTAAAATCTGAAATGTTGGCCTACTGAAATGTATGTTCCGTTAATACACTCAATATTTGGTCGGGTCTCCTTTTACATCAATTACTGCATCAATGTGGAGTGGCATGGAGGTGATGAGCCTGTGGCACTGCTGAGGTGTTATGGAAGCCCAGGTTGCTTTGATAGCAGCCTTCAGCTCATCTGCATTGTTGGGTCTGGTGACTCTCGATCTTCCTCTTGACGATACCCCATAGATTCTCTATAGGGTTAAGGTGGGGCGAGTTTGCTGGCCAATCAAGCACAGTGATACTGTTGTTTGTAAACCAGGTATTGGTACTTTTGGCAGTGTGGGCAGGTGCCAAGTCCTGTTGGAGAATGAAATTTCCATCTCCAAAAAGCTTGTCGGCAGAGGAAAGCATGAAGTGCTCTAAAATTTCCTGGTAGGCTGCTGCGCTGACTTTGGTCTTGATAAAACACAGTGGACCTACACCAGCAGATGACATGGCTCCCCAAACCATCACTGATTGTGGAAACTTCACACTAGACCACAAGCAGCAAGGATTGTGTGCCTCTCCAGTCTTCCTCCAGACTCTGGGACCTTGATTTCCAAATGAAATGCAAAATTTACTTTCCTTGTGGAGTGTGTCAGTGACTGTCTTCTGGACAGCGGTCAAGTCAACAGTCTTCCCCATGATTGTGCAACCTACATAAACAGACTAAGGGACCTTTTTAAATGCTTAGGACGCCTTTGCAGGTGTTTTTTTTAATTATTCTAACTTACTGAGATAATGACTTTGGGGTTTTCATTGGCTGTAAGCCATAATCATCAACATTAACAGAAATAAACACTTGAAATATATCACTCTGTTTGTAATGACTCTATATAATGTATGAGTTTCAATTATTGTATTGAAGAACTGAAATAAATTAACTTTTTGATGATATTCTAATTTTGTGAGAAGCATCTGTATGTAAGGCTGGCTGTGGGAACATGTGGGGCTGGCTGTGGAGATATATGTGGGGATGGCTTTGGGGACATATGTGGGGCTGGCAGTGGGGATATATGTGTGGCTGGCTATGAGGATGTACGTGGGGCTGGCTGTAGGGCCATGAAAAGAGGAGCTAGCTGTGGGATTATGACAGTAGGGATTTAATATTATATGGGAGACTGTGGGAGACATTAAACTGGGAGCTCTGGGGACATTATACCTGGTCTGTGGGAACATCATACTCTATAGGATATGTAGAGAGGCATCACTCTGTATTAGGGGCTGTGGTGATCATACTGTATAGGGGCTGTGGTGGACATCCTACTGTATATTGAGGGAGTTCTGTGGATATCATGGTGTATATTGGTGGGCTGATGTGGATATCATACTGTATGGGCATCTGTGGTGACTATCATACCATGTAGTGGGACAGTGTTAGGATAGAGTTACAGTTTGGAGAGGACAACATGGTGGGCAGTATGAGGGCATAGTGTGAAAAGTGGGCACAGAAAGGCTATGGAGAGGTGGCAGCGTGAAATGGGGTGCCATATAGAGGGAGGTTAGCATAGCGGGGGGACAGTGTGGAGATATAGAGAGTGTAAGGACAAACAGTTGAGAGGGGTTTCTAATGACTGACGGTGTTGTGGCTATAGCTGATGATGGCATACAGTGGGGTTGATATTGATCATTAAGGCGGACAATGTGGAGGCCAAATACCATAGGAGGCTTATTTAGGGTATAATATGGACAGATATTTTTTCTGTAAAGGGCATTTTAATACCACTCTTATTTTTAACAGCACCGTGTAGTGATATCTCTGCAGACATCCCTCTTCTCCGATCTTCTGCAGCATGAGCTATGGATGTAAAAAGTCATCATGGCATCTGGACAAGATGGAGATGAAAAGAAAGAAAAGACTCAATCAGAGATGTCACCTATAAGGTATTCGGATATACATGTTTATTTGTTGATACTGACAACGTTTCATCATTACTGTGGTTCCTGTATGGTTTTCAGTGCGATGAAGACTTTTAACAACAACTCCCAGCATCTCCATACTATTGTTTAGAACATACTGGGAGGTGTCAGTTAATGGGATACAAATGTATATGGGCCAGACTTGCCATTACAATTGACTGCTGTGCTAAGCTTGGTGATGTATCCATGCACTAATGGTGGTTCTGGTGACATATACATGTATTGATGATGGTACTGGTACATTTATTTACTCAAATTAAAATCAAAGCCACAAAGCAAGGAATAAAAAATTCTCCAAAAATTCAAGAATTAACACAGCAAAAAAGGGGAGCAGTATTTACCTGCCCAGGTCTCAGAACTAATGCACGATCAGGAATCAGAAAACCCAAATAGCAAAGTTGGCAGCAACACAGGTGCAAAATACTGATGAGACAACCACTCACAGCCTACCAATTCATGGAGGGGGTAACATAGTAACATAGTTAGTAAGGCCGAAAAAAGACATTTGTCCATCCAGTTCAGCCTATATTCCTATATTCCATCATAATAAATCCCCAGATCTACATCCTTCTACTGAACCTAATAATTGTATGATACAATATTGTTCTGCTCCAGGAAGACATCCAGGCCTCTCTTGAACCCCTCGACTGAGTTCGCCATCACCACCTCCTCAGGCAAGCAATTCCAGATTCTCACTGCCCTAACAGTAAAGAATCCTCTTCTATGTTGGTGGAAAAACCTTCTCTCCTCCAGACGCAAAGAATGCCCCCTTGTGCCCGTCACCTTCCTTGGTATAAACAGATCCTCAGCGAGATATTTGTATTGTCCCCTTATATACTTATACATGGTTATTAGATCGCCCCTCAGTCGTCTTTTTTCTAGACTAAATAATCCTAATTTCGCTAATCTATCTGGGTATTGTAGTTCTCCCATCCCCTTTATTAACTTTGTTGCCCTCCTTTGTACTCTCTCTAGTTCCATTATATCCTTCCTGAGCACCGGTGCCCAAAACTGGACACAGTACTCCATGTGCGGTCTAACTAGGGATTTGTACAGAGGCAGTATAATGCTCTCATCATGTGTATCCAGACCTCTTTTAATGCACCCCATGATCCTGTTTGCCTTGGCAGCTGCTGCCTGGCACTGGCTGCTCCAGGTAAGTTTATCATTAACTAGGATCCCCAAGTCCTTCTCCATGTCAGATTTACCCAGTGGTTTCCCGTTCAGTGTGTAATGGTGATATTGATTCCTTCTTCCCATGTGTATAACCTTACATTTATCATTGTTAAACCTCATCTGCCACCTTTCAGCCCAAGTTTCCAACTTATCCAGATCCATCTGTAGCAGAATACTATCTTCTCTTGTATTAACTGCTTTACATAGTTTTGTATCATCTGCAAATATCAATATTTTACTGTGTAAACCTTCTACCAGATCATTAATAAATATGTTGAAGAGAACAGGTCCCAATACCGACCCCTGCGGTACCCCACTGGTCACAGCGACCCAGTTAGAGACTATACCATTTATAACCACCCTCTGCTTTCTATCACTAAGCCAGTTACTAACCCATTTACACACATTTTCCCCCAGACCAAGCATTCTCATTTTGTGTACCAACCTCTTGTGCGGCACGGTATCAAACGCTTTGGAAAAATCGAGATATACCACGTCCAATGACTCACCGTGGTCTAGCCTATAGCTTACCTCTTCATAAAAACTGATTAGATTGGTTTGACAGGAGCGATTTCTCATAAACCCATGCTGATATGGAGTTAAACAGTTATTCTCATTGAGATAATCCAGAATAACATCCTTCAGAAACCCTTCAAATATTTTACCAACAGTAGAGGTTAGACTTACTGGCCTATAATTTCCAGGTTCACTTTTAGAGCCCTTTTTGAATATTGGCACCACATTTGCTATGCGCCAGTCCTGCGGAACAGACCCCGTCGCTATAGAGTCCCTAAAAATAAGAAATAATGGTTTATCTATTACATTACTTAGTTCTCTTAGTACTCGTGGGTGTATGCCATCTGGACCCGGAGATTTATCTATTTTAATCTTATTTAGCCGGTTTCGCACCTCTTCTTGGGTTAGATTGGTGACCCTTAATATAGGGTTTTCATTGTTTCTTGGGATTTCACCTAGCATTTCATTTTCCACCGTGAATACCGTGGAGAAGAAGGTGTTTAATATGTTAGCCTTTTCCTCGTCATCTACAACCATTCTTTCCTCACTATTTTTTAAGGGGCCTACATTTTCAGTTTTTATTCTTTTACTATTGATATAGTTGAAGAACAGTTTGGGATTAGTTTTACTCTCCTTAGCAATGTGCTTCTCTGTTTGCTTCTTGGCATCTTTAATTAATTTTTTAGATAAAGTATTTTTCTCCCTATAGTTTTTTAGAGCTTCAATGGTGCCATCCTGCTTTAGTAGTGCAAATGCTTTCTTTTTACTGTTAATTGCCTGTCTTACTTCTTTGTTTAGCCACATTGGGTTTTTCCTATTTCTAGTCCTTTTATTCCCACAAGGTATAAACCGCTTACAGTGCCTATTTAGGATGTTCTTAAACATTTTCCATTTATTATCTGTATTCTTATTTCTGAGGATATTGTCCCAGTCAACCAGATTAAGGGCATCTCTAAGCTGGTCAAACTTTGCCTTCCTAAAGTTCAGTGTTTTTGTGACTCCCTGACAAGTCCCCCTAGTGAAAGACAGGTGAAACTGTACAATATTGTGGTCGCTATTTCCTAGATGCCCGACCACCTGCAGATTTGTTATTCTGTCAGGTCTATTAGATAGTATTAGGTCTAAAAGTGCTGCTCCTCTGGTTGGATTCTGCACCAATTGTGAAAGATAATTTTTCTTGGTTATTAGCAGAAACCTGTTGCCTTTATGGGTTTCACAGGTTTCTGTTTCCCAGTTAATATCCGGGTAGTTAAAGTCCCCCATAACCAGGACCTCATTATGGGTTGCAGCTTCATCTATCTGCTTTAGAAGTAGACTTTCCATGATTTCTGTTATATTTGGGGGTTTGTAACAGACCCCAATGAGAATTTTGTTACCAATTTTCCCTCCATGAATGGATGCCCAAACTATTAGATTAGGCGAGTCGCCCAGCACTATTTAACCCCTTCACCCCCAAGGGTGGTTTGCACGTTATGGACCGGGCCAATTTTTACAATTCTGACCACTGTCCCTTTATGAGGTTATAACTCTGGAACGCTTCAACGGATCCTGGTGATTCTGACACTGTTTTCTCGTGACATATTGTACTTCATGATAGTGGTAAAATTTCTTTGATATTACCTGCGTTTATTTGTGAAAAAAATGGAAATTTGGCGAAAATTTTGAAAATTTCGCAATTTTCCAAATTTGAATTTTCATGCAAATAAATCACAGTGATATGTCACACAAAATACTTAATAAGTAACATTTCCCACATGTCTACTTTACATCAGCACCATTTTGGAACCAAAATTTTTTTTTGTTAGGGAGTTATAAGGGTTAAAAGTTGACCAGCAATTTCTCATTTTTACAACACCATTTTTTTTTAGGGACCACATCTCATTTGAAGTCATTTTGAGGGGTCTATATGATAGAAAATACCCAAGTGTGACACCATTCTAAAAACTACACCCCTCAAGGTGCTCAAAACCACATTCAAAAAGTTTATTAACCCTTCAGGTGTTTCACAGGAATTTTTGGAATGTTTAAATAAAAATGAACATTTAACTTTTTTTCACACAAAATTTACTTCAGCTCCAATTTGTTTTATTTTACCAAGGGTAACAGGAAAAAATGGACCCCAAAAGATGTTATAAAATTTGTCCTGAGTACGCCGATACTCCATATGTAGGGGTAAACCACTGTTTGGGCGCATGACAGAGCTCGGAAGCGAAGGAGCGCCGTTTGACTTTTCACTGCAAAATTGACAGGAATTGAGATGGGACGCCATGTTGCGTTTGGAGAGCCACTGATGTGCCTAAACATTGAAACCCCCCACAAGTGACACCATTTTGGAAAGTAGACCCCCTAAGGAACTTATCTAGATGTGTGGTGAGCACTTTGACCCACCAAGTGCTTCACAGAAGTTTATAATGCAGAACCGTAAAAATAAAAAAATCATATTTTTTCACAAAAATGATCTTTTCGCCCCCAATTTTTTATTTTCCCAAGGGTAAGAGAAGAAATTGGACCCCAAAAGTTGTTGTACAATTTGTCCTGAGTACGCTGATACCCCATATGTGGGGGTAAACCACTGTTTGGGCGCATGGGAGAGCTCGGAAGGGAAGGAGCGCCGTTTGACTTTTCACTGCAAAATTGACAGGAATTGAGATGGAACGCCATGTTGCGTTTGGAGAGCCACTGATGTGCCTAAACATTGAAACCCCCCACAAGTGACACCATTTTGGAAAGTAGACCCCCTAAGGAACTTATCTAGATGTGTGGTGAGCACTTTGACCCACCAAGTGCTTCACAGAAGTTTATAATGCAGAACCGTAAAAATAAAAAATCATATTTTTTCACAAAAATGATCTTTTCGCCCCCAATTTTTTATTTTCTAAAGGGTAAGAGAAGAAATTTGGACCCCAAAAGTTGTTGTACAATTTGTCCTGAGTACGCTGATACCCCATATGTGGGGGTAAACCACTGTTTGGGCGCATGGGAGAGCTCGGAAGGGAAGGAGCGCCGTTTGACTTTTCACTGCAAAATTGACAGGAATTGAGATGGGATGCCATGTTGCGTTTGGAGAGCCACTGATGTGCCTAAACATTGAAGCCCCCCCACAAGTGACACCATTTTGGAAAGTAGACCCCCTAAGGAACTTATCTAGATGTGTGGTGAGCATTTTGACCCACCAAGTGCTTCACAGAAGTTTATAATGCAGAGCCGTAAAAATAAAACAACATTTTTTTCCCACAAAAATTATTTTTTAGCCCCCAGTTTTGTATTTTCCCGAGGGTAACAGGAGAAATTGGACCCCAATAGTTGTTGTCCAATTTGTCCTGAGTACGCTGATACCCCATATGTGGGGGGGAACCACCGTTTGGGCACATGGGAGGGCTCGGAAGGGATGGAGCGCCATTTGGAATGCAGACTTAGATGGAATGGTCTGCAGGCATCACATTGCGTTTGCAGAGCCCCTAATGTACCTAAACAGTAAAACCCCCCCACAAGTGACACCATTTTGGAAAGTAGACCCCCTAAGGAACTCATCTAGATGTGTTGTGAGAGCTTTGAATCCCCAAGTGTTTCACTACAGTTTATAACGCAGAGCCGTGCAAATAAAAAATATTTTTTTTCCACAAAAATTATTTTTTAGCCCCCAGTTTTGTATTTTTCCAAGGGTAACAGGAGAAATTGGACCCTATATATTGTTGTCCAATTTGTCCTGAGTACGCTGATACCTGATATCTGGGGGGGAACCACCGTTTGAGCGCATGGCAGAGCTCAAAAGGGAAGGATCATCATTTGCAATGCAGACTTAGATGGATTGGTCTACAGGCGTCACATTGCGTTTGCAGAGCCCCTAATGTACCTAAACAGTATAAACCCCCCACAAGTGACCCAATATTGGAAACTAGACCCCCCAAGGAACTTATCTAGTTGTGTTGTGAGAACTTTGAACCCCCAAGTGTTTCACTACAGTTTATAACGCGGAGCGGTGAAGATAAAAAAAATAAAAAATTTCCCCAAAAAATAATTTTTTAGCCCCCAGTTTTGTATTTTCCCAATGGTAACAGGAGAAATTGGACCCCAAAAGTTGTTGTCCAATTTGTCTTGAGTACGCTGATTCCCCATATGTGGGGGGGAACCACCGTTTGGGCGCATGGGAGGGCTCGGAAAGGAAGGAGCGCCATTTGGAATGCAGACTTAGATGGAATGGTCTGCAGGCGTCACATTGCGTTTGCAGAGCCCCTAATGTACCTAAACAGTAGAAACCCCCCACAAGTGACACCATTTTGGAAAGTAGAACCCCTAAGGAACTCATCTAGATGTGTTGTGAGAGCTTTGAACCCCAAAGTGTTTCACTACAGTTTATAACGCAGATCCATGCAAATAAAAAAAAATTTTTTTTCCACAAAAATTATTTTTTAGCCCCTAGTTTTGTATTTTCCCAAGGGTAACAGGAGAAATTGGACCCCAAAAGTTGTTCTCCAATGTGTTCCGAGTACGCTGATACCCCATATGTTGGGGTAAACCCCTGTTTGGGCGCACGGGAGAGCTTGGAAGGGAAGAAGCACTGTTTTACTTTTTCAACGCAGAATTGGCTGGAATTGAAATCGGACGCCATGTCACGTTTGGAGAGCCCCTGATTTGCCTAAACAGTGGAAACCCCCCAATTATAACTGAAACCCTAATCCAAACACACCCCTAACCCTAATCCCAACGGTAACCCTAACCACACCTCTAACCCAGACACACCCCTAACCCTAATCCCAACCCTATTCCCAACCGTAAATGTAATCCAAACCCTAACCCTAACTTTAGCCCCAACTCTAGCCCTAACCCTAACCCTAGCCCTTACCCTATTGGGAAAATGGAAATAAATACATTTTTTACATTTTTTTAATTTTTCCCTAACTAAGCGGGTGATGAAGGGGGGTTTGATTTACTTTTATAGCGGGTTATTTAGCGGATTTGTATGATTGGCAGCCGTCACACACTGAAAGATGCTTTTTATTGCAAAAAATATTTTTTGCGTTACCACATTTTGAGAGCTATAATTTTTCCATATTTGAGACCACAGAGTCATGTGAGGTCTTGTTTTTTGTGGGACGAGTTGACGTTTTTATTGGTAACATATTCGGGCACGGGATATTTTTTTGATCGCTTTTTATTCCGATTTTTGTGAGGCAGAATGACCAAAAACCAGCTATTCATGAATTTCTTTTGGGGGAGGCGTTTATACCATTCCGCGTTTGGTAAAATTGATAAAGCAGTTTTATTCTTCGGGTCAGTACGATTACAGCGATATCTCATTTATATAATTTTTTTTTGTTTTGGCGCTTTTATACGATAAAAGCTATTTTATAGAAAAAATAATTATTTTGGCATCGCTTTATTCTGAGGACTATAACTTTTTTATTTTTTCGCTCATGATGGTGTATGGCGGCTTGTTTTTTGCGGGACAAGATGACGTTTTCAGCGGTACCATGGTTATTTATATCCGTCTTTTTGATCGCGTGTTATTCCACTTTTTGTTTGGCGGTATGAGAATAAAGCGTTGTTTTTTGCCTCGGTTTTTTTTTTTTTTTTTACGGTGTTCACTGAAGGGGTTAACTAGTGATATAGTTTTATAGGTGGGGTCGTTACGGACATGGTGATACTAAATATGTGTACTTTTATTGTTTCATTTTTTTTTTATTTAGATAAAGAAATGTATTTATGGGAATAATTTTTTTTTTTAATTTATTTATTTAGGAATTTTTTATTTATTTTTTTTTTACACATGTGGACGTTTTTTTTTTACTTTTTTACTTTGTCCCAGGGGGGGACATTACAGATTGATGATCTGATAGTGTGCACAGCACTCTCAGATCACCGATCTCACTTACATAGGTGCAGGCTTACCAGTGCCTGCTCTGAGCAGGCACTCGGTAAGCCACCTCCCTCCCTGCAGGACCCGGATGCCGCGGCCATCTTGGATCCGGGACCTGCGGCGAGGAGGGAGGTAGGAGACCCTCGGAGCAACGCGATCATATCGCGTTGCTCCGGGGGTCTCAGGGAAGCACGCAGGGAGCCCCCTCCCTGCGCGATGCTTCCCTATACCGCCGGCACACCGCGATCATGTTTGATCGCGGTGTGCTGGGGGTTAATGTGCCGGGGGCGGTCCGTGACCGCTCCTGGCACATAGTGCCGGATGTCAGCTGCGATAGTCAGCTGACACCCGGCCGCGATCGGCCGCGCTCCCCCCGTGAGCGCGGCCGATCGCGTATGACGTACTATTCCGTCCTTGGGAAGTAGGGCCCACCCCACATGGACGGAATAGTACGTCTAATGACAGAAAGGGGTTAAAGGGAACCTAACCTGTCACCCCCAAAATCGAAGGTGAGCTAAGCCCACCGGCATCAGGGGCTTATCTACAGCATTCTGTAATGCTGTAGATAAGCCCCAGATGTATCCTGAAAGATGAGAAAAAGATGTTAGATTATACTCACCCAGGGGCGTTCCCGCTGTGGTCCGGTCCGGGGCCTCCCATCTTCTTATGATGACGTCCTCTTCTTGTATTCACGCTGCGGCTCCTGCGCAGGTGTACTGTGTCTGTCCTGTTGAGGGCAGAGCAAAGTACTGCAGTGCGCAAGTGCCGGGAAAGGTCAGAGAGGCCCAGCGCCTGCGCACTGCAGTACTTTGCCCTAAACAAGGAAGACAAAGTACGCCTGCATCAGAGTCGCAGCGTGAAGATAAGAAGAGGACGTCATCCTATGAAGATGGGAGGCCCCGGACCGGACCGTCACGCCCATTGGATCGAACCGCCTGCCCAGGTGAGTATAATCTAACCTCTTTTCTCAACTTTCAGGATACATCGGGGGTTATCTACAGCATTACAGAATGTTGTAGATAAGCCCCTGATGCCAGTGGGCTTAGCTCACCTTCGATTTTGGGGGTGACAGGATCCCTTTAAGTGCACCTTATGAGAACAGACCCCAATGTTTACAAGGCCAAATAATGCTGGGCTTGGCTGCACCCTGAAAAATGCTGAGCACAAAAAATACATAATATATGAGGTATTGGTCAATATTTTGGCCAAAATATGCAAGCTCGCAACCCACATCAACAGTCCTCACACTTGCGAGTCCTAACTCTAAAATTAAAAGCTTTTGTGCAATTTAATACTAAGCAATCACTCTCTCCAAGAATTGGTAGGTTATGACTGGATGTCTCATCAGTATTTTGCACCTGTGTTGCCACCACATTAGTTCTGAGACTTAGGGAGGTAAGTACTGCTGCCCTTTTTGCTGAATTTATTTACTGACAGTGGTTCCCATGATGTATTCATGTACTAATTGAGGCTCTGGTGAATCAGTATTGTACTGATTATGGTTCTGGTCATGTATTTATGTACTATTGATGGCTCGGGTGTTCTATTTAAATAACTGCTTGCAAGTAAAAGGAAATTACAGCACTCACCCGATCCTGAGCATGGACCTCTAGAAGTGCAAATGATCGGTCGATGTCCGTTATGTCAGTTGTCTTCATCTTAAGAAATCCTTGCACCTGCACTACTGCACCTTATGTCTGCCCATGATGGAAGAAAAACAATAATGGATTAATCTACCTTTTAAATGATCGGCTGAGTGCTGTCATTTCCTTTTACTTGTCAGCACTTGAATAAATATATTTGCTATTGCACCACCCTGAAGCAATCCGGGTTGACGGTTTGGTAGGAAAAAAACTGAACAGATGGACACTTAAACAAGGCTATATAATTGGTGCCCCTACATCTCTTTCTTTTTGATGTTCTATTTATGAACTGATGATGATTTTGTTTTCATATTCATGTACTAATGGCTCTAGCGATGAACATAGCATCAGGACCATCATCACTACAAGAATACATCACCACCACCATAAGTAGTACATGAATATAGCACCAGAACACATATCAGCTGTATGAATACATTACCAGAACCACCATCAGTATAGGAATACATTACCAGAACAAACATCATTACAGGAATATGTAATCAGAACTACCACCAGTGATGTTGCAAACTGTATTTATTGTATGATGGACGTAAAAACAAACATATGTATCACTTTATCTATAATGCAGTTTGTTTAGTTTCCATTAGGTTATGTGCCAAATTCTGGACACCTTAATTGAAACCAATTGGCCCCAATTATAGTTAAGTTGTATTAGTTTTCATAACTGTCCTTGTGTCTGACATATAAAATATAGGACGTTAGGTATGAGTATCCCTATTTTCCCCTGGTATTGTGTAAATAGTCTGCAAACAATTATTCTAACTTTGAAAACATAGACCCCATTGAGCCTCACCGTTAAAGTACACCACTTTTTTACTTTTTCTGGTATGCTTTGGAGAAAAAGGTAACAATTGTAGTAGAAGTGGTCATCAGAGCTTGTTACCTGACCTATTGGAGGCGGAGACGAGTTTTGTTATGGGTCTTTTTACCTCAGTCTCTGACCCATTCTTTTAATTGGGGCCTGAGGGTTCATAATGGTGGGGGTGGTAGGGGTGTGCACTATTGGCTTCATTTGACTAGGACACCAAGTTATCTTGTCATGGCCCTGATGTTGACAAGCCCTATAGGGTATGTGTGCTAGGCACCTTTAGACAATGGCGTACCTGCTGAGTGTTTAAAACCGGAAGACTCTTCAGGAAAAATGCAAGCAGTGTCTGCTTTGATGACTTTCCTTAAGGTACCTTCACACTAAACAACTTTACAACGAGAACAACAACGATCCGTGACGTTGCAGCGTCCTGGATAGCGATCTCGTTGTGTTTGACATGCAGCAGCGATCTGGATCCCGCTGTGCCATCGCTGGTCGGAGCTAGAAGTCCAGAACTTTATTTCGTCACCAGGTCGGCGTGTATCGTCATGTTTGACATCAAAAGCAACGACGCCAGCAATGTTTTACATGGAGCTATTGACCTGTGAGAACGATAAGTGAGTCGCCGTTACGTCACAGGATCGCTCCTGCATCGTTCTGGAGTTGCTGTGTTTGACGTCTCTACAGCGACCTAAACAGCGACGCTGCAGTGATCGGCTCGTTGTCTATATCGCTGCAGCATCGCTGAGTGTGACGGTACCTTTATGCATTTTGCAATGATTAATAAAACACACTAGTGATATCAGGGCACTATATAAAATCAGTGATAAAAGAAGTTATTTTTACCAAATTGTATTGCAATACCCGGAGACCACCAAATGTGTCAATAGTGTGATGATAGCACCACAAAGAACTAAAAGAATCAGATCTTTAAGTATATACATACTAAAATTATCTTGATTTTATAAGTTTTATAAATTTTTGTACATTTTATGGTTTGGTATTTTCGCCACTAAATAAATAAATATTAATATATCTGCTACTCTCTGTTGTGGTTGTCTTTGGCCTGACCATGTTGGGAGCACGATTCTCTTATGCATTTTGCAGCAGCTTTGCCGCTGTCATTTGTCTTTTTTTAACTGTGTATAGTGAGCGGCTTCCAAGCAGAAGCTGCCAGAAGATTAAATCGGTCAATTCTTTTAACAGATTGGTGGCTTTGAAAGTCTGAAATGGTAAAAAGAAAACTGAACGTATACATAGCAAGTCGTTTTGACATTGCAGTGCATATGTAATTATTTTTTTCGGGTTTTTTTAACGGATTATCTGCATCATCTTTAGCGTATCATTTGCACATACCCTTATTATGAGTTCCAGTGATGGGTTATTGGTGATTATATTTTCTCTCATGAAAAAAACCACAGCTATTACTGTTCCAGCAAAGTGGATGGGATTTATAGAAATCTCCTGATCTATGTGCCTTTTCTTTTACACTGCGTAAACTGACTTGTGGTCTCTATTTACTTATTTTCTACTTTGAGGCTTTAAAGGAGTTGTCTACTACTAGCGCAATTTCCTTCTTGATGAAAATGTTTGGCCCCGATAAAATAATAAAGCCTATACTCACCTCCCGTGCCGGCGCCATTTTCGTGGAGTTGGCACTCGCTCTCCCCGGTTCTCCCATGCGGTTGTTGGGACACATGATGCTGGCGCCCAATCAACGTCACTGTCTCCGTCTTTGAGCAAATTGAGCGTGAAGAGGAAGCCAGGGATCAGCTGCAGCCCGGACTTCCTCTTCATGTTAGATTAGTCTGAAGGCTGAGACAGTGACGCCAGCGTTGATTGGGCGGACGTCAGCATCACATGTCATAACAACCGCATGGGAGCCCTGGGGAGAGCGAGTGCAGACACTGGGGGAATGGCGCCAGCACACGAGGTGAGTATAGGTTTTATTATTTTATCGGGACTAAGCGAAGAGTATGAGAAGAAGTTCTCCAAGTAGTGGACAACTTCTTTGATACTTCTGCCTATTGAAATCTTTTCTTGAAGAGCGCTTTAGTGATGTGTTGTAACATCCATCATAGACAAGTTACAAATGAGTGATCCCCTCATAACATGGTGTTGATGTATATCATGACTCGTAGACATCACGGCAGCTGCTTCCAGGAATGTGTAAATATCCTAGATACATAGGAAACAAGACCGAAATCACCATCACATGAAAGGAAAATCTTCATAGGAAAAAACTGATCTACAGATTTACTGAAAAAGATAAATCTGCACCAGGACAGCTCACGCTCTTGTCCAAAACATGAGAAGCCGAAATATTTTCCCGTATTGCCATATCCTTCCTATTGAAAATAATGCACACAACACATTGTGAAGACAGAAATGAAGTGATGGCAAAGCACATAGCTCACAACAGTATCATGGGCTTTGGGTAATTAATTCTAATCCCTAAACAGCACTATCCCCAGATGCTTCTGAACAAGAGATTTCCAGTTGCTCGCTGAGTCACTATTCGATCATTCCATATACATTCAGCAGTATGCAGACATACACTCATACTTGAAGCTGCTCGGGAGAATATGTCGCAAAAGAGAATTGCAGATTTCAAAGGAAGTAAATATTATACAGCGATATCTAAGACTTTACAGTGTTGCACAAGCTTTATTTCATACCTTTGCACCTACTTTGATTTCTTTCCTCCAAACTGACATCTGATGTTTTTTTCATTTAGTGGGAAAAGGAGTTATGAAACCCTCCCAAGTGACTCAGACGCCTCTTCAAGTGTCATCTGCCGGCCTAGGGCTACACTGATAGTTTGCATTGACAGTGATTCCTTCATCTCCTGGGATACTCTAATAAGCACTTTTGGCATAGAGGTGACCCCACTTGGAATGACAGGATGTCATTGTCCAGCTAGACATATGGTGTTAAGATGTTAAATGATTGTGCACAAGCAGTTTTAGTGCTTCTCAGCTATCTTTACTTGCCAACGTGTGAGTGATGTATTTTGTATTTCGGAAGCCCAGATAACCTCAAAACAGTGTAACTGTTTGCTGAAGATTCCAGGTCAATGAGCAGGTTTGACAGATTAGAGCAGTGGATGTCTCCTCAGATGACACCTCCTGAAATACAATAATTGGATTGTTAGAAAAAAATAGAACAATTTCGCACCACAACTGGCTAATATTTATGGAAACTACGGGCAAAGAAGAGCAATGTGGCTGGTAGCAGTAGGCAAATTGTAGGAGAAATGGAAGCTATACTGTAGCAGTGCAGGTAAGGCTAGATTCCCACTATGTTTGGCCTCTGAGTTTGGTGTATAAGGCGACATTCACATGTTCAGTATTTGGTCAGTATTTTACATCAGTATTTGTAAACCAAAAGCAGTAATCAGAGGAAAAGTATAATAGAAACACTTTATTATTATTATTATTATTCATTTTTATAGCGCCATTTATTCCATGGCGCTTTACATGTGAAATACGGGGCAAATATAGACAAATACATTAGACATGACTAGTGTTGAGCGATACCGTCCGATACTTGAAAGTATCGGTATCGGAAAGTATCGGCCGATACCGGCAAAGTATCGGATCCAATCCGATACCGATACCCGATACCAATACAAGTCAATGGGACTCAAGTATCGGACGGTATTCCTGATGGTTCCCAGGGTCTGAAGGAGAGGAAACTCTCCTTCAGACCCTGGGATCCATATAAATGTGTAAAATAAAGAATTAAAATAAAAAATATTGCTATACTCACCTGTCCGACGCAGCCTGGACCTCAGCGAGGGAACCGGCAGCGTTGTTTGTTTAAAATTCGCGCTTTTACTTGGTTACGTGAAGTCCCGGCTTGTGATTGGTCAGGGCGGCCATGTTGCCGGGACGCGGACCAATCACAGCAAGCCGTGACGAAATTACGTCACGGCTTGCTGTGATTGGTCCGCGTCCCGGCAACATGGCCGCCATTAACCAATCACAAGCCGTGACGTCACGGGAGGCTGGACATGCGCGTAATTTAAAAAGCGCGCGTGTCCAGCCTCCAGTGACGTCCCGGCTTATGATTGGTCACGGCGCCATGTTGCCGGGACGCGGACCAATCACAGCAAGCCGTGACGAAATTACGTCACGGCTTGCTGTGATTGGTCCGCGTCCCGGCAACATGGCCGCCATTAACCAATCACAAGCCGTGACGTCACGGGAGGCTGGACATGCGCGTAATTTAAAAAGCGCGCGTGTCCAGCCTCCAGTGACGTCCCGGCTTATGATTGGTCACGGCGCCATGTTGCCGGGACGCGGACCAATCACAGCAAGCCGTGACGAAATTACGTCACGGCTTGCTGTGATTGGTCCGCGTCCCGGCAACATGGCCGCCATTAACCAATCACAAGCCGTGACGTCACGGGAGGCTGGACATGCGCGTAATTTAAAAAGCGCGCGTGTCCAGCCTCCCGTGACGTCACGGCTTGTGATTGGTTAATGGCGGCCATGTTGCCGGGACGCGGACCAATCACAGCAAGCCGTGACGTAATTTTGTCACGGCTTGCTGTGATTGGTCCGCGTCCCGGCAACATGGCGCCGTGACCAATCATAAGCCGGGACGTCACTGGAGGCTGGACACGCGCGCTTTTTAAATTACGCGCATGTCCAGCCTCCCGTGACGTCACGGCTTGTGATTGGTTAATGGCGGCCATGTTGCCGGGACGCGGACCAATCACAGCAAGCTGTGACGTAATTTCGTCACGGCTTGCTGTGATTGGTCCGCGTCCCGGCAACATGGCCGCCCTGACCAATCACAAGCCGGGACTTCACGTAACCAAGTAAAAGCGCGAAATTTAAACAAACAACGCTGCCGGTTCCCTCGCTGAGGTCCAGGCTGCGTCGGACAGGTGAGTATAGCAATATTTTTTATTTTAATTCTCTCTTTTACACATTATTACATTAATGTTGTTGCGATACCCGATACCACAAAAGTATCGGATCTCGGTATCGGAAATTCCGATACAGCAAGTATCGGCCGATACCCGATACTTGCAGTATCGGAATGCTCAACACTAGACATGACCAAAAAAAACAAGGCACACGGGTACATAAGGAGGGAGGACCCTGCCCGCGAGGGCTCACAATCTGCAGGGGATGGGTGATGATACACTAGGAGAGGGCAGAGCTGGTTGTGCGGCGGTTCAGTAGGTTCAGGATCACTGCAGGCTGTAGGCTTGTTGGAAGAGGTGAGTCTTCAGGTTCTTTTTGAAAGTTTCTATGGTAGGCGAGAGTCTGATGTGCTGGGGTAGAGAGTTCCAGAGTATGGGGGAAGCACGGGAGAAGTCTTGGATGCGGTTGTGGGAAGAAGAGATGAGAGGGGAGTAGAGAAGGAGGTCTTGAGAGGATCGGAGGTTGCGTGTTGGTAGGTACCGGGAGATCATGTCACAGATGTATGGAGGAGATAGGTTGTGGATGGCTTTGTAGGTCATTGTGAGGGTTTTGAACTGGAGTCTCTGGGCAATAGGAAGCCAGTGAAGGGCTTGGCATAGGGGAGAGGCTGGGGAATAGCGGGGAGACAGGTAGATTAGTCGAGCAGCAGAGTGTAGGATGGATTGGTGCCAGAGTGCTAGAGGGGAGTCCAGAGAGTAGGAGGTTGCAGTAGTCGAGGCGGGAGATGATAAGGGCATGCACTAGTGTTTTTGTGGTGTCACGGTCAAGGAATGCGCGGATCCGGGAAATGTTTTTGAGTTTGAGGCGGCAGGAGGAGGCAAGGGCTTGGATATGTGGCTTGAACTTCACACACTTCTGTGTTTATATAAACACAGAAGTGTGAACACACTTCACCACTTCTGTGTTTATCACCCACTCCTGGTTTTAGTTTACAGATACTGACGTAAAAAACTGACCAGAAACTGAACATGTGAACATGGCCATAGCTGAGAAATGCTCCTGAGTCCTGACATATACACATAATTTCTGTACTATACATTGGTATATCTTTTTTTTTCATTTTTGAGAAAAGTGTAATAAACTGTTATTTTCTGTAACTTTATTCCGCTAAAAAGTATATAATGTTCTAGTCATATTTACAATAGGAGTTATTGGCAGATGTATATGCATACAGCTGTGTACACAGATCATGAGTGCCAAACATGGAGTGTACAGAGCCTTAGGTCTTATTCAGATGTCTGGGCTTTTCACTGATAGAACATGTACCTATTATAGTCTATTATCACATGTCCTTTTTTTTGGCAGACCAAATGTTCCAAAAAAATAAAAATAAATAGGCATGTTAGTTTTTCATCTGAGTCACAGTTTAAAATCACCCTTTATAATCAGTGGATCTGTTTTAAAAAAAAAACAAAACAACCTACTGCACATAGATGCCATCCTTCTGTTCCGAGTGTTCGCTTTTTAGGCCGGAGACACACTGCTGCGAGATACGGCCGAGTCTCGCTGGTTAAAAGCAAGCTGTGGCACCTGCACTCCGGAGCGGAGCGTGCAGCTGCATAGCAATACATGGAGCTGCACGCTCCGCTCCGGAGTGCAGGTGCCACAGCTTGCTTTTAACCAGCGAGACTCGGCCGTATCTCGCAGCAGTGTGTCTCCGGCCTTACTGTTAGGCCGGAGTCACATTCCTGTGTGGCATTGGATGCGATCTGCTAGTGACCCTCGGCTCCGGCTCTGCTGCGGGTGTGATCCAAGTGTCAGTGCTCACATGTGAGAATCCTAGCACCGGTTTGGAGGAGATGGAAAAATATATTTCTCCATCTCCTCCATTGCTGGGGTCCGCGGGAATCACACTACCCTCGTGTGACATCCGTGTGATGTTTCACATGCACCCATAGACTTGTAGGAGTGCATGCGGTCCGATTCTCGCAGCCACTCACAACATGCTGAGATGTAGATGTGCACTGCCTCATAGAGTAACACTGGGCCGAGTCCTATCCAATTTTTTATCGTACAATTTATTCGCTCATGTTAACGAGCTCTTAATTTCTATGAGAAGTTCAGGGTTTTTTTCTAGTATGTACTAAAATGGACACATTAATGACAATCAGATCTAGCACACTGATAAAAATGGTCTGTATTTTGTTGTATGCAAAACTAATTGGATGTCTGAATGAGACCTTAGGGCTCATTTCCACATGCGAGGCACACGTCCGTATCTCGCATGTGGAAACCAAGCTGTGGAGCCGGCACTCCAGAGCGGAGCGTGTGGCTGCATAGGAACACATGGAGCTGCACGCTCCGCTCCAAAGTGCCGGCGCCAGAGCTTGGTTTCCACATGCGAGATACAGACGTGTGCCTCGCATGTGGAAATTAGCCCTAAGTAAGATAAAATGTGGACACTTGCTGTAGGTGACACAACTTTATTATTTGTAAATCTCTACTATTCAAGACGGTTTTAGACAAGTGTAATATCATGCCGAAAGTCAATATAATGCTGATATTAAAGGACATTAGTACCTGCAGTCAGCCAGGTCGAATGGCTACAATAAGGCTAAGTTCACACCACCATATCTTCAGTCCAGGTGCTGTCTGTGGAAAAACAGACAGTACACGGACAAAACTAGGACCGATGTTATTTAATGGGGCAGTGCAGATGAGCAATTTTTTTCAGTACCTGAATCTGTGTGTCAAAAAAAAAAAAATGGCAGCATGCACTAGTTTCTTCCATGTGTCGGATGAGACTCGCCCAATCAAGTCTATAGGTGCACAAAAAAAATCAGCATACGGAGCCACAGTATAGCATTTGTTTTTTTCACGAATTCATTGAAATTCTTTAACATAGGAAACTGTACATGATTAAAAGCTGCTGCTGTGAAAAAAAACAGATTATATACTGACAGCACATGGATAACAAGTGAGAAACAAAATCGTCTGAGTTTTCTGAATGAAACTGATGATTTTATATGCCATTTTGAACTTACCCTAAGGCCTTATTCAGGCGTCTGTTTTTTTGTGTGCTAGTGCTCTGCTTTTCACGAATAGTGCTCATACCGTTGATAGTCTATTAAGCCATTTACATGTCCGTGATTTTTTGCAGTCCGTGGAAAATCACAGAGACGTCCGATTTTAAATGTCAGAAAAGAGATGGTGGAGAGAATCCTTTATTTTTTTTTTCTTATGTATGAGAAAAACTGATGAAGCTCGGATAGCTCCGTAGTCTTAAGGTACCTTCACACTAAACGACTTTGCAACGAGAACGATAGTGATCCGTGACGTTGCAGCGTCCTGGATAGCGATATCGTTGTGTTTGACACGCAGCAGCGATCTGGATCCCGCTGTGATATCGCTGGTCGTTGCTGAAAGTCCAGAACTTTATTTGGTCGTCAGATCGGCGTGTATCGTCGTGTTTGACAGCAAAAGCAACGATGCCAGCAATGTTTTACAATGGTAACCAGGGTAAATATCGGGTTACTAAGCGCAGGGCCGCGCTTAGTAACCCGATATTTACCCTGGTTACCATTGTAAAAGTAAAAAAAAAAACAGTACATACTCACCTTCTGATGTCTGTCACGTCCCCCGGCGTCCGCGCTGCTGCTCAGAGCTTCCTGCACTGAATGTGTCAGTGCCGGCCGTAAAGCAAAGCACAGCGGTGACGTCACCGCTCTGCTTTAGGGCCGGCCCTTACACAGTGCAGGGAAGCGGACGCCGGGGGACGCGGCAGACACCGGAATGTAAGTATGTAGTGTTTGTTTTTTTTTACTTTTACACTGGTAACCAGGGTAAACATCGGGTTACTATGCGCGGCCCTGCGCTTAGTAACCCGATGTTTACCCTGGTTACCCGGGGACTTCGGCATCGTTGGTCGCTGGAGAGCGGTCTGTGTGACAGCTCTCCAGCGACCACACAGCGACGCTGCAGCGATCGGCATCGTTGTCGATATCGCTGCAGCGTCGCCTAATGTGACGGTACCCATAGTCTGATCTAAATAATCAGTCCATTTTCTCATACGTAAGAAAAACGGACGTCTGAATCAGGCCTAAGGGCAAAAGGTGCGAGAAATGCGTGATATACTGCTGTGAGATCAGCCTTAAATCAAGTGTAAAAATATACAGCCTTGTCAATCATCAAAGAAAAAACAAACAGAAATAAACACTGGCAGGTTTCTCATGTAATTAAATTGTTAATCATGGGACTAAAACAGCCCTGATGAATGCCCACCCTCGCTGCTTTTATGTGCGCGACGTTATGTGGTTTCATGATGTCAGTGTCAGTGTCATGGCTTTTACCTAACATGGTGCGTGTTTGTTCCCGCAGTATATTTCAGCACTAAGTGAAGTGTACAGTCTGGACAGTAATGCTATAAAGCATGATTCATGGAATGACTCAGGTACAGACCACATCACTGGATTTCCTCACACCTGATGCACAGACACCCCGGGGAAATAACCAAGACTGCAGAAAAATCTTGTCAACATATGTTTCAATATTTTTCTTAGGTCACAAGAATTCTTCCAGGATCACGGGGTTATTCATTCCTTGCATTGTCATTTATTTATTTTCAAAACCATTAGTATGTAAAATACAATTTCACTTGGTATAAACAGGTAAAAAGCACATAGCACGGTGCCCATTTCATCATTTTCAATATAAGTCCATTTCCTCTTTATCATTAGTCACTGCACTGACTTTACTTATAAGGCGAGGTTCACATTGACGCCGTGCATTCAGCAGGACGGATACAGCTGAATGACAAAAGAACATGGTCAGATTTATATGGCAGCATATCCACTAAAATAGACAAAAAAAGTTTTGGTTTTATTGCATTTTGCCTGGTTTAATCACGTAGCTTTTTTTCGAAGGAGTGGGGGGATGGGTAGGCGGGGTGTCAGAAAAAAGGTAGCTGGCAAATTTGTTATGTAAAAAAATGTATGCCAGAGGCCGGCCTCACACTAGCGAGTTTTACGGACGTATGAGCGCATAAACTACGTCCGTAAAATACGCATAACACACGGCCCAATGATTCCCTATGTCCCAGCTCCTATCAGCCGTATTTTACTGATCCTTATTATACGGTCTTGTACGGCCGTACAAAATCGCAGCATGCTGCGTTTGTCACCGTATTGCGCAAAAAAATCGCCAATGAAAGTCTATGGGGGCGAGAAAAATACGGATTACACACGGACCAGCAGTGTGACCTGCGAGAAATACGCACCGGTGTTAGAGAGAAAAGCCGGTAATTCAATTGCCGGCTTTTCATTTCTCCTTCCCAAACCCGACAGGATATGAGACATGGTTTACATACAGTAAACCATCTCATATCCCTTTTTTTTTTGCATATTCCACACTACTAATGTTAGTAGTGTGTATGTGCAAAATTTTGGCACTGTAGCTTGTAAAATAAAGGGTTAAATCGTGGAAAAAATTGGCATGGGCTCCCGCGCAATTTTCTCCGCTAGAGTGGTAAAGCCAGTGACTGAGGGCAGGTATTAATAGCCTAGAGAGGGTCCATGGTTATTGGCCCCCCCTGGCTACAAACATCTGCCCCCAGCCACCCCAGAAAAGGCACATCTGGAAGATGCGCCTGTTCTGGCACTTGGCCACTCTCTTCCCACTCCCATGTAGCAGTGGGATATGGGGTAATGAAGGGTTAATGTCACCTTGCTATTGTAAGGTGACATTAAGCCAGATTAATAATGGAGAGGCGTCAATTATGACACCTAGCCATTATTAATCCAATAGTACTAAATGGTTAATAAAACACACACACATGATTACAAAGTATTTTAATGAAATAAAGACACATGTTGTTGTAATATTTTATTAGACTCTTAATCCACCTGAAGACCATCGTCCTGAAACCAAGTAAAAAAAACAAAGAACAATATTCCATACCTTCCGTCGTTATGTCCCACGATGTAAATCCATCTGAAGGGGTTAAGTCATTTTACAGCCAGGAGCTGTGCTAATGCACTCGCTCGTGCCTGTAAACCCCGGGTACTGAATGGAAAGCAGAGTGATCTGTACTTACATTGAGTCGCGGTGATGCGCCCTCTGCTGGATGTCCTCATGAACTGCAGCCTTGGAAAAGTTCCCACGCTCGAGTTTATATACACGGGAGTGGGAAGAGAGTGGCCAAGTGCCAGAATAGGCGCATCTTGCAGATGTGCCTTTTCTGGGGTGGCTGGGGGCAGATGTTTGTAGCCAGGGGGGGCCAATAACCAAGGACCCTCTCTAGGCTATTAATATCTGCCCTCAGTCACTGGCTTTACCACTGTGATGGAGAAAATTGCGCGGGAGCCCACACCATTTTTTTCCGCGATTTAACCCTTTATTTTACAAGCTACAGCGCCCAAATTTTGCACATAGACACTACTAACATTAGTAGTGTGGAATATGCAAAAAAAAAAGGGATAGGAGATGGTTTACTGTATGTAAACCATGTCTCATTTCCTGTTGGGTTTGTGAAGGAGAATGAAAAGCCGGCAATTGAATTACCAGCTTTTCACATATATCGCGCTGAATTAAATATAAATACAGAATATGTATATGTGTCTCAATGACATATATATATATATATATATATATATATATATACTGTATATACTGTATGTTTTAACGTACATTTGAGCACATAAATCCATTAGATGTCGGTTTTGCAAGCCTGCGAGAAAATATCGCAGTACGGATGCCATACGGATTACATACGGAGGATGCCATGCGCAAAATACGCTGACACACCCTGCCTACAGATGACATACGGATCACTATTTTGGGGACTTTTCTGCGTATTACGGCTGTAAAAAACGGACCGTATTTACATACGCTGAGTGTGAGGCCGGCCAGATGCTGTATTTTTTTTCCACTATTCTCAATGACCAAAGCATTGAAATATACAGCAGTACATTTTTCTGTTTGCACCAGTAATACCTAGTTGAGAGTAAAAGGAAGAAACATATATAGATATTGATGTACGAATACATCGAAATTCAGACAGACACAATTCGACACATTATTATTTATTATTATTTTTTATGCTTTGCTTATATAGCGCCATCATATTCTGCAATACTTTATAGACATTGTCATCACTGTCCCCCTTGGGGCTCACAATTTAAATATGTATGTGGAATGTGGAGGAAACCGGAGAACCCGGAGGAAACCCATGCAAACACAGGGAGAACATACAAACTCCTTGCAGGTGTTGTCCTTGGTGGGACACATTGCATATGCTAGCATACGTTTTTCACATATATGTCCGATGCATATGTCATACATCTGCAGACGTACAAATGTGATCTAGCCTAAGCAATAGTATTTAACCCCTTTCTGACATTAGACGTACTATCCCGTCGAGGTGGGGTGGGCCCGTATGACCACCGACGGGATAGTACGTCATACGCGATCAGCCGCGCTCACGGGGGGATCGCGGCCGATCGCGGCCGGGTGTCAGCTGCATATCGCAGCTGACATCCGGCACTATGTGCCAGGGAGCGGTCACGGACCGCCCCCGGCACATTAACCCCCGGCACACCGCGATCAAACATGATCGCGGTGTACCGGCGGTATAGGGAAGCATCGTGCAGGGAGGGGGCTCCCTGCGGGCTTCCCTGAGACCCCCGGAGCAACGCGATGTGATCGCGTTGCTCCGAGGGTCTCCTACCTCCCTCCTCGCCGCAGGTCCCGGATCCAAGATGGCCGCGGCATCCGGGTCCTGCAGGGAGGGAGGTGGCTTACCGAGTGCCTGCTCAGTGCAGGCGCTGGTAAGCCTGCAGCCCTGCACAGCAGATTGCAGATCTGACAGAGTGCTGTGCACACTGTCAGATCACCGATCTGTAATGTCCCCCCCCGGGACAAAGTAAAAAAGTAAAAAAAAAAAATTCTCCACGTGTGTTAAAAAAAAAAAAAAAAAATCCTAAATAAATAATAAAAAAAATATTTATTATTCCCATAAATACATTTCTTTAGCTAAATAAAAAAAACAAAACAATAAAAGTACACATATTTAGTATCGCCGCGTCCGTAATGACCCAACCTATAAAACTGCCCCACTAGTTAACCCCTTCAGTAAACACCGTAAGAAAAAAAAAAAAACGAGGCAAAAAACAACGCTTTATTATCATACCGCCGAACAAAAAGTGGAATAACACGCGATCAAAAAGACTGATATAAATAACCATGGTACCGCTAAAAACGTCATCTTGTCCCGCAAAAAACGAGCCGCCATACAGCATCATCAGCAAAAAAATAAAAAAGTTATAGTCCTGAGAATAAAGCGATACCAAAATAATTATTTTTTCTATAAAATAGTTTTTATCGTATAAAAGCGCCAAAACATAAAAAAATGATATAAATGAGATATCGCTGTAATCGTACTGACCCGACGAATAAAACTGCTTTATCAATTTTACCAAACGCGGAACGGTATAAATGCCTCCCCCAAAAGAAATTCATGAATAGCTGGTTTTTGATCACTCTGCCTCACAAAAATCGGAATAAAAAGCGATCAAAAAATGTCACGTGTCCGAAAATGTTACCAATAAAAACGAGAACTTGTCCCGCAAAAAACAAGATCTCACATGACTCTGTGGACTGAAATATGGAAAAATTATAGCTCTCAAAATGTGGTAACGCAAAAAATATTTTTTGCAATGAAAAGCGTCTTTCAGTGTGTGACGGCTGCCAATCATAAAAATCCGCTTAAAAACCCGCTATAAAAGTAAATCAAACCCCCCTTCATCACCCCCTTAGTTAGGGAAAAATAAAAAAATTAAAAAATGTATTTATTTCCATTTTCCCATTAGGGTTAGGGCTAGCGTTAGGACTAGAGTTAGGGCTAGGGTTAGGGTTAGGGTTAGAGTTAGGGTTGGGGCTAGGGTTAGGGTTAGGGCTAGGGCTAGGGTTGGGGCTAGGGTTAGGGCTAGGGTTAGGGTTAGGGCTAGGGTTGGGGCTAGGGTTAGGGCTAGGGTTAGGGTTAGGGCTAGGGTTAGGGCTAATGTTACGGCTAGTGTTAGGGCTAGTGATAGGGCTAGGGTTATTGCTAGGGTTAGGGTTAGGGCTAGGGTTGGGGCTAGGGTTGGGGCTACAGTTAGGGTTGGGGCTAAAGATAGGGTTAGGGTTTGGATTACATTTACGGTTGGGAATAGGGTTGGGTGTGTCTGGGTTAGAGGAGTGGTTAGGGTTACTGTTGGGATTAGGGTAAGGGGTGTGTTTGGATTAGGGTTTCAGTTATAATTGGGGGGTTTCCACTGTTTAGGCACATCAGGGGCTCTCCAAACGGGACATGGCATCCGATCTGAATTCCAGCCAATTCTGCGTTGAAAAAGGAAAACAGTGCTCCTTCCCTTCAGAGCTCTCCCGTGTGCCCAAACAGGGGTTTACCCCAACATATGGGGTATCAGCGTACTCAGGACAAATTGGACATCATCTTTTGGGGTCCAATTTCTCCTGCTACCCTTGGGAAAATACAAAACTGGGGGCCAAAAAATAAGTTTTGTGGGAAAAAAAAGATTTTTTATTTTCACGGCTCTGCGTTGTAAACTGTAGTGAAACACTTGGGGGTTCAAAGTTCTCACAACACATCTAGATAAGTTCCTTGGGGGGTCTAGTTTCCGATATGGGGTCACTTGTGGGGGGTTTGTACTGTTTGGGTACATCAGGGGCTCTGCAAATGCAACGTGACGTCTGCAGACCAATCCATTTAAGTCTGCATTCCAAATGGCGCTCCTTCCCTTCCGAGCTCTGTCATGCGCCCAAACAGTGGTTCCCCACCACATATGGGGTATCAGCGTACTCAGGACAAATTGGACAACAACTTTTGTGGTCCAATTTCTCCTGCTACCCTTGTGAAAATACAAAACTGGGGGCTAAAAAATCATTTTTGTGAAAAAAAAAAAAGAATTTTTATTTTCACGGCTCTGCGTTATAAACTGTAGTGAAAGACTTGGGGGTTCAAAGTTCTCACAACACATCTAGATAAGTTCCTTGGGGGGTCTAGTTTCCAATATGGGGTCACTTGTTGGGGGTTTGTACTGTTTGGGTACATCAGGGGCTCTGCAAATGCAACGTGACGCCTGCAGACCAATCCATTTAAGTCTGCATTCCAAATGGCGCTCCTTCCCTTCCGAGCTCTGTCATGCGCCCAAACAGTGGTTCCCCCCACATATGGGGTATCAGCGTACTCAGGACAAATTGGACAACAACTTTTGGGGTCCAATTTATCCTGCTACCCTTGTGAAAATACAAAACTGGGGGCTAAAAAATCATTTTTGTGAAAAAAAAAAGGAATTTTTATTTTCATGGCTCTGCGTTATAAACTGTAGTGAAACACTTGGGGGTTCAAAGCTCTCAAAACACATCTAGATAAGTTCCTTAGGGGGTCTACTTTCCAAAATGGTGTCACTTGTGGGGGTTTTTAATGTTTAGGCACATCAAGGGCTCTCCAAACGCAACATGGCATCCCATCTTAATTCCAGTCAATTTTGCATTGAAAAGTAAAATTGCGCTCCTTCCCTTCCGAGCTCTGCTATGCGCCCAAACAGTGGTTTACCCCCACATATGGGGTATCATCGTACTCAGGACAAATTGCACAACAACTTTTGTGGTCTAATTTCTTCTCTTACCCTTGGGGAAATAAAAAAATGGGGGCGAAAAGATCATTTTTGTGAAAAAATATGATTTTTTATTTTTACGGCTCTGCATTATAAACTTCTGTGAAGCACTTGTTGGGTCAAAGTGCTCAACACACATCTAGATAAGTTCCTTAAGGGGTCTACTTTCCAAAATGGTGTCACTTGTGGGGGGGTTCAATGTTTAGGCACATCAGGGGCTCTCCAAACGCAACATGGCGTCCCATCTCAATTCCAGTCAATTTTGCATTGAAAAGTCAAATGGCGCTCCTTCCCTTCCGAGCTCTGCCCTGCGCCCAAACAATGGTTTACACCCACATATGGGGTATCAGCGTACTCAGGACAAATTGCACAACAATTTTTGGGGTCCAATTTCTTCTCTTACCCTTGGGAAAATAAAAAATTGGGGGCAAAAAGATAATTTTTGTGAAAAAATATGATTTTTTATTTTTACGGCTCTGCATTATAAACTTCTGTGAAGCACTTGTAGGGTCAAAGTGCTCACCACACATCTAGATAAGTTCCTTAGGGGGTCTTCTTTCCAAAATGGTGTCATTTGTGGGGGGTTTCAATGTTTAGGCACATCAGGGGCTCTCCAAATGCAACATGGCGTCCCATCTCAATTCCAGTCAATTTTGCATTGAAAAGTCAAATGGCGCTCCTTTCCTTCCGAGCTCTGCCATGCGCCCAAACAGTGGTTTACCCCCACATATGGGGTATCAGCGTACTCAGGACAAATTGTACAACACATTTTGGGGTCTATTTTCTCCTGTTACCCTTGGTAAAATAAAACAAATTGGAGCTGAAATAAATTTTGTGTGAAAAAAAGTTAAATGTTCATTTTTATTTAAACATTCCAAAAATTCCTGTGAAACACCTGAAGGGTTAATAAACTTCTTGAAAGTGGTTTTGAGCACCTTGAGGGGTGCAGTTTTTAGAATGGTGTCACACTTGGGTATTTTCTATCATATAGACCCCTCAAAATGACTTCAAATGAGATGTGGTCCCTAAAAAAAAATGGTGTTGTAAAAATGAGAAATTGCTGGTCAACTTTTAACCCTTATAACTCGATCACAAAAAAAAATTTTGGTTCCAAAATTGTGCTGATGTAAAGTAGACATGTGGGAAATGTTACTTATTAAGTATTTTGCGTGACATATGTCTGTGATTTAAGGGCATAAAAATTCAAAGTTGGAAAATTGCGAAATTTTCAAAATTTTCGCCAAATATTCGTTTTTTTCACAAATAAACGCAAGTTATATCGAAGAAATTTTACCACTATCATGAAGTACAATATGTCACGAGAAAACAATGTCAGAATCACCAAGATCCGTTGAAGCGTTCCAGAGTTATAACCTCATAAAGGGACAGTGGTCAGAATTGTAAAAATTGGCCCGGTCATTAACGTGCAAACCACCCTTGGGGGTGAAGGGGTTAAAGAAGAGACTGCAGCACTGGCAATTTGGAAGAGGAGGATCACGCCTCTAAGGCCGAAGTCACACTACCGTACAATACGGAAGAGTGGTATTCAAGAAAACATCGCATAGCACTCGGCCCCATGTTAATCTATGGGGCAACACACATCAGCATTTATTTTCTCAGGCGTATTCAACATGCATGTTGAATCACAGCAGGCTGCGATTGGCACCAAGACTCGACCGAGACTCGCCAATGCAAGACTATGGGTGCGAGAAAAAAAATCACACAACACTTGGATCATGGCTCCCAGGTTATAAACATCGGACCTCAGCCGTTGGCTTTCCCTCTGCTGGTTAAGAAAATGACAAGGGAGCCCACAATATTTTACATCAGTATTTGTAATCAGGAACAATTACAGGAAAAGTATAATAGAAACCCGTCACCACTTCTGATTTTGGCTTACAGATACTGATGTAAAATACTGACCAAATACTGAACATGTGAATGTGGCCTAAGGACTTGATCTAACAGTCACCAATAGTCCACAAATATGGAGAGTGAGACAGCTCACCAGTGAAATCAACCTTTCTCTAACCTGTACATGGTACCTCTAGTCATGGTATGTATAATACATGGCCCACTCCGGAAAGTAGACCTAATAGGACATCAGAGCTTTAACACATTAGGTCTTGTGGCTTGTGCTATATGTCTTCATATCTATAAGGACAGTATTATTAATTCCCAATACGGTAATTGATTTCTAATGTGTTACAATAAAATACAAATATATTATGAAATACAATCTTTTATATTTGTGTGCCATGCTTGTTTATTAGATTGATATATATTAGATCTTGCAGAATTTTGGTAAAATATTCCTTTGAGGTCAGAATGTGATCTATCTTCATTCTGTGAATTCTGATTTCTTTATGGCAGTACTACAGTATTTTCAGCTGTGCCCAAATGTAACCTAATGTTCAGATAATGGCCAAACATGTTTCAGACATTTCTCTGAAAAATACAAAATAATAAAAAGAATAGGAAAGACATAAAAAAAAATTTGGATCATTTTAAAAATATTTTTTCATATTTTTCTTGTGTGTTTTTTTAAAGAAATTAATTTGTTTTTCAGCTGGTAAACTTCACTGCTTGGTAGGGCAAAGTAGGAGCTTGTGTTTGTTCTGTTATGTCTGTATCTAGCAGATCGCATATGCAAAAGTTGCTAGGCAAATTAACTGATAGCATAAGACTACCATCTGGAGTTCCATTAACATTTATTATGCTGGCAATGATTATTACAGTCTAGCGTCTTCACAGATTTGTAACCATTTATAGTGCCATTTAGTGTGCTGGAAATACAAGAACGGGATCTAGTCTGTTGTAAGTGTTGGATAATGTTAGGTATAGCATGTATTATATTTTGCATCATTGTGTTTATTCGTAATATTTAATTTCAGATTTAATATTTAATTTAACCCCTTAATGACCGCCAATACGTCTTTTAACTGACCTGAGATATAAGAGAATAGCCTCCCCATACAGGTGACAATCCAGCATCTGTCGGTTGTGCACTATAGCTGACAACTTGCTGTATCAGCCATGATCAGTGTTTGCACCATCCAAATCTGTTTAACCCCTTAGATGCTGCTGTCAGTAGTGACTACATAATTATAAATGGTTAACAGAGTGTGAGGGCTTCCTCTTTATCCAAATTGGTGCCCTCAGATCATGATTGTGTGGTCCTGATGTTTGCCATGTCAGTTTATGACCAAATAGTGGCCTTACAGTCTGTCAGCTGTAGTAATCTGTTCAGAAGTTAGAGGCATTTAGGTGGTAAAAATACACATTTTCATTTCTGTCATACCACTTTGCATTAATTCCTGTAAAGCACCTGAATGGTTAACAAAATAACTGACTGCAGTTTTCAATATGTCAGGGGTGCTGTTTTTAAAATGGTATCACTTTTGGGGTTTTTCTAATATATAGGACCCCTAAAGTCACTTCAAACATGGATAAGTCCTTAAAAAAAGAAATTGTGTAAATTTCCTTGAAAATATGAAAAATTTATGCTACATTTTTAAACCTCATAAAATGCTAACAAAACAAAATAACATTTTACAAATGGTGCTGATATAAAGCCGACACGTGGGAAATGTTATTTATTAATGGTTCGCTGTGGTGTGACCATCTGGATTAAAGAGATAATCATTCAAATTTAGAAAAGTGCAAATTTTGTAACATTTTACTAAAATTTTTGATACTTTTTATAAATAAACACAAAACATATTGACCTAGATTTACCATTATCATAAAGTATAACGTGTCATGAAAAAACAGTCTCAAAATCACTGGGATTTGATGAAGCGTTGCAGAGTTATTACCACATAAAGTGACACTGGTCAGATTTCAAAAATTTGGCTCCGTCACTAAGGGGTTAATAAGAGCAGAGGTAAAATGCTCAAGCGGTTCTTACATTAAAAGATGACAATAAATGTACTGACTTGAGAGAAAGGCGCAGTTAGGCTAAGTTTACATGAGTGCATACAAAAATTGTCAGGTTTTCATCCAGAAAAAATGAAAGATTTTTCATCTGTATGCAATTCGTATGTCCATTTTTTACATCTGTATGGCATCCATTGGGCATTTGTTTTTGTATATCAGCAGTTAATATAATTTACAAGACCAAGTACATTTTGCTATTTTAAGAATTGCAATGTATCCGTAAAAATCGAATGCTATTTGGCTGATCCGTATGGGTTCTGAATATTTTTGTGAACTCATAGACTTGAATTTTTCGAGTGCCATCTGAAATACGTAAAGATAATAGTGCAATTTAGTTCATGCAGACTGTCTGTCCATGTGAAAAAACTGCATGTAGAAAAGCCGCGGAGACACCATCACGTGTTTCTCAACGCAAGCAATAAATAGCCAGGTCTTTCACCGGGAAGGAACAACCACGGGAAGGGCAGCATCCAAGAAAGGAAAACCACCTATGCCAAAACATGGTATCCATCCACAGACAGCTGTTTCGAGGTATTTGCCCCTCATCAGCGTGGAGTAGGAAACTGGCTATTAGGAGCAGTGCCTGGTGAAAAGGCTATAAACATAAGGATGAATGACCTCGGGGAGATCAAAACATCCAACACCACGGAGACACCATCACGTGTTTCTCAACGCAGTGATCCAGAACACTGCCCCCATCCCTAAAGGGAAATATGCAAATGCATGTAGAAAAGCCGCGGAGACACCATCACGTGTTTCTCAACGCAAGCAATGAATAGCCAGGTCTTTCACCGGGAAGGAACAACCACAGGAAGGGCAGCATCCATTAAAGGAAAACCACCTATGCCAAAATATGGTATCCATCCACAGACAGCTGTTTCGGGGTATTTGCCCCTCATCAGTGTGGAGTAGAAAACTGGCTATTAGGAGCAGTGCCTGGTGAAAAGACTATAAACATAAGGGTGAATGACCCCGGGGAGATCAAAACATGCAGGCAGGCTCCTTGCATCTTCTCGCCCGACCACTTGCACCAGCGACCCCATTCCGTCGCATCTCCTCCAGTCCCTTTCCCCGGCTGTCACCTCTCACCTAACAAAAATATTCAACCTTTCCCTCACTTCCGGTATTTTTCCCTCCTCATTTAAGCATGCCATCATACATCCACTACTTAAAAAGCCCTCCCTCGATCAAAATTGTGCCGCTAATTATAGACCTGTCTCTAATCTTCCCTTCATCTCTAAACTCCTGGAACGCCTGGTCCACTCCCGTCTTACCCGCTATCTCTCAGATAACTCTCTTCTTGACCCTCTTCAATCTGGTTTCCGCTCTTTACACTCTACTGAAACTGCCCTCACTAAAGTCTCTAATGACCTACTAACAGCTAAATCTAATGGTCACTATTCCATGCTAATTCTCTTGGATCTCTCCGCAGCATTCGACACTGTGGATCATCAGCTCCTCCTCACTATGCTCCGCTCCATCGGCCTCAAGGACACCGTTCTCTCTTGGTTCTCCTCCTATCTCTCTGGCCGATCCTTCACTGTTTGTTTTGCTGGTTCCTCCTCCTCTCACCTTCCCCTTACTGTTGGGGTTCCTCAAGGATCAGTCCTAGGCCCCCTCCTCTTCTCTTTGTATACTGCCCCTATTGGACAAACAATCAGTAGATTTGGTTTCCAGTACCATCTCTATGCTGACGACACCCAATTATATACCTCTTCTCCTGTTATCACGCCGACCTTTTTAGAAAACACCAGTGATTGTCTTACCGCTGTCTCTAACATCATGTCCTCCCTCTATCTGAAACTGAACCTGTCAAAAACTGAACTCCTCGTGTTCTCTCCCTCTACAAACCTACCTTTGCCCGACATTGCCATCTCCGTGTGCGGTTCCACCATTACTCCAAAGCAACATGCCCGCTGCCTTGGAGTCATCCTTGATTCCGAGCTTTCATTCACCCCCCACATCCGATCACTGGCTCGCTCTTCTTATCTGCATCTCAAAAACATTTCCAGAATTCGCCCTTTTCTTACTTTCGACTCTGCAAAAACTCTTACTGTCTCACTTATTCATTCTCGTCTGGACTATTGTAACTCTCTACTAATTGGCCTACCTTTTACCAGACTCTCCCCGCTCCAATCTGTCCTGAAT
The DNA here is from genome assembly GCF_051348905.1 of Ranitomeya variabilis. NCBI lineage: Eukaryota > Metazoa > Chordata > Amphibia > Anura > Dendrobatidae > Ranitomeya > Ranitomeya variabilis. The sequence continues at coordinate 837,084,368 of NC_135233.1, read as the reverse complement.
GCTGCTGCCAGGATCATATTCCTCGCCAACCGTTACACCGATGCCTCTACCTTGTGCCAGTCATTACACTGGCTACCCATCCAATCCAGAATCCAGTACAAAACTACTACCCTCATCCACAAAGCACTCCATGGCTCAGCACCACCCTACATCTCCTCTCTGGTCTCAGTCTACCAACCTACCCGTGCCCTCCGCTCTGCTAATGACCTCAGGTTAGCATCCTCAATAATCAGAACCTCCCACTCCCGTCTCCAAGACTTTACACGTGCGGCGCCGATTCTTTGGAATGCACTACCTAGGTTAATACAATTAATCCCCAATCCCCACAGTTTTAAGTGTGCACTAAAAACTCATTTGTTCAGATTGGCCTACCGCCTCAACGCATTAACCTAATTATCCCTGTGTGGCCTATTAATAAAAAACAACAACATAATCACGTTCCTCCATCATGTTCTCATACACTTTATGCAGTTAATAGCCTCTGTGTCTGTACTGCTACATACTTAGGCAGTTAACTGGTTCATGCAGCTTTACATGAACACCCGAGCCTTACACTATGGCTGGTCCAAATAACTAAAGCAATTGTTACCATCCACCTCTCGTGTCTCCCCTTTTCCTCATAGTTTGTAAGCTTGCGAGCAGGGCCCTCATTCCTCCTGGTATCTGTTTTGAACTGTGATTTCTGCTATGCTGTAATGTCTGTTGTCTGTATAAGTCCCCTCTATAAGTTGTAAAGCGCTGCGGAATATGTTGGCGCTATATAAATAAAATTATTATTATTATTATTATCCAACACCGCAGAGACACCATCACGTGTTTCTCAACGCAGTGATCCAGAACACTGCCCCCATCCCTTATGGGAAATATGCAAATGCATGTAGAAAAGCCACGGAGATACCATCACGTGTTTCTCAACGCAAGCACACTGTCATATAGACAGGCCATTTGGCTAACACTAGTCCGAGTGCTATCCGTCTGAGGTCAGTTTTTTTTTCATGGACAGCACTCAGCCCAAAAATACAGATGTGTAAACGAACCCTTTAGTGCGTTATATAGACAGGCAAGTACAGAGTCACATATGATTCATCAATTCTAATATATAGGGAATCAATATGAGTAAATTTGCTCCACAGACATTTTGCCGATGGTCACATTTGCTATTACACAGTTACATTTCCCTCATATAACACAATGGAGATTTAACTGCTTTAATATAGATTCATCCAGGTTTCATTGTCTTCTAGGAGGTAAGTGTAGTTCCTTATAATAGAAAACCCACCCGTTAGCAAGACATTAGAAGTCTTGCTCATCTCTAATAATGGAATTGCAAAAACAGCAATTCAATATTTTCCGAATAAATCCCCTCATGGGTACCAGTATTGCTATGATAATAATTGTAGAAGTCTGCGGGGAATTTAATGTTTTCACACAGTGATGTGCATTTGTCAGCAAAATGCCTGCTGATGTTTGGGGTATTCAATATTCTAAGTCTATGAACACAGTCAGCGAAAGAACAGGATGTTATAAAGCTGCTTCAGTCCAATTGTGTGGATTGCGTGGGCTCCAACTACTTCCTAGGGATACACTGGCCCCTGAGAGGACAACCATTCTATCTCCAGTACGAGGATGATATCTTCATTGTGCATTGCTGTATTTGCTCTCTAAACACATTTTTCAATGCTATATTATATGTAGATCCCACACAGAAAAATCTAATCGCATACATAAAATTGCACTGGTTGCCCAAGAACTGCAAACTCTGCCACTGCTAAGATCTCCGGGGAACTTCCAGTAGAGAAGTGGAAATTTTGGGGAGTTTCTCTGCTTTCTAGAAGTATATTGTAAAGGAAGTAATTCTGATGACTTGTGTATGTGAATTATATTAGTAGTGATTCATCCAAGGTAAGCTGACTTTTTGGATAGTTTAAGGTGCAGGGTTAGTCACGAGAAGTTATGTGAAGTTCTTATGAAAGGAGAGGGGCTAACACCTGGATTGACTCCAAAAGAAAGAGAAGTATCTTTCCATTATATTTCTCATCTCTGTAGGATCCGAGCATATGTGTGGCACATGAAGACAAAACAATTCCAGTGAACCCTGCGATGTTCCAGAAAGTTTTGCTTAACAAATAGACTTGTAGAAATGGCTGCTTTCACTGCTTCCTACACTTTTCATGTATGAAATGTTTTCTTTCTCATGTATTCAACTCTCTGTCACTTATAGAAACGCAAAGACCGACTTGTGAACAGATATCTGCCATGGGATTTATAAAACTGATGACAGGCGAATGATGCAGAGCTGATACTGGGCATAGGTCCAGTGCTATATTAACCTTATTACTGAGGTCTTACTTGTTCTATTGTAACCAGAAAGTGACCCAATAAAAGAAAACTTTATTGACCTTACTAGAATTATGGTTTCCGACTATGGATAAAAAAATGTTCCCAAACGACATCTTACATAGCTAACTATATCTGCGCTGTGCAACCTGAAATCTGTGCACAGATATACGGCATGTCTCAGGTTTGTAGACGCAGGAGTTATTTGTAAAATGGAATCTATCACCAGGACAGACCTTATTCTGATGCCTTAAGAAAAACAAGCTGTTAAGCTGAACAGGACAACACAGCCACCTCCGCACGACCTGATAAACCAAGTTTACTAGGGGTTTTTCCAATTCAAGACATATTTTCCATATCCACAAGACTTGCCATAAATGTCTGATAAGTGTGTGGTTCTGAGAATATTCGAAGAATCAAGAAATGGTTGTGCATGTATGTGGCTCTCTACACTAAAATCTAGAGACAATTCACTTTCGGAGCACAGATTGCATCTTTTGGATATGTAATAAGTCTCTTTAGTGGAAACCCTTTTAATATACAGGGTGCCTTAAATGGGATTTAATGGGCAGAGGATTCTGCTCAGCAGGTGTACTGGCTTCTGAGCATTTGCTAGTAGAGATAAGCTAGTCAATTCAATGTGAATTGAATTCGTGTTGAATTTTAGGAAATTTGCTCTACCCCGTGATTTTTAACAATTTTCATTACAATTTGTGCAAATTGCCAAAAATATCCTCTGCAATTTTGCACAATGCAGACGTTTGCAAAGAAGGCTGCTATGACTTTTGATGCGATCAGCCATGCTTCCTAATAAAGCTTTGCAGCTATTACATCATATAGTATAGTACAATGTTTCGTAGGCTGTATAAAAGCCAAGGCAGGGATTGCAGTGCAGCAATCATTTTGTGATGGATCTGTTTAGTGAGAGCATATCAAAGCTCACAGCTTGGCAATAGAAATAGAAAGAAAAAGCCCCCAAAACTCTGATTTTACTATACAGGTAGTAAGCTTGACAAAACAGCAGTAAAGAACAGTTACCATCCAATTACCTATAGTCAAACATATGGAGGTCTCTTTGACATTACCAAAGCCATGTTTGTGTTAATGAGCTTGAAATGTGTTTGCATAAAGTCCAAGTAGACCTCATCTTTCAAGGCAACTGGCTTACCTACAATTTGCAGCACATTTATTCACTGCAATTCAAATTTTTGGGATAAATTTGCCAAAGCTGGCAAATTTGAATTTAGAAAAATTAGATAATCACTGTTTGCTACATGGCTCAATGTTTTTTTTTCCAGGTGGCAGACTAAATACTTTCTGAAGTCTTGTCCTATGGCCTCCATACACTTTAGGTAGCTATAGGCCATACTTATGCTATCTCTCTGAATTGTCTAATTCACAGGAATGCTCAGCCTACCACTCTTATGTTCTCCATGAGAAAGCTGCTGCCAGGCCTCACTGGCAGCCACTTATCCCTAGGGAGAACAAAATTATCAAAATAAAATATCATCTATCGTGAAAAAGTCAAGAGGTCTCCATACAAAATTAGACTGTTGTCCGATGGGGAAAATCTGTTGCCTTTTACACTGCCAGCACAATTTGTTAATTTTTTATTAGTCTCATGCACATGCTGTGAAAAATATCCGTAGCTTAAATAGGTAAGAGCTGCGGGTTGGAAATCTGTGATGCGGATGTAGGTGCAAAATGCGCTGCAGGTATGACTGTGGGACCTCTGTTGTCGGAGATGTGCGGTAAGTATGTTCCATGGGAATGTAGCCTAAAAATATTCCACTTTTTAGAGGAATTCAATTTAAAACTACTTGAAATCTTGTATAATTGATTTAGACTATACAAGAAGGTAGTTTTATACAGGGGTGAGCGTAAACATGATCCGAGAGAAAACATTTAGGCTATTTTCTAATAGTTTTTTGGGGGGGTTGATTTATTTTTTTTGTGAAAAAATGCATTTTCTAAACTTTAGCTGACAAGAAAATTAAACCCCCGCCATGTATGAAAATGACAGAAAAACATATTATTTTAGTAACCTATCAATTCGTGACTTTACAAATGTTACGTATTCGCTACTTCGACAGTCGTTTTTACACATTTTTGTTCGCATGTAAAAGAAACGATGAAGTGAAATGATGTTGTCCGGTGAGACATGTTTATTTGCAGCCGCTGGTGATAAATTTACCAACCACAGGCCATGTAATATTTTAAAGCTTTATTTAGATGGAGCAATCAGCTTGTTTCGTTTATGTCTCCCCACACATGCTGTGTTCCTGGAAAGTTACACCAAGACGCAAACAGACATTCATTTTGGAACTGGAAGGAGGTTTTGAGACAACCTTAATAGTTTTATAATAGCCACAGTCAGAAAGCGGGTCATTTAACTGTTACTTCTTGACACAAGACAATATAATTTGTTTATCTTATTCTTCTATGCCTTGGATCATTTACTGTGATAATTTGGAAACTTACATTAAAGGCTTTTAGCCTGGTTTTACTACAATCGTAAAGCGAGAACTAGTCTTTGTGATCTCTTATCAGCGAAATTCCATCAGCATAAGTATTATGTCCCCATATACAGGCTGGGTTATATGAGACACAAACACAGACAGCAAGAGAGACTTTGCTTTCATCACAGATGCATGTCATAGTTAATATGTTTACCAAGCTCTTGCCATACAATAAATATAACTTTAAAGAAGACATATGTGGAGGTGGAAGAAAGACGAATACTTGTTCTGAAGGATCCTATACCCAGTAATTACACAGGGCGTGGTATACTGGTTACTTAGGCATCCTGGAGGATTTTATGTGCAATGGTTTGAAGTGCCGATTGGAATCCACTCATAGATAAGGAATTCCTGTTTCATGAGAGCAATTTTGGTCAACAGGCACAGAGCGATGTTACATGCCAAACTAATTTTCTGAAATGTCTATATCATGTGCCTGTGTTTAGAGCTCTGCATGTTATAAATGAATGCATGAGACATGTGTTCTTTCTCAAGTGAGTTCAGCAGGGCAATCTAACCACTTATCTGGCTGGGTTACTATGGACAGTGCCGAATGAAAGAATGTGAGAGATCAGTAATGATAGGAAATATATATTTCATTAAAGAGAACCACGAGAAATGCATACCATCATAGATATGTGTTTATATATATATACATACATATACAGTATATACACACAGACACACATTATATACACTGCTCAAAAAAATAAAGGGAACACTAAAATCCCACATCCTAGGTATCACTGAATGAAATATTCCAGTTCTAAATCTTTATTCATTACACAGTGGAATGTGTTGAGAACAATAAAACCTAAAAATTATCAACATAAATGTTGCAGGCAGCAAATCGCTCTCCACGGCGTCTCCAGACTCTGTCACATCTGTCACATTTGCTCAGTGTGAACCTACTTTCATCTGTGAAGAGCACTGGCCGCCAGTGGCAAATTTGCCAATCCTGGTGTTCTGTGGCAAATGCCAAGCGTCCTGCATGGTGTTGGGCTGTGAGCACAACCCCCATCTGTGGACGTCGGGCACTCAAACCTGGAGTTATATTCTGTTGTTTAAGTGTTCCCTTTATTTTTGAGCAGTGTATATATATATATATATATATATATATATATATATATATATATATATATATATATACATACATATGATGTAAATATAGGTAATATGGTGGCTTAGTGGTTAGCATCTAATTATCCCCATTTTTACTTGGGTTTCCTCGAGGTACTTCTGTTTTCTCCCACACTCTAAAGACATATTAGTAGTAGTTTAGATTTTAATATTGAGGACAGTGATGATGTCTGTAAAGCGCTATGGAACTAATAGCACTGTATAAGCAAGGAAAAATAAATATATGTGTTTGTGTGTATAGATGTGTGTATACTATATATATATATATATATATATATATATATATATATATATACACACACACATACAGTACAGGCCAAATGTTTGGACACACCTTCTCATTTAAAGATTTTTCTGTATTTTCATGACTATGAAAATTGTACATTCACACTGAAGGCATCAAAACTATGAATTAACACATGTGGAATTATATACTTAACAAAAAAGTGTGAAACAACTGAAATTATGTCTTATATTCTAGGTTCTTCAAAGTAGCCACCTTTTGCTTTAATGACTGCTTTGCACACTCTTGGCATTCTCTTGATGAGCTTCAAGAGGTAGTCACCGGGAATGGTTTTCACTTCACAGGTGTGCCCTGTCAGGTTTAATAAGTGGGATTTCTTGCTTTATAAGTGGGGTTGGGACCATCAGTTGTGTTGTGCAGAAGTCTGGTGGATACACAGCTGATAGTCCTACTGAATAGACTGTTAGAATTTGTATTATGGCAAGAAAAAAGTCGCTAAGTAAAGAAAAATGAGTGGCCATCATTACTTTAAGAAATGAAGGTCAGTCAGTCCAAAAAATTGAGAAAACTTTGAAAGTGTCCCCAAGTGCAGTGGCAAAAACCATCAAGCGCTACAAAGAAACTGGCTCACATGAGGACCGCCCCAGGAAAGGAAGATCAAGAGTCACCTCTGCTTCTGAGGATGAGTTTATCCGAGTCACCAACCTCAGAAATCGCAGGTTAACAGCAGCTCAGATTAGAGACCAGGTCAATGCCACACAGAGTTCTAGTAGCAGACACATCTCTACAACAACTGTTAAGAGGAGACTTTGTGCAGCAGGCCTTCATGGTAAAATAGCTGCTAGGAAACCACTGCTAAGGACAGACAACAAGCAGAAGAGACTTGTTTGGGCTAAAGAACACAAGGAATGGACCAGTGGAAATCTGTGCTTTGGTCAGATGAGTCCAAATTTGAGATCTGAAAATACAGAAAAATCTTCAAAGGGAACCTGTCACCTGAATTTGGCGGGTCCGTTTTTGGGTCATATGGGCGGTGTTTTCGGGTCTTTTATTAACCCCTTTTATTCCCGCTGGCCGCACGCTGGTCGCGAAATTGACTTGTCATTGATTCGCTTTCCTCCCTAGTTAACGCGTGCGCAAAGCAATCTTGCCTTGCGCACGCGCAGTATGCTTTGCCCAACTGTGGGCATAGCCGAAAACCATTAGTGCGCATGTGCTGGCGCACTATGTCCCGGAAGTATTTCGCTGTGTTCCGGACCACAAAAGTGGGTCAAAAAACCCACCAAATTCAGGTGACAGGTTCCCTTTAAATGAGAAGGTGTGTCCAAACTTTTGGTCTGTACTGTACATACTATATACTGTACATATACATATAGCATATGTGTATATATATATATATATATATATATATATATACACACACACACACACACACACACACACACACACACACACACACATAAATACATACTGTATAGAAATATGTTTTCCCTGATAACTCAACTACTTGTCATGACTTTGTCCATGTCATGAGCTAACACAGGATAGTCTTAAGGGCTTAACCTTAGCCATTTGTCAGACAAAAAGGCTGTGATAATACTTAGATGAAAAGGGAACATAAGAGAGTCCTGAAAGGTCACTAGTAGCAGCTGGGGTTTCTCATTCCACTGGAAATATTCCCTTATTTTACTTGTAACGACATAGTCATAACCTATGCAAAACTTCAGATGGTAGTTAAGTAGTTGAGAAAGGAAGGGGAAGAAGGAGAGCAGACTGAACATGTGCATTATGATCCCCATGAAAATTAAACTTGCCATACACATCAGGTAGATATCATCCAAAGGACGGCTATCACTCACATCTTCCGCATACACAAGAACCCTCGGTTTGGTCTCCTGTGTTGTCTGTGAGAGACCTGCTGCCAAATCCTGTCAGCAAATCTCCCAGGCAATTGACGTACACCCACCCAATAATTCTGCCAAATGTAGTGGGTTCATACAACTTTTACACTATCTAATTTGTATGGGGGCCTTTAGATTAAAGTCCAAAAGACCATCTAACATGTATACCTCCAAAAGCTCCCCTGCGGGGCATTGTAGTAGCTTAGGACCAATAGAAACTGTCACTATTTGAGTGGTCGTAACCATGGCTACTGCAATGCCCTGCACAGTGGGTAAGCGACATAAGTTATCGGGAGAACTATACTACACTTCTAACTGGAGGTATTTGCTAATATTATTATTATTACACATACTACATATTGGGATAGGATCTTAGAGATGAGAATACCCCTTTAAGCATCATACATGTGCATGGAGAAGCTAAAATAGCTTTTAGCCGAGCGACTTGCTAGAGATATTAGTTTTTTTTCTATATTTGGCTTGATAAAAGAAATATTATGTCACATATTTTTAGCCTTTCTATGTTATCTCTATAATAAAACATTTATCAGGGTATCGCTCTGGAGTCTGGATACATTTCTGCGAGGTCGTGAGATCTGGTAGCCGAACAAGCATTCTGATGGCTATGGTCAGTTTTATAGGATCAGTCAAGCCAGTGTTTCATAGACTATAATGAAGAGAGACAATATATTAATGCACAAATCTAGATAAAAATAAAACAAACATAGTAAAACATTGAGTATATAAATCAATAGACTTAAAAATGGACATCCACTTGTGAGAACAAAAAGTATACCACGGGAACTTGTTACTTCCATCCCCAGCTTCTCTTCGCTGGCCAGAGAAAAGTGCTGAGCAGGACGTCACGGGCAGTAGAAGCAAATCAGGATACAAAGGACACGTGCTATGGGCAGTCCTGTGCAAAAAGCCACCTGCTGCTCCGAGACAGGAGTGTATTATACAGGGTGCATTGAGAGTTGGTCGTCTCCATTTATTCACGTCATACTGATTAATTGACTTCCTATGAATCACTTCTTAGTGTATATGTGTGTTCGGACCTTAGGGACAAGGACTAATATCAGTGATGACAATATGTTGCTGTTATCTACGTAACAAGAAATAAATGCATAAATAATGTAGGTGACAATTATGCTTCAGTTTTATAAACACATTTTTGATTGCCCAAACCATTTATTTTTCAATCTTTGCTATAATTGATTATATCATAAGTCTTAAGCATTTCATCTTAGCTTTACTTCTCATATAGATTACTCTTGTCATAAGAATAATAGTTCCTTGGTCAGGCTGTGTTAGCATTAATTTCTCTTACACCGGGTTTACTTGATGCAAAGAATGCCATCGTTTGCAGAACGATTCTTGGTATAAAAAATAACGACCACAGAAATCAAGAAGATCCATTTCTAGTGTTCGTCAAAAATGACAGGAGTGAGAACAGAATCATATGCTGGCCTTACACATTAATGTTGGCTGTTAGGGTTAAGACCACGTTCACATTATCAGTATTTGGTCAGTATTTTACATCAGTATTTGTAAGCCAAAAACAGGAGTGGAACAGTCAGAGGAAAAGTATAATAGAAATATGTCACCACTTCTGGATTTATCACCCACTCCTGGTTCTGGCTTACAGATACTGAACGTGTGATCGTGGCCTAAGAGGCATCAGGCATGGTGAATTTTCACACGTTATTTCCTTTTTATTTTTTACATTTTTTACACAAATGAATGTATTTTTACATAGAAACTGTTCTAACAAATGCACAGATTGTAATAAAGCATGTGAAGGATGTGTTTTGTTGTGTTTTTGGTATCATAGTAGTCTAATGTACAGACTGTAAAAACAATGCTATTTAATAGTCTAGTTTTATGTTACTTGTTATTATATATTTAAAATAATAAAAAGTATAATAAGCATTCATCATTTATGAGATTACTTTTGTTACAAATGATTATAACATTTTTTTCTGCGTGGGCGGATGTTGCTGGGCTACTGTACTTAGGAAAGGAACAAAGAATCAGTGTCAGATAGAAGACGCCTAATATAGGTTAACAATAAACAGCTTGCACAATCAATATCAATCATCACAAATACAAGTGACATTACTCAATTCAATGCACTCAAGCTACAGTGTACAACATGCCTTACAGCAAAGTCTTGAAAATTTCCTTTGCAGTATTACAAGCTTCCCATGGGCTTCAGACCTCCCAGGCCTTTACAGATAATTTGTAGATAAATGATACATTGTATTCCCATGCTAGTGGTAAATTATCGTCTGCTCAGGAAATGCTCAATTAATTCTCTGCTGTCCATTAATTAGATGGTGGATGATAAATATATTATAAATTCATGTTTATACCAGGACCTATTAAAAAAAATTAATAGAATCAACGCTACTGATGACCATAGGGGGCATCCTGTATAAATAGATCAACAGTTAAACAACAGCGGAAGGGGCAATTCATATCTTAGCAGATTATATAACTTTTATTTTTAATCAAGAAAAGTTTATTTATTGAAACATCAGAGATAACAAGAAAAGTAAACAGGTACATAGCAAATAGATCAATGGCTGCACTCAACTGTACTAAAGCAAGGAAATGTGCGATACATGAAATGTGAATAGCATAATGGCTTGTGAAATGTATGAAAAAACACATGAGATGCTTAGCACAAGATTTGGCCAAAAATTGTGAGCCCATCCACCAAACGTCAAGGTAATCTCAGATCGGATGGGTACCTGACCTCTCTGCCTAGTGTGAACACTTACCTATGGCTAATAACATGGTAAAGCCTGCATTTATAGGAAGGTCAGAACCAACTGTGTTTGGATGTAATTAAAGTCACAGCATGGTGAAGGACAGGGCGTTCAAGTCAGAAAAAATAGTGCATAGTAAATATAGGTAAACTGAACAGCAATCTAGTCTGAACTGGTGCATAACCAAAAAAGTCTTACATAGCAAATAGATCAATAGCTGCACTCAATTTTACTGTACTAAAGCAAGGAAATGTGTGATACATGAAATGTGAATAGCATAATGGCTTGTGAAATCTATGAAAAAACACATGAGATGCTTAGCACAAGATTTGGCCAAAAAACAGGTACAGTTACAGAATATGCCTTATCAGCAAAACCATCTTCGAACAATCATGCATGTACATTGTTAATAGGAGTAACTTTCAAATCCCAATAATTTCCGCCCCAACCAGCAAACCCACCCTTTATTTCCTTGGTGTAATACATGGGGAAAAAAAACAAAAATCAAATTAAATAAGCTCTCAGAACCAGATCGATTTAACTACGTCAAACAAAATCTTATAAAGTATTTAAAGAAACCTTCATCGTAATAGCACTAATAAATTAAAGATTACATCCAACACCAATACCTCAGACATTACTGCCGGGCACTTGATCCAGTCTCCCCATTGTTTACCAAATTTACCAACAGCTCCCCTATAAAAAAAAAAGTGGTATGTAATAGTTTGAGCACCAATGGTCAAAATTACTGTTATTGTGAACAGTTAAGCAAGTTGAAGATGAAATTATCTATAAAAGGCCTAAAGTTAAAGATGACACATTTCCTTTATATCTTAGGCAAAAACATATATATATGTTTTCATATTTTACATTTTAAAAATTACAAAACATAAATTGGGTTGATGCAAACGTTTGTCCTTTAGACCCCAGTCCAGAGCCTCTCACCTAGCCAAATCAGTTATCATGCTTCGCACTGACGAGGGCCAACAGCCCGAAACACCGTGTCTGCGAATTGAGATACTGATTTGGCTTTTATCCTAAGTCATATTGCACGACTCATTAAAGGGTTGATTGTAGCTTGTAGGATCGCTGCTTCCAACAGGTGGCGCTATAGAGTTTAAGTCCTCTTTTTCTCATGGTTAGTACCTAGTAGCACCCCCTTTTGAAAGTATCACAGCTTGTAAATGCTTTTTGTAACCAGCCAAGAGTCTTTCAATTCTTGTTTGAGGGATTTTCTTCCATCTATCATCTTCCTTTTAAAATTCTTCCAGTTTTGTGAGATTCCTAGGTTGTTTTGCAAGCACTGCTATTCTGAGGTCTAGCCACAGATTTTCAATGGTTTTCAGATCAGGGGACTGGGAGGACCATTGTAAGACCTTCAGCTTGCACCTTTTCAGGTAATCTTTCTGAAGATCTTTTGCAATCTTGCAGGGGTTCTGATTTGCCTCTCTAGCAATCCTACAAGCAGCTCTCACTGTAATTTTGCTTGGTCTTCCAGACCTTATCTTGACCTCCACTGTTCCTGTTAACTGGCTTTTCTTAATTACATTTCGAACAGAGGAAAGGCAAACTTGAAAACACTTTTCTTTCTTCTTATGGCTTTCTACTGCTTTGTAGGCCTCCACCATTTTCATTTTCAGAATGCCAGGCAGCTGTTTAGAAGAACCCATGACTGCTGTTAATTTTGGCACAAGGTTAGGTAGGGCTGGGTCTTTGCAAAGCTTGTGGGAGTGTTAAACCTCCTTGGTCTTTACGTAGCTGTAATTTCTTGAATTTTATTCTTGGAATACCTCTTTTCCATGCCAGATCTCTGAAAATGTGCATTTTCCTAAACCAGTACTTGGGAATCCAGACCAGAGAGTTGTGAAGGGCATACAGGATGGAGGGAATGAGGCAGATTTTGATAAGATTAGTTGTACCCAGAGCTGATGCCAATAATTTTCCAAAGCACTAACTATATTTCTTGATTTGTTCACCACGGGACTCAGATTTAGACGAATAGAATCTTTAGTCTCTTTTGTAACATGGATACTGAGATATTTAAAATTCTGCACTATTGAAATGTTTTATATATTATCCAACACCACCATATCTCTTGCATCCAGGGGAAGTAGCACCGATTTTGACAAAGTTATTGTCCTATTATTTCCATTGTGATAGACAGAGAAGTACTAAAATTATGATTAAACAGTAACAGCTCATCATCAAGGGGGGTATCTGTCCAGCTTGCTAGCTTCACTAGTATTCTCTTGAGTGGGATGTTTGAATAAGAAGGAGGTACATATACAGTGCCTTGCGAAAGTATTCGGCTCCCTGGAACTTTTCAACCTTTTCCCACATATCATGCTTCAAACATAAAGATACTAAATGTAAATTTTTGGTGAAGAATCAACAACAAGTGGAACACAATTATAAAGTTGAACAAAATCTATTGGTTATTTTAAATTTATGTGGAAATTCAAAAACTGAAAAGTGGGGTGTGCAATATTATTCGGCCCCTTTACTTTCAGTGCAGCAAACTCACTCCAGAAGTTCATTGTGGATCCCTGGATGATCCAATGTTGTCCTAAATGCCTAATGATGATAAATATAATCCACCTGTGTGTAATCAAGTCTCCATATAAATGCCCCTGCTCTGTGATAGTCTCAGGGTTCTGTTTGAAGCACAGAGAGCATCATGAAGACCAAGGAACAAAACAGGCAGGTCCGTGATACTGTTGTGGAGAAGTTTAAAGCCGGATTTGGATACAAAATGATTTCCAAAACTTTAAACATCCCAAGGAGCACTGTGCAAGCGATCATATTGAAATGTAAGGAGTATCATACCACGGCAAATCTACCAAGACCCAGCCGTCCCTCTAAACTTTCATCTCAAACAAGGAGAAGACTGATCAGAGATGCAGCCAAGAGGCCCATGATCACTCTGGATGAACTGCAGAGATCTACAGCTGAGGTGGGACAGTCTATCCATAGGACAGCAATCAGTCATACACTGCACAAATCTGGCCTTTATGGAAGAGTGGCAAGAAGAAAGTCTTTTCTCCAAGATATCCATAAAAAGTGTCATTTAAAGTTTGCAACAAGCCAGTTCTAGGGGGCCGAATACTTTAGAAAGGCACTGTTTTACCACACTTATGAGACAGATTACAGCAAACTGCAACAAATCTGCCCTCATCATCTCTAAATGAATCTATACAGTGAAAGGTGATGTTCTTATGTACTAGAAGGATGACTCCATGGGCATTTTTAGAATAAACAGAATGAAGACTAAACCCCATCCAGGACCTTTGTAGCAGACTAATGGATTAATTTTCCTAATGTGCTTGAAATTTGCCTGCCTCTTGGCATGGTCTTTAAGGAAGCTACCATTCCATGACATAAATTTTACCATTAGACCCATAATTTTTAGTTCAAGAATAACTTTCAATATTCCATCCAGTGTAGAATAGTTCAGAATTATTTTTCCACCCCAGAGATCAGAATTAAAACATGTGTACACCCATGAAAAGAAACCCCTCACCCCAACCCCAAACTCTTCCTTACACCCTATCCATCATAAGCCTACCCTTACAAGTAAGGGATGGGGTACAAAAACAAAAAGAACCATTTGTTATGCTCTCTTACTGAAGGAACACAAATAACTCTTTACCAAGTGCTGGATACTCTGGGACAGAGCTCGCTTTATTGCTATAAGGGAAAAGAGAAACAAATACATGCACAAAACTAAACTGCAACTCCAGCATATACATTATTATATTATCTTGGACTGTCAAGGAAACCCGGGGTTCCAGACTGAAAATCCCAGTGAATTTTTTTCCTCACCCACCATAAGATTTTGGGTATCAGCTATCTTCTACCAAGAACTCCTTTCTGCTCAAGTGCTTCCAGGTGCATCTCCTGTTGGATCTGATGCTCATGAGTGTCCAACCATTTCAGATGCAAATTGCCTCTTCAGAGGAAAAGAGGACTTAAACTCTATAGTGTCACCTGTTGGAAGTAGCTATCCTAGAAGTCACAGTCAACCCTTTAACGAGTCGTGCAATATGACTTAGGATAACTTAGGATAAAAGCCAAATCAGTATCTCAATTTGCAGACACAGTGTTTTGTCCCATAAATATTATTCCTAATGTTCAAAAGCCATTTTGCTATTCAAATTTCATGTATTTCATATTAGACATGCTTTGGCACGATAGAGTGCAACCTTTTTTTGTATGTTGTATATGGAGGTAGCTGCTCCTGGTATGCACCTATTCACACTAGTTTGGATGTGCCAGTCGTTTTTCTCTCATTTCTATTTTAGCTTACTGACTGAGCACGCCTCCCTTCACCATGTGGTTTTTAATCACATCTAATCACATTTGGTTCTGGCCAACCCATATGTAGGCTTTACTGAGAGAGGTGTCCACATTCACCCATGCATTCAGACAT
Source organism: Ranitomeya variabilis (assembly GCF_051348905.1). Lineage (NCBI taxonomy): Eukaryota > Metazoa > Chordata > Amphibia > Anura > Dendrobatidae > Ranitomeya > Ranitomeya variabilis. The sequence continues at coordinate 837,069,024 of NC_135233.1, read as the reverse complement.
TAGCCTTAGGTAAGTATCCACATTTGGACATTGTGGTCAGGAACCCATCAGATTAATGAGGACACCTTGACGATGGTTGATGGGCTCACACTAATTGGCCAAATTTTGTGCAAAGCGTCTCATAAATATTTTTCCTAATGTTCCAAAGCCATTTTGCTATTCATATTTCATGGATTTCATATTAGACATGCTTTGGCACAATAGAGTGCAACCTTTTTTAGGAAAAACCAACCAGCCTGATGTTATCGCATCTCAGGTGATTTTCTAGGACTTCACCTTTAGCCAAAAGATCTGCCACCCCTTGTGTATGATTTTGAACATCTCAACGGTCAGGAAGAAGTGTGTCCTCCAGCTCACTTACCCAGCCCTCAACAGCCGTGGTAGGCTCCACTCCCTTCTACACATCTAGATGGATTCTGGAAATAGTTTCCTGAATGAAGCCTACTTGACTTGCTAGTGTATCAAGAGTGGAGTTGCACTTATTGACTGCATTAAGAACATTCAATAGGGAAGGAGAAGGAGCAATGCATTCACAAGAGCAGTCTTTTTGCCTTCCCTGTTAGAAGGCCTTCCCAACTCAGGGGATCCCCTTGAATAAAAAGTCATTTCACAGACTCCATCCTCAACGGCTTCCATAGCTAAGGCAAAGTGATGAGAGCTTATAGGGGACATATTTAGGGACCCTTGCACTTTTCCTGCTGACTTTTGGGTTCTAATAAATGTATTTTGTGCCTTGTGAGCAAATTTCTCCAGTCTGGTACCCACTTCATCACTTAGATCCCTCTGTCTCTTCACACAGGATAAATGGGCATCTTCCTGAACTTCTGACTGTGCCACTCCTTCTTGCCTACCAGCATGTTTACTGTGGTTAATTTTATCCATCCGAGAGTCCTTGCGACATTTCCTCTCTGCACTTCTGCATAACTTTGCCACCCACAGCATTAGATGTATGGCAGCGCTAGGCCCCAGTGATGTCCCCACCTCCGGGCTGCAAAGAGGACAGAAACGCTGACTCTGCTTCTAAATTGGAGCCCCCGGGATTGATGGGGCAATTGGACACTCAAGAGCTCAAGTAAGTATATTGGTGTGGCTATCTTTGGTCCCTCCCCTCTCCTCCTTTTCACACCCTTGACCTCACGGCACCTGCCCTTAAGATGGCCACCATTTTCTCCACCAGATCCTTCATCATTCCCCACTGCTGCTACACGGAGCCCAGCAGTTTCCTCTCACCCCCAGACATGTTAGTGTCTCTAGCACCATCCTTTAAAGTAAAATGTGTATTAACTAGAGATGAGTAGATCGAATAGTGGAACTCCTGTTCAGTGTCCAGGTTAGTGATACAAGGCAGCTAGAGGAGAGGCCCACAAATTCAGGGGAATACATAAAATTGGTGCAACCTGTGCAGCTTCACAAAGGCCCGAAGGATTAGGGGATTAATTTTTACCTCTAAAACAGTTGTACTTTTGCATTATGATTAACTTTTGGACAGGGACCCATTTCTGTGTGTGTCCACCAATATGTGAATCTATTATCTTTCAGTGTCCCCTGCAGGGGGATGGGGCCCAGTGAGCAGAGGGTGCCCGGATGCACGTTCAGTTAACATCTATAAGCCTTCCCGCACGGCAATAATTAACAGCCCCCAGCTGTGTAGAAGTTAGGGAAAAATTGGGAAATGTGCTCTAGATAACTGTTTTATTTTCTGCAGAGACAAGTCCTGGCTGGAAGAAGTGATGGAGGCCTTTGCTGGATGAAGATAAAGGACTTCAATTAGACACGTCAACGGTGAGTCAGTGTGTTAGGCCAGGGTCACACTTGCGAGTTCAATGCGAGAAACTCGCATCAATACCCTGCACTGCCGCCGCCACTCGGGACCAGAGTGTGCGGCTGCATGTATTTCTATGCAGCTGCACACTCCAGTCCCAAGTGCTGGCAGCAGTGCCTGGTATTGATGCGAAAGACTCATGCAAGTTTCTTGCATCACACTCGCAAGTGTGACCCCAGCCAGTATTTGTCCCTTGTATGTGGTATTATTCGGTCACTATGTGCAGGTGAAATGTGGTCTGGTCATGGTGTGGCCATATTTGTTCCTTGTATGTGGTGGTAATATGTGGTCTGGCCATAGTGTGGCAGTATTTCTCCCTTGTGTGTGGTATTATTTGATCCCTATGTGGTGGATAGATGTGATTCAGCCATGGTGTGATGATATTTGCACCTTGTATATGATATTATTGTTTATTTAAAAAAATGTATGTGAGACATTCCCTTAAAGAAAAATAAATTATTATTATTATTATTATTTATTGTTATAGCGCCATTTATTCCATGGCGCTTTACAAGTGAGGAGGGGTATACATAATAAAAACAAGTACAATAATCTTGAACAATACAAGTCATAACTGGTACAGTAGGAGAGAGGACCCTGCCCGCGAAGGCTCACAATCTACAAGGGATGGGTGAGAATACAGTAGGTGGGGGTAGAGCTGGTCATGCAGCGGTTTGGTCGATCGGTGGTTACTGCAGGTTGTAGGCTTGTCGGAAGAGGTGAGTCTTCAGATTCTTTTTGAAGGTTTCGATGGTGGGCGAGAGTCTGATGTGTTGTGGTAGAGGGTTCCAGAGTAGGGGTGATACGCGAGAGAAATCTTGTATACGATTGTGGGAAGAGGAGATAAGAGGGGAGTAGAGAAGGAGATCTTGTGAGGATCGGAGGTTGCGTGTAGGAAAGTACCGGGAGATGAGGTCACAGATGTAAGGAGGAGACAGGTTGTGGATGGCTTTGTACGTCATGGTTAGGGTTTTGTACTGGAGTCTCTGGGCAATGGGGAGCCAGTGAAGGGATTGACAGAGGGGAGAGGCCGGAGAATAGCGGGGGGACAGGTGGATAAGTCGGGCAGCAGAGTTTAGAATAGATTGGAGGGGTGCGAGAGTGTTTGAGGGGAGGCCACAGAGCAGGAGGTTGCAGTAGTCAAGGCGAGAGATGATGAGGGCATGCACTAGGGTTTTTGCAGATTCTTGGTTGAGGAATGAACGGATTCGTGCAATATTTTTGAGTTGAAGTCGGCAGGAAGTGGAAAGGGCTTGGATATGTGGTTTGAAGGAGAGATCAGCATCAAGGATAACCCCGAGGCAGCGAGCTTGTGGGACTGGGGAGAGTGGGCAGCCATTTACTGTAATGGATAGGTTCGTTGGGGGGGCCACGTGAGATGGGGGAAAGATGATGAATTCTGTTTTGTCCATGTTAAGTTTCAGAAATTTAGCGGAGAAGAAGGATGAAATAGTGGACAGACATTGAGGGATTCTGGTTAGTAGGGAGGTGATATCTGGTCCAGAGATGTAGATCTGTGTGTCATCAGCATAGAGGTGATACTGAAAGCCATGAGATTCTATGAGCTGTCCCAGGCCAAAGGTGTAAATGGAGAAGAGCAGGGGCCCAAGGACTGAACCTTGTGGGACTTCGACAGATAGGGGGCGAGGTGAGGAGGTGGTGTGTGAGTGGGAGACGCTGAATGTCCGGTCTGTTAGGTATGATGAGATCCAGGATAGGGCCAAGTCTGTGATGCCAAGGGATGAGAGGGTCTGTAATAATAGGGAATGGTCCACTGTGTCAAAGGCAGCCGACAGGTCGAGGAGGAGGAGAACAGAGTAGTGTCGCTTGCTCTTGGCGGTTAAGAGGTCATTGGTGACCTTAGTTAGCGCAGTTTCAGTGGAATGGTGTGACCGGAAGCCAGATTGTAAGCGGTCAAAAGAGGGAGCAAGAAGAGAGATGGGAGGACAGTTCAAGGTAGACGTGTTGTTCCAGTAGTTTTGAGGCATAGGGGAGAAGTGATATAGGGCGATAGCTAGATACAGAGGATGGGTCAAGAGAGGGCTTTTTGAGGATAGGTGTGATGGAGGCATGTTTAAAGCTTGAGGGGAAAACACCAGTTGTTAGTGATAGGTTGAAGAGATGGGTTAGGGTTGGGATGAAGATTGTGGTGAGGTTTGGGATGAGGTGGGATGGGAGCGGGTCAAGTGCACAGGTGGTGAGATGCGATCTTGAGAGTAGAGTGGCGAGTTGATCTTCTGTAATGGTGGACTAGTTAAATTTAGTTTAGTTAAGTTTAATAAATAAAGATATACCTAAAAAGAGTATTGGCTATTTTAACAAATGTTTAATAGGTTAGAGCAGAGAAAGGCCTAGCTAAAAGAGTCTACCTTGTCATGGTGACAGCTTAAAAATTCTTTTGGCCAAAACGAAAGCTGATGGCTATGTATGGTGTTCGATGGGAACTTTTAATGTGTGATTGGTGAGGACGTGGAGCAGAAGTGTAGTTTTCCCAAGAGTGGGTGGTGGGACTGTGGAAGGTTCAAGGGGTGGAGGCAGAGCTGGGGTTAAACCTGTGTGGAGTTTCAAGGGGGGCCAAAAATGATGCCCTGAAATTCCTGTTGGAAGTCCTGGTCTCCAGCAAAGCATTTGATTTGTCGGTGTTGGTGCAATATCATCTGTGCATCGTAATGCACAAACGATGCCATGCCATTAAAAGACACGCCGACGATGATATTCACAGGATTTATGGGCCTCCGATCTATCCGCCAGGTACCATTGGATCACTGGAGGAGTCTTGAGAGATAGTTATCTCCTTAATTTCTCAACCAGTGCCATTGGCTTTACTAACATTACACTTCTTAAAGGATATGTATATTCTACTCTAGGAGAGGGTGGAGGAGTGAAGCAGCACAACCATGTATAAAGAAAACATGGCTGCGGAGCAAATGCAATAAGTTTTCAGAATTGGGGACACCGGAAAAAAACACACCTCCCAACATTTAAATCCCTGTTCCTAGTGCCTTTTAATCCCTACCACAGATTAATAAAGGAACACCCTCAAAAATTCAAGAAATGCATTCTTTTATATAGATTTGCAAAAGTCCACCTCTTTGTTTGTTTTGACATTCCTAGAAAAAACCAGGGCAGTTTAAGCATATAGAAAAGGCAGCATGTTATACAATTTGCAGCAGCCATAATTAGCATAAGTAGATCCCATAGTGAAAATTTTTAACCAACATCAGGTCCAAGGCAATGCTGCTTATATTTGGTAGGTTAGCTAGAAGTAGGGGACAGATGCGGATGTATAGGACTGCAGGATCAGATTGCAGAACGTTTATTTGTAGTCTATAATGATGGAAACACATAGATACAGTGGCATGTAAAAGTTTGTGCACCCCTGGTCAAAATTATTGTTATTGCGAACAGTTAAGCAAGTTGAAGAATTAATGATCTCTTTTAGTTTTTCGGTCCCCTTCTTCCCAGAGCCATAACTTTTTTATTTTTCCGTCAATATGGCCATGTGTGGGCTTATTTTTTGCGGGACGAGTTGTACTTTTGAACGATACCATTGGTTTCACCATGTCATGTAACAGAAAATGGGAAAAAAATTCCGAGTGCGATGAAATTGCAAAAAAAGTGCAATCCCACACTTGTTTTTTGTTTGAATGTTTTGCTAGGTACACTAAATGCTAAAGCTGACCTGCCATAATGATTCTCCAGGTCATTCGAGTTCATAGACACCAAACATTTCTAGGTTCTCTTTTATCTAAGTGGTCAAAAAAAATTCCAAAGTTCGCTAAAAAAAAAGCGCAATTTTCCGATACCGGTAGCGTCTCCATTTTTCGTGATCTGGGGTCGGGTGAGGGCTTATTTTTTGCGTACTGAGCTGTCGTTTTTAATTATACCACTTTTGTGGAGATACATTCTTTTGATCGCCCGTTATTGTATTTTAATGCAATGCCGCGGCGACCAAAAAAACGTATTTTGGCGTTTTGATTTTTTTTCTCTCTACGCTGTTTAGCGATCAGGTTAATCCTTTTTTTATTGATAGATCAGGCGATTCTGAACGTGGCAATTCCAACAGTAGCGTAGCTACCAAGGGGGCGGAGGGTGCGAGCGCCCCGAGCCCGGTGCTCTGAGGGGGCCTACCCGGAGCTACACTACTGTAACTGCATCAGCGCGCACAGCACGCCAATACAGTTACATTCTGCGGCAGAGCAGGGAGAATCGATCTCCCTGCTCTGCCGCAATGGGGCCCCTGAGCTGGCGTGGAGCCCGGTGCCAGCAGTGGGCCCCCCGCCTGTCATCACAAGGTGATCTGTATCGGCATCTAGCCAATACAGCTCGCCGCATTGATGAGGGAAAGAGCGCTACACTCCTTCTCCCATCATACCCCTGTCAGCATCTGGCGATGCCGACACTGACAGCGGGCGTGATGACGTCACTACCCGGTGCCCGCTGTCAGATGAGCGGGAGCAGGAGCTTGGAGCACTGCTGGAACAAGGAGAAAGAGAGGTGAGTATTTATTGTGTTTTTTATGGGGCTGCCTTATAATAATAATTAATAATAATTTTTATGTATATAGCGCCAACATATTCCACAGCACTTTACAATACTACAGGGTCTGCCTATGGGGGTACTGTCTTATACTACAGTCTGCCTATGAGGTGCTGCCTTATACTACAGGGTCTGCTTATAGGGGTACTGTCTTATACTACAGGGTGGGTCTATGGGGGTGCTGCCTTATAATACAGGGTCTGCCTATGGGGTGCTGCCTTATACTGCAGGTGCTGCTTTATACTGCAGGGTCTGCCTACAGGGGTACTGTCTTATACTACAGGGTCTGCCTATGGAGGTGCTGACTTATACTACAGGGTCTGCCTATGGGGGTGCTGCCTTATACTACAGGGTCTGCCTATAGGGGTACTGTCTTATACTACAGGGTCTGCCTATAGGGGTGCTGTCTTATACTACAGGGTCTCCCTATGGGGTGCTGCCTTATACTATAGAGTCTGCCTGTGGGGGGCTGCCTTATGATACATAGTCTGCCTATGGGGGCTGCCTTATGCTACAGGGTCTGTCTATGGGGGTGCTGCCTTATACTGCAGGGTCTGCTGCTTTATACTACAGGGTCTGCCTATAGGGGTACTGTCTTATACTACAGGGTGTTGTGATCCGCTTTTTGGGCTCCCCTAGTGGTGGCTGGTGGTACTGGAGTCTTGTGTGTTCTTTTCTGCCTCAGCTCACCTGCTTCCATCAGTTTTGGGAGTTCCCTATTTAGCCTTGCTCTCCAGTCACTTCCTTGCCGGTCATCATTGTAACCTGAGTCTTTCAGTTGCATGTTCCTGCTACCAGTCTGCTGATCAGCTAAGTGGACTCTTGTCCTTTTTGTTTTGTATTTTTTGTCCAGTTTACAGTTTGTCATTTCCTGTTACTGGAAGCTCTTGTGGACTGAAATTGCCACTCCTGTGTCATGAGTTGACACAGGAGTCTTAAAGTAATTTCAGGATGGGTTTTTGAAAGGGTTTTTCAGCTGACCGTGAAGTCCTCTTTTGTATCCTTCCTCTATCTAGTAAGTGGACCTCGCTTTGCTAAATCTACCTTCATACTGTGTATGTCTTTTCCTCTGAACTCACCGTTAATATATGTGGGGGCTACTATCATCTTTGGGGTATTTCACTAGAGGTAAGCCAGGTCTGTTCCTTCCTCTTCCAGGCGTAGTTAGTTCTCCGGCTGGCGCATGGCATCTAGGCAGCCGTAGGAATGCTTCCTGGCTACTGTTAGTTGTGTGGTAGATTTAGGTCACGGTCAGCTTGAGTTTCCATCACCTGAGGGCTAGTCTGTTATTTTGTGTTTCTGATGTTCCCATGCCATTGGGGAATCATGACAGTATGACCGGCCACTGTTAAAGTAATTGGCAGAAGAAAGGAGAGTAAAGAAGTCTGTAGATTTTTTTTTTTTTTTTTTTCCTTTTTTTTCCTTCACATGTTTGCTACTTAGTTGGCTCAGTTGTATTTCTGCTCTATTTACAGCCTTGCCTTTCTCTCCTTCTAATCCTTGAATGGCTCTGATCTCTCCGGTTTAAGGATGGACTCTCAGAGTTTGGCTGCAGGTTTAAATAATCTTGCTACGAAGGTTCAGAATTTACAAGATTATGTTATACATGCTCCTATTTCTGAACCTAAGATTCCTACACCAGAGGTATTTTCCGGAGATAGATCTCGGTTTCTGAATTTCAAATGTAATTGTAAATTATTCCTTTCTCTCAGACCTCACTCCTCTGGAGATCCTGTTCAGCAGGTTAAGATTGTGATTTCTTTGCTGCGAGGTGACCCTCAAAATTGGGCATTTTCATTGACACCAGGGGATCCTGCGTTGCTCAATGTGGATGCGTTTTTTCTGGCTTTAGGGTTGCTGTATGAGGAACCTAATTTGGAGATTCAAGCTGAAAAAGCTTTATTAGCCCTGTCTCAAGGGCAAGATGAAGCTGAGATATACTGCCAAAAATTTCGTAAATGGTCTGTGCTTACTCAGTGGAATGAGTGTGTCCTAGCGGCAATTTTCAGAGAAGGCCTTTCTGATGCCGTTAAGGATGTCATGGTGGGGTTTCCTACGCCCACAGGTCTGAATGAGTCCATCACAATGGCGATTCAGATTGATCGGCGTTTGCGGGAGCGCAAACCCGTGCACCATTTGGCGGTATCTTCTGAAGGGACGCCAGAGAAAATGCAATGTGACAGAATTCTGTCAAGAAGCGAGCGGCAGAATTATAGGCGCAAAAATGGCTTGTGCTTCTACTGTGGTGATTCCGCGCATGTTATATCAGCATGCTCTAAACGTACTAGGAAGGTTGACAAGTCTGTTTCTATTGGCACTTTACAGTCTAAATTTCTTCTGTCTGTAACTCTGATTTGTTCATTATCAGTTATTACCGTGGATGCCTATGTGGACTCTGGCGCCGCTCTGAGTCTCATGGATTGGTCCTTCGCCAGGCGCTGTGGGTTTGATTTGGAGCCTCTGGAAGTTCCTATACCTCTGAAGGGTATTGATTCTACACCTCTGGCTTGTAATAGACCACAGTTCTGGACGCAAGTGACTATGCGTATGACTCCAGACCATCAGGAGATGATTCGCTTCCTCGTGTTGCATAATTTACATGATGTGTTAGTGCTTGGATTACCATGGTTGCAATCTCATAACCCAGTACTGGACTGGAAAACTATGTCTGTGTTAAGCTGGGGGTGTCGGGGGGCTCATGGGGACATACCTTTGGTTTCTATCTCGTCATCTATTCCCTCTGAGGTTCCGGCATTTTTGTCGGATTTTGGGGATATTTTTGAAGAGCCTAAAATTGGTTCTCTCCCTCCTCACAGAGAGTGTGATTGCGCCATAGATCTGATTCCAGGCAGTAAATTTCCAAAGGGTCGTTTGTTTAACCTATCTGTACCTGAGCATGCTGCCATGCGAGAGTATGTTAAGGAGTCCCTGGAAAAGGGACATATTCGTCCTTCTTCATCACCTTTAGGAGCTGGGTTTTTCTTTGTCTCTAAAAAGGATGGCTCGCTGAGGCCTTGTATTGATTATCGACTCCTGAATAAAATTACTGTCAAATATCAGTATCCGTTGCCGCTGCTTACTGATTTGTTTGCTCGCATAAGGGGGGCTAAGTGGTTCTCCAAGACTGACCTCCGTGGGGCGTATAATTTGGTGCGAATTAAGCAAGGGGATGAGTGGAAAACCGCATTTAATACGCCTGAGGACCACTTTGAGTATTTAGTAATGCCTTTCGGCCTTTCTAATGCACCTTCAGTTTTTCAGTCCTTTATGCATGATATTTTCCGTGAATATCTGGATAAATTTATGATTGTGTATTTGGACGATATTTTGATTTTTTCTGAGGACTGGGAGTCTCATGTTCAGCAGGTCAGGAGGGTTTTTCAGGTCTTGCGGGAGAATTCTCTGTGTGTAAAGGGTTCTAAGTGTGTTTTTGGGGTTCAAAAGATTTCCTTTTTGGGGTACATTTTTTCCCCTTCTTCTGTTGAGATGGACCCTGTCAAGGTTCGGGCTATTTGTGACTGGACGCAGCCTACTTCTCTAAAGGGTCTTCAGAAGTTCTTGGGCTTTGCTAATTTTTATCATCGATTTATAACTGGTTTTTCTGGTGTTGCTAAGCCTCTTACGGATTTGACTAAAAAGGGTGCTGATGTTGCCAATTGGTCCTCTGCCGCTGTGGAGGCCTTTCGGGAACTTAAGCGCCGCTTTTCGTCTGCCCCTGTGTTGCGCCAGCCTGATGTCTCTCTCCCCTTTCAGGTTGAGGTCGATGCTTCCGAGATCGGAGCGGGGGCGGTTTTGTCGCAGAAAAGTTCCGATTGCTCAGTGATGAGACCTTGTGCGTTCTTTTCTCGAAAATTTTCTGCCGCCGAAAGAAATTATGATGTCGGTAATCGGGAGCTTTTGGCCATGAAGTGGGCATTTGAGGAGTGGCGTCATTGGCTTGAGGGTGCTAGACATCAGGTGGTGGTTTTGACTGATCACAAGAATCTGATTTATCTTGAGTCTGCCAGGCGCCTGAATCCTAGACAGGCGCGCTGGTCGTTGTTTTTCTCTCGGTTTAATTTTGTGGTCTCATATCTACCAGGTTCTAAGAATGTGAAGGCAGATGCCCTTTCTAGGAGTTTTGAGCCTGATTCCCCTGGTGATTCGGAACCTACAGGTATCCTTAAGGATGGGGTGATATTATCCGCTATTTCCCCAGATCTGCGACGTGCTTTGCAAGAGTTTCAGGCGGATAGACCTGATCGCTGTCCACCTGGTAGACTGTTTGTTCCTGATGATTGGACCAGTAGAGTCATCTCGGAGGTTCATTCTTCTACGCTGGCGGGTCATCCTGGAATTTTTGGTACCAGGGATTTGGTGGCTAGATCCTTCTGGTGGCCATCTCTGTCTCGAGATGTGCGTGTTTTTGTGCAGTCTTGTGATGTGTGTGCTCGGGCCAAGCCTTGTTGTTCTAGGGCTAGCGGGTTGTTGTTGCCCTTGCCTATTCCGAAGAGGCCTTGGACGCACATCTCGATGGACTTTATTTCTGATCTTCCTGTCTCTCAGAGGATGTCTGTTATCTGGGTGGTGTGTGACCGTTTTTCTAAGATGGTTCATTTGGTGCCATTGCCGAAGTTGCCTTCCTCGTCTGAGTTGGTTCCTTTGTTTTTTCAAAATGTGGTTCGCTTGCATGGTATTCCTGAAAATATCATTTCTGATAGGGGTACCCAGTTCGTTTCTAGATTTTGGCGGGCATTCTGTGCCAGGTTGGGCATTGATTTGTCTTTTTCGTCTGCCTTCCATCCTCAGACTAATGGCCAGACGGAGCGAACTAATCAGACTTTGGAGACGTATTTGAGGTGTTTTGTGTCCGCGGATCAGGATGATTGGGTTGCCTTTTTGCCGTTGGCGGAGTTTGCTCTTAATAATCGGGCTAGTTCGGCCACTTTGGTTTCCCCTTTCTTTTGCAATTCGGGGTTTCATCCCCGTTTTTCTTCTGGTCAGGCGGAGTCTTCGGATTGTCCTGGAGTAGATGCTGTGGTGGATCGGTTGTATCGGATTTGGGAACAAGTGGTGGACAATTTGAATTTGTCCCAGGAGAGGACTCAGCGGTTTGCTAACCGCCAGCGTCGGGTTGGTCCTCACCTTCGTGTTGGGGACTTGGTGTGGTTGTCTTCCCGTTTTGTCCCAATGAGGGTTTCTTCTCCTAAATTTAAGCCTCGGTTCATCGGTCCCTATAGGATTTTGGAGATTATTAACCCTGTTTCCTTTCGTTTGGACCTCCCGGCATCTTTCGCTATCCATAATGTGTTCCATCGGTCGTTGTTGCGGAGATACGAGGTGCCGGTGGTTCCTTCTGCTGAGCCTCCTGCTCCTGTGCTGGTTGAGGGTGAATTGGAGTACGTTATAGAGAAGATCTTGGACTCCCATATTTCCAGGCGGAGACTCCAGTATCTGGTTAAATGGAAGGGTTATGGTCAGGAAGATAATTCTTGGGTAACTGCCTCTGATGTTCATGCCTCGGATTTGGTTTGTGCCTTTCATAGGGCTCATCCAGGTCGCCCTGGCGGTTCTTGTGAGGGTTCGGTGCCCCCTCCTTAAGGGGGGGGGGTACTGTTGTGATCCGCTTTTTGGGCTCCCCTAGTGGTGGCTGGTGGTACTGGAGTCTTGTGTGTTCTTTTCTGCCTCAGCTCACCTGCTTCCATCAGTTTTGGGAGTTCCCTATTTAGCCTTGCTCTCCAGTCACTTCCTTGCCGGTCATCATTGTAACCTGAGTCTTTCAGTTGCATGTTCCTGCTACCAGTCTGCTGATCAGCTAAGTGGACTCTTGTCCTTTTTGTTTTGTATTTTTTGTCCAGTTTACAGTTTGTCATTTCCTGTTACTGGAAGCTCTTGTGGACTGAAATTGCCACTCCTGTGTCATGAGTTGACACAGGAGTCTTAAAGTAATTTCAGGATGGGTTTTTGAAAGGGTTTTTCAGCTGACCGTGAAGTCCTCTTTTGTATCCTTCCTCTATCTAGTAAGTGGACCTCGCTTTGCTAAATCTACCTTCATACTGTGTATGTCTTTTCCTCTGAACTCACCGTTAATATATGTGGGGGTTACTATCATCTTTGGGGTATTTCACTAGAGGTAAGCCAGGTCTGTTCCTTCCTCTTCCAGGCGTAGTTAGTTCTCCGGCTGGCGCATGGCATCTAGGCAGCCGTAGGAATACTTCCTGGCTACTGTTAGTTGTGTGGTAGATTTAGGTCACGGTCAGCTTGAGTTTCCATCACCCGAGGGCTAGTCTGTTATTTTGTGTTTCTGATGTTCCCATGCCATTGGGGAATCATGACAACAGGGTCTGCCTATGAGGGTGCTGCCATATACTACAGGGTCTGCCTATGGGGTACTGTGTTATACTACAGGGTCTGCCTATAGGGGTACTGTCTTATACTACAGGGTCTGCCTATGGGGGTGCTGCCATATACTACAGGGTCTGCCTATGGGGTGCTGCCTTATACTACAGGGTCTGCCTATAGGGGTGCTGCCTTATACTACAGGGTCTGCATATGGGGGTGCTGCCTTGTGCTATATTGAGGACTATCTGGCACATTATACTATATGGGGGTTATCTATGGGGCCATCATGCAGTGTGGGGATTACAGTGAGGGGGCCATCATACAGTGTTAGAGCCATCAAACATCAAACAGTTTGGAGGCTACTAAGGGGTCAGTATACTGTGTGGGTGGTACTATACAGTCAGGGGGCATTATATTGTGTATAGGGGAGCTGTACAGGGGGCAGACTCGGAACTTTATTAAATGTAAAGTGGGGACCTATTATAGGGGAACTCAGGTTACTTTCTAGGGGGCAAAATATGGTCAGTGTTTTCTAGGGCACTTGCGCCCGGCATTACTATATTATAGAGGGGTGCTTTAGAATTTAGAGGGCACAGAGAACCACATAGCAAGGGCAATAATAGGGACACATACGGCAGCGGCATTTAACTAGTTAATGGGTGCGGGAGGTTCGCCATTCGACTCGCGCCCATTGCAGGCACATGTCAGCTGTTGAAAACACCTGACATGTCACTGCTTTGAGGTGGGCTCACCGCCAGAGCCCACCTCAAAGCAGGGGATACTGCCAGCTGATGGAATAGTATGTCAGCTGGCAGAAAGGGGTTAAGGCAAAAAAATATAGATTTTCATCTTTTACATTTTAAAAAATACAAAAAGGAAAATAAGCCGATGCAAAAGTTTGGGCACCCTTGGAGATTTGTGTGCTCACATAACTTTGGCAAAGGATTCAGACCTTAATTAGCCTGTTATGATTATGGCTTGGTTACTATCATCGATAGGAAAGGCCAGATAATGGAAATTTAGCCCCTTAGAGATTATTTCATCTTCAACTTGCATAACTATTCACAATAAAAGTAATTTTGACCTGGGGTGTCCAAACCTTTACATGCAACTGTATGCATGTAAGCTTCAAACTAAAAATATATATACAGCTCTGGCAAAAATTAAGAGACCACTACATCAAAACCCTGTCATGGGCCCAATCTCCAGACCTGAACCCCATTGAAAACCTGTGGAATGTAATCAAGAGGATGACGGATAGTCACAAGCTATCAAACAAAAAAGAACTGCTTACATTTTTGCGCCAGAAGCAGTGTGAATAACTGGCGGAAAGCATGCCAAGACACATGAAAGCTGTGATAAAAAATCAAGAAACCACCGGAGACTAGACGGAGGTAGACATGACTTGGGGATGGGTGGACCGAGAACTCCTGCAGCTTTTGTTTGTATTGCGGTGTAGATTTTAAAAAAGAGTGTTGTTGCTTTAAGAGGAAGTTTAGATGTTTGGGCCTGGTGTATTACTGTGAGGAGGGTGGGGCTTATATAGGGGAGGCAACTCTGGCTCTCCCTCTTTCTCTCACAGGATGGACAGGAGGAAACATTACCCGCCCTCCCGCCCTGTTTATAATCTTTGTCCTTAAACTTTTTAATTATTGCTTGTATAATGATAAATGATAAATGTTTTATTGTATTTTTGAATTTGTCATTGTATATCTTGTACCATGTTCAATTGTATATTGGCTATAAAGAGTTATTATTTGTGGTAACTTTCTAAGCCCAAGGGAAGGGCAATCCTTCAGCCATGGTTCCCTGGAGGTTTCCTCCACAGGGGTTTTTTCCTCTCCTGAGCGCTGTAGGATGACTCTTTGTGAGTCGGGGGTTTGCCAAGTTTAGTCCCATTAATGCTTTTGCAGGGACTTCTAGTTTTTAAGTTTACAAAAATTATTTAATTATTTAAAAAAAATAAATAAAAAGTGTCAAATGAGACTTGGAATTTATAACCCGTCACGGCTTTGCGGTTTAGGAGTCAGGTGGAAGTTGCAGACAAGTTAAGGTGGACTCATTTTAACTAATAGAGGATGTAAAACCTCATGGTGGTGAGCAGGCTCGGCTTTGGTGGCCAGCCTCAAGGACGTTGTAATGGTAAAATCAATCAGGCACAGTGGTTAAGCACAGGAGTGAGGATAATAGGGTCATTGGTGCCCTGAAAGTTTGCTTGAATGGCAAGCCAGTGCGTACCGCCCCTTTATGGCTGTCTGTCCTGGCGCTGTATGTCAGACAGCTGGGGATATCGCAGTACTTGTGAATCCCAATCTACTAGCACTCCACCTGACTCCTACTGTGATTATTTAATCCTGTGGTTTGAATAAAAGCTGTTGCCATTTTGACAACCAAAATAATGTGTTTTGTGTATTTATTTTAGTACCTAGGTTTACAGTAGTTATGGTGGTTTTAAGAAGGAGTGGGGTCCATCCCATATCCAAAAGTCATGGTTATTCCACAAAATATTGATTTCTGAACTCTTCCTGAGTTAAAGCATTAGTATTGTTGTTTCTAAATGATTATGAACTTGTTTTGTTTACATTATTTGAGGTCTGAAAGCAATGTTTCTTTTTTTTATTTTGACCATTTCTCCTTTTCAGAAAAAAAATACAAAGTTTATTGCTTGGAAATTCTGAGACACGTTGTCAGAAGTTTATAGACAATTTACATTTTACTCAAAAATATACCTATAAAGAGAAAAATCAGAGAAACTGAAAAATTTGCAGTGGTCTCTTAATTTTTGCCAGAGCTGTATATTTTTTTTATTAGCACTATTTACAAGGTTGTTTCCTTTTTTAATGCCTGGACTAAAATGTAAGAACAATGCACCATTTTTGTTCCTTTTTTATATTCAGAAAGTCCCAATACCAGTAATTGGAAATGACTACCATCTAGTTAAATGTGTATGGTTGTCTAGTATTCCGGTATATTGTAAAAGGTTACAGTAAAGAGGTGGCCAGAACGCGAGCACAAGGAGCCTACTAAGTTGAAAGAAACCAGTGTCATCTTCCTTGGCACAAAGTATGGGACATGTTTACATGGGTGGAGAGGTAAATTTTAATTAAGGAAAGACGCCCCAGGCTGTAGTATGAAAGGTGCATGTGATCAGATGGAAGAAAGGGGATGTGGTGGTTGTACCAAGAATTATAAACCCCTGGCACTAATTGTTCAATGCCAGGAAGAAAGTGTCCTCAAATAAGTGAGGCATTATTATTTAGGCAGCAATGTGGGGGAGCTCCTAAGTAAATTAAAGTAAGGATCAGGTCTAAGGGATAGGAAGTTCCTGTAATGCAACGTACGCCTTAAAGGCAGTAGACTGGTAATAGGATTGAATTTTACTATTCTGTGGCTTTGTTCTAGAAAGGCAGGTGATATCTGTAACGTGTGACAGTAAATGGGCGCAAGGCCAAATGCATTTCTCAAGGGATGTGAGTGACTCCAAATACTAGTTCTACAGCATGCTGAGAAGATAACGAGGGAGAATTACACATTATATCAGGGTGACATCCCAGCTGGTCAGGAGTGATTCAGGAACATTTTTTTTATCAATAGGAATGGTGAATGATAATGACAGCATTTGTCTTCCTAGAAAGACCCTCAAAGGGATTGTGTAAAACAGTTTCCCAATCGTAGAACATAATTATACATGGTGTCCAGAGGGTTATAGTACTTGATAATTCACCACCTGTCTCATGTTCACTTTGGACATGACCAATGAATAATAAAAAGTAATGACCATATGGGAAATTTTGTAGATGGGGTAATGGTCTACTAAGACACTATGCAAAGTATTATAATATTTGTTTTAATTCACTCGCTTATATAGCGCAATTGATTCCACTGCACTTTACTGACATACAGTAAACCCCATCGGAGCTCAGAATCTACATTCTCTATCAGTATGTCTTTGGCATGTGGGAGCAAATTGGAGTACCCAGAGGAAACCCACGCAAACACGGGGAGAATATACAAATTCTTTGCAGATGTTGTCCTTGGTGAGATTTGAACCCAGGACCCTAGCTCTGCAATGCTAACCACTGAGCCAGTTGGTAAAAAATTCTAAAATCACTGCTCGGGAGTGTTCATCTTTGGGTGGCAATCATTATACTGCACCGCCATAGTATGAAGCAAAACTGCAGACTAGTGTCTCTCAGCAAGTCTTACATGGAGGGAACATTTTTCTGTAGTAACAGAGTTGGTTGTACTGTGATACAATGTTGATGCAGGATGACCATTTTGTTAGAAGCAATTTTCCTCATCTTGGTTTTACTCTTTCATTAAACACATTTCAGTAAGTATAATTCAGTTATTAATTAAAATGTAAATACTTTTAGCAGGTCTATCACTTCCAATATGAGGGTCATAATGCAATATACTGCGGTATATATATTATGTATTTCATGATCACCAGAAGTGCTCTCTAGGTTCCCTATACACAGATCGGTACATGTGTAACACTAACACCTTACCGCTGAGCTAATAATATCAGGGGAACGGAATCTCTGTATCCTCTGGCATCGAGCCTGACGGCATCACTCATTAGTGTAACGTACCATAGTGCTAGAATTTGTCATCTGATTGCTTGCCATAGGCTATAGCCCATTTTTGCTCTTTATGTTAGATTGCCGAGGACACAATTTTGCATTTTGTCCTGAAAAGCAGCACTGTTACACAACGACACCCATACAGACTGATAGAATTCAGCTAGGGGAACGGATGTTCTTGGAATAAAATGTCTCTTGTTTGCCTGGCTCTCCCTTTTTACCCAGCTGCATCTAGAGACCTTCCAATTGGAAAATCTAAGCTTTCAGGAAAGCTTCCAATCATTAGACAGAGTTGCCATCTTGTCCCGATCCTCAAAACGAGATGCCAAATCATTAGCACACGGACATCATTTTTCGTTTTGCATGTTTTATTACAATAGCCTGATCGAAGCGTAACAAAGCATTGTTCAGAGCAGAGAAGGTTCTGATTTATTCATGATAACATTCCTTAGGTATTAGTTGGAGGAACTGTGCAGATCTGAGAGGCTGTATCTTTGTCTGGCACGGGCACAGAGCTCGCACATTTGTGTATGTTCTGCTAGGATCAGCTTCATTTGATTTCTGTGTCATATGGAAAACATTAGCAGACTCAGCAAACAATTTCCATAAGCTCTGGTGTACACAGCACAGAATATTTAGCACTATCAAGCTTATTATGAAAGATCTTTGTCTGTGTGTTCGCCGGCTTTGGAACATATGTGAGTGTGCATGAATTTCTTTCCAATTGCTGTATGGCCAAAATATGTTTTGCTTAAGTTCTAACTTTGATGACTGTCTGCAGAGGGGTACAGCAGGCATCAATGTGGAAAGCATAAGCATGGTTTTCAGCTTAAAGGGATGTGTCTTGGAACCATTATTGCTGCAGGGGATCACTACTTGTTGACTAATCAACATTTTTTTCCTGTCATTTTCTTTTTGATCATCACGTTACATAACAGATTATGTAAGTTTCTGCTATCATTGTATTATCGTTTTATCCTGGGTTACAGCATGTCTTATAGCCTAGAATTGCTTGTTGCCATAAAAACCAGACAAGCCACTTTATAGATAAACTCACGTGGTTAATTGAGTTCCTATAATGCAATGCCAAATTCAGAGATAGTTATTGTTCCCTACAAACCTCATGCTCACCGTTATATAATGACTCCATATAATCCCCAAGCTCTATAGTGCATTAAGATGCCATCTATTGAAGGTTATGCGGCCCTAATACGCCTCTATATATACCTGACAGATAAAATATGTTCTATCCATCCCATTGACTGGCTGTAGAATATAGAACAAAGGTAATTGCACTTTTTTGGAACCAAACTTTGTTTAGAGCAGAATATCTATAAAGTAAATATTTTTTCATGCTTTTGCTGCAAATTTGCTACAAATTTTGTAACTGTTCAGTACTGCATTTGCAACAAAAAGTTCCTCAAAAGGGGTTTTCCATACGATAGGTGATAAATGTATAATTACAGGTGCCATTATTAAAATCACCGAGTACTAGAATAGGGACCAGAATAACCCTTTCCCCCTCACTGTACAACTTTGGTGAGGCGTTTGAATGGCACTTGGCTTGTTTAAATTTCATTGAATCCACTCTTCACTCTACCCATGAAATGTTGCCCGTGCCATTGGCTGCAACACAACCCCAAAGCATGACAGATCCAACCTCATGCTTAATGGTTGGCGAGATGTTCTTTTCCTGAAATTCTGTGCCCTTTTTTTCGCCACACATACCTTTGATCATTTTGGCCAAAGAGTTCTATTTAGCATCATTGGTCCACAGGACTTGGTTCCAAAATGCATCAGGCTTGTTTATATGTTCTTTTGCATACTCCTAATGTTGAATTTTATGGTGAGGACGCAGGAGAGGTTTTCTTCTGATGACTCTTCCATGAAGGCAATATTTGTACAGGTGTCTCTGAACAGTAGAACAATGTACCACAACTCCAGAGTGTGCTAAATCTTTCTGAAGGTCTTTTGCAGTCAAGCTGGGGTTCTGATTTGCCTTTCTAGCAATTCTACGAGTAGCTCTCACTGAAATTTAGCTTGGTCTTCCAAGTACTAGAATAGGGTCCAGTATAACCTTTTACTCTCACTGCACAACTTTGGTGAGGAGTTTGGTAGGAGTTTGGCTTAAACATACAGGACTGAAGGGGACATGTTATGACCCCAGTGGACAGGGTCTCAGAGGAACGTGTAAGTCTGCGAGATTCAAAAATCCAGCTCATAGGGCTGTGGTAACTGGGTTGACCAAATAGCTACTCCTAACGCCAACACTAGAAGTAGCCGGGGATCATGCCTACGGTGATCGCTAGATGACTCGCGCCAGCCGGAGAATCTAACTACCCCTAGGAGAAGAAAACAAAGACCTCTCTTGCCTCCAGAGGAAGGGACCCCAAAGCAAGATACAAGCCCCCCACAAATAATAACGGTGAGGTAAGAGGAAATGACAAACACAGAAATGAACAAGGTTCAGCAAAGAGAGGCCAGCTTACTAATAGCAGAATATAGCAAGATAACTTATCTGGTCAACAAAAACCCTATAAAAATCCACGCTGGAGATTCAAGAACCCCCGAACCGTCTAACGGTCCGGGGGGAGAACACCAGCCCCCTAGAGCTTCCAGCAAAGGTCAGGATACAGATTGGAACAAGCTGGACAAAAATACCAAACTAAACAAAAGCAAAAAGCAAGGAAGCAGATTTAGCTTGAAATACAGGAACCAGGATAATAGGACAAGAGCACAACAGATTAGCTCTGATTTCAACGATGCCAGGCATTGAACTGAAGGTCCAGGGAGCTTATATAGCAACGCCCCTGAACTAACGGCCCAGGTGAGGATATAGGAAAAGACAGAAGCTCCAGAGTCAAATCACTAATGACCACTAGAGGGAGCAAAAAGCAAAATCACAACAGTACCCCCCCCTTAGTGAGGGGTCACCGAACCCTCACCACGACCACCAGGGCGATCAGGACGAGCGGCGTGAAAGGCACGAACTAAATCGGCCGCATGAACATCAGAGGCGACCACCCAGGAATTATCTTCCTGACCATAGCCCTTCCACTTGACCAGGTACTGAAGCCTCCGCCTGGAGAGACGAGAATCCAAGATCTTCTCCACCACGTACTCCAACTCGCCCTCAACCAACACCGGAGCAGGAGGCTCAGCAGAAGGAACCACAGGCACAACGTACCGCCGCAACAAGGACCTATGAAACACGTTGTGGATAGCAAACGACACAGGAAGATCCAGGCGAAAGGATACAGGATTAAGGATTTCCAATATCTTGTAAGGACCAATAAAACGAGGTTTAAATTTGGGAGAGGAAACCTTCATAGGAACAAAGCGGGAAGAAAGCCACACCAAATCCCCAACACGTAGTCGGGGACCCACACCGCGGTGGCGGTTGGCAAAGCGCTGAGCCCTCTCCTGTGACAACTTCAAGTTGTCCACCACAAGATTCCAGATCCGCTGCAACCTATCCACCACAGAATCCACCCCAGGGCAGTCAGAAGGTTCCACATGACCCGAAGAAAAACGAGGGTGGAAACCAGAGTTGCAGAAAAACGGCGAAACCAAGGTGGCGGAACTAGCCCGATTATTAAGGGCAAACTCAGCCAACGGCAAGAAGGTCACCCAATCGTCCTGATCAGCAGAGACAAAACACCTCAAATAAGCCTCCAAAGTCTGATTAGTTCGCTCCGTCTGTCCATTAGTCTGAGGATGGAAAGCAGACAAAAACGACAAGTCAATGCCCATCCTACTACAAAAGGATCGCCAGAATCTGGAAACGAACTGGGATCCTCTGTCTGACACAATATTCTCAGGGATGCCGTGCAAACGAACCACGTTCTGGAAAAACACAGGAACCAGATCGGAAGAGGAAGGCAGCTTAGGCAAAGGAACCAAATGGACCATCTTGGAGAAGCGATCACATATCACCCAGATAACAGACATGCCTTGAGACACCGGAAGATCAGAAATGAAATCCATGGAGATATGTGTCCAAGGTCTCTTAGGGACAGGCAAGGGCAAGAGCAACCCGCTGGCACGAGAACAGCAAGGCTTAGCTCGAGCACAAGTCCCACAGGACTGTACAAATGACCGCACATCCCTAGACAAGGAAGGCCACCAAAAGGATCTGGCCACCAGATCTCTGGTGCCAAAAATTCCTGGGTGACCTGCCAACACCGATGAATGAACCTCGGAAATGACTCTGCTGGTCCACTTATCAGGCACAAACAGTCTGTCAGGTGGACAAGAATCAGGCCTATCAGCCTGAAATCTCTGCAACACACGTCGCAGATCTGGAGAAATAGCTGACAAGATAATACCATCCTTAAGAATACCAACAGGTTCAGCGACTCCAGGAGCATCAGGCACAAAGCTCCTGGAAAGAGCATCGGCCTTCACATTTTTTGAACCTGGTAAATACGAGACAACAAAGTCAAAACGGGAGAAAAACAATGACCAGCGGGCCTGTCTAGGATTCAGGCGTTTAGCAGACTCGAGATACATCAGATTTTTGTGATCAGTCAAGACCACCACACGATGCTTAGCACCCTCGAGCCAATGACGCCACTCCTCAAATGCCCATTTCATGGCCAACAACTCCCGATTGCCCACATCATAATTTCGCTCCGCAGGCGAAAACTTCCTAGAGAAAAAGGCGCAAGGTCTCATAACAGAGCAACCAGGGCCTCTCTGCGACAAAACGGCCCCTGCTCCAATCTCTGAAGCATCCACCTCAACCTGAAAGGGAAGCGAGACATCAGGCTGGCACAAAACAGGTGCCGAAGTAAACCGACGTTTCAACTCCTGGAAAGCCTCCACGGCAGCAGGAGCCCAATTAACCACATCGGAGCCCTTCTTGGTCATATCCGTCAAAGGTTTCACAATGCTAGAAAAGTTAGCGATAAAACGACGGTAGAAGTTAGCGAAACCCAAGAACTTCTGAAGACTCTTAACTGACGAGGGCTGAGTCCAATCAAGAATAGCTCGGACCTTGACTGGGTCCATCTCCACAGCAGAAGGGGAAAAAATGAACCCCAAAAAGGGAACCTTCTGTACACCAAAAAGACACTTTGAGCCCTTGACAAACAAAGAATTTTCACGCAAAATTTTAAAGACCATCCTGACCTGCTCCACATGCGAGTCCCAATTATCAGAAAAAACCAGAATATCATCCAGATAAACGATCAAAAATTTATCCAGATAGTTCTGGAAAATGTCATGCATAAAGGACTGAAAAACTGAAGGGGCATTAGAGAGCCCAAAAGGCATCACCAAGTACTCAAAATGACCTTCGGGCGTATTGAATGCGGTTTTCCATTCATCCCCTTGCTTAATGCGCACAAGGTTGTACGCACCACGAAGGTCTATCTTGGTAAACCACTTGGCACCTTTAATCCGGGCAAACAAGTCAGACAACAGCGGCAAAGGATACTGAAATTTGACAGTGATCTTATTTAAAAGCCGATAGTCAATACAAGGCCTCAAAGATCCGTCCTTTTTAGCCACAAAAAAGAATCCCGCACCAAGAGGGGAAGAAGACGGACGGATGTGTCCTTTCTCCAGAGACTCCTTGATATATGAACGCATAGCGGTATGTTCAGGTATCGACAGATTAAACAGTCTTCCCTTAGGAAATTTACTGCCTGGAATCAAATCTATTGCACAGTCACATTCCCTATGAGGAGGCAATGCACTGGACCTGGACTCGCTAAAGACATCCTGATAATCAGACAAATACTCCGGAACTTCCGAAGGCGTAGAAGAAGCAATAGACACAGGCAGGGAATCCTCATGAATACCACGACAGCCCCAACTAGACACTGACATAGCCTTCCAGTCAAGGACTGGATTATGGGTCTGTAACCATGGCAGCCCCAAAACAACCAAATCATGCATTTTATGTAGAACGAGAAAACGTATCACCTCGCGGTGTTCAGGAGTCATGCACATGGTAACCTGTGTCCAATACTGCGGTTTATTTTCTGCTAATGGCGTAGCATCAATACCCCTAAGAGGGATAGGATTTTCTAATGGTTCAAGAATAAAACCACAGCGCTTAGCAAATGAGAGATCCATAAGACTCAGGGCAGCACCTGAATCTACAAACGCCATGACAGGATAAGATGACAGTGAGCAAATCAAAGTTACAGACAGAATAAACTTAGGATGCAAATTACCAACGGTGACAGGACTAACAACCTTAGATATACGTTTAGAGCATGCTGAGATAACATGTGTAGAATCACCACAGTAGTAGCACAAGCCATTCCAGCGTCTATGAATTTTCCTCTCATTTCTAGTCAGGATTCTATCACATTGCATCACATCAGGTGTCTGTTCAGACAACAACATGAGGGAATTTGCGGTTTTGCGCTCCCGCAACCGCCGGTCAATTTGAATAGCCAGGGACATGGTATCATTCAGACCTGTGGGAATGGGAAAACCCACCATAACATTCTTAATGGCCTCAGAAAGGCCATTTCTAAAATTAGCGGCCAGTGCACACTCGTTCCAATGTGTCAGCACGGACCATTTCCGAAATTTTTGGCAATACACCTCAGCCTCGTCCTGGCCCTGAGACATAGCCACTTAGCCAGCAAGGCTTTCTCTGCCTGAATCTCAAGATTGGGTTCCTCATAAAGTAAACCGAGCGCCAGAAAAAACGCATCAATATCAGCCAATGCCGGATCTCCTGGCGCCAACGAAAAAGCCCAATCTTGAGGGTCACCCCGTAAGAATGAAATAACAATTTTTACTTGTTGAGCAGAGTCTCCAGACGAACAAGGTTTCAGGGACAAAAACAATTTACAATTATTCCTGAAATTCCTAAACTTAAATCGGTCTCCTGAAAACAGTTCAGGAATCGGAATCTTGGGTTCAGACCTAGGATTTCTGGTAACATAATCTTGTATACCCTGCACACGAGCGGCAAGCTGGTCCACACTTGTAATCAAGGTCTGGACATTCATGTCTGCAGCAAGCTTAAGCCACTCTGAGGTAAAGGGGAAAAGAAAAAAAAAAATGAGAGAGGGAAAAAAAAAACTTAAAATTTTCTTTCTTATAATCCCACTTCTGCAATGCATTAAACATTTAATACTGGCCTGGCATACTGTTATGACCCCAGTGGACAGGGTCTCAGAGGAACGTGTAAGTCTGCGAGATTCAAAAATCCAGCTCATAGGGCTGTGGTAACTGGGTTGACCAAATAGCTACTCCTAACGCCAACACTAGAAGTAGCCGGGGATCATGCCTACGGTGATCGCTAGATGACTCGCGCCAGCCGGAGAATCTAACTACCCCTAGGAGAAGAAAACAAAGACCTCTCTTGCCTCCAGAGGAAGGGACCCCAAAGCAAGATACAAGCCCCCCACAAATAATAACGGTGAGGTAAGAGGAAATGACAAACACAGAAATGAACAAGGTTCAGCAAAGAGAGGCCAGCTTACTAATAGCAGAATATAGCAAGATAACTTATCTGGTCAACAAAAACCCTATAAAAATCCACGCTGGAGATGCAAGAACCCCCGAACCGTCTAACGGTCCGGGGGGAGAACACCAGCCCCCTAGAGCTTCCAGCAAAGGTCAGGATACAGATTGGAACAAGCTGGACAAAAATACCAAACTAAACAAAAGCAAAAAGCAAGGAAGCAGACTTAGCTTGAAATACAGGAACCAGGATAATAGGACAAGAGCACAACAGATTAGCTCTGATTTCAACGATGCCAGGCATTGAACTGAAGGTCCAGGGAGCTTATATAGCAACGCCCCTGAACTAACGGCCCAGGTGAGGATATAGGAAAAGACAGAAGCTCCAGAGTCAAATCACTAATGACCACTAGAGGGAGCAAAAAGCAAAATCACAACAGGGACAGTCAAGTACTGCTTTTCTTTTTAAAGACTTCTTTACCCCAGACATGTGATGATGTTGCACCAGCAACTGGAGACGCCCATTGCAGTGATCCTGGGGGTTCTATTGGTGAGGAATCCAGCAATCAAACATTCATAACTTTTACTGTGAATTGATGATATATTATTTGTGGGAAAATCTCTTTTTAGTCTTGTGGTCTAATATGTAAAATGCAAAGATAATGTCACATCTGATATATACGGTAATTATCTATTGACTAATGCTAATAGGAAATTAGGGAGACAATGTGCAGTATTTTGGTATTTTAGCCTATACACTTTATTGTAATACTGATTTTTATGTAGGTAACCTCCTGTAATTTGGGTTTAATACAGACTACTGTATAAGGTAATGTAGGACTGAGAGGCATAGCTAGGGTTTTGATTCAAGGGAAGCGAAACTTATGCGTGTGCCCCTAAACAAGTAACACTGATTAGCACTGTCCCATCTATTCCCAACCTGCACAAATTCCTTATCCTGCTGATACCCAAATACTGAGCCACTGCTGCCGTATGTGCCCCTATTACTGCACCTACTGTGTGGTACAGTGTGCCCTCTAAATGGAAAAACAACCCTCTGGAATATATTATTGCCCTGTGCAAGTGCCCTAGAAAACAGTGTCCACATTTTGCCCCCTTAGAAAGAAATAATACCTCTGTCTGCCCTCTTGAGAGTCACAGTAACCAGAATGCCCCTATAACAATAAGTGCTCACTTAACATTTAATAATGTCACAAGTCTTCATACAGTACAATGCACTCCCCATATGCCTCCATCCAGTATACTGCACTCCCCATAGGCCTAAATTTAGTATAATGCACTCCCCATAAGCCTCTATATAGTATACTGCATTCCCCATCGGCCCCTATATAATATAATGCACTCTGCATAGGCCTCCATATAGTATAACGCACTCCCCACAGGCCTCTATATACTATAATACACTCCCCATAGGCCTCTGTGCAGTATAATGCACTCTCCATAGGACTGAATATAATATTATGCATTCCCCATAGGAATCTATCTATATGTATAATTGTCTAAGGGCTACTTCCGTCTGTCTGTCCTCAACTTCCGTAACGGTTATTCATTCGCTGATTGGTCTCGCCAGCTGCCTGTCATGGCTGCCGCGACCAATCAGCGACTGGCACAGTCCGATTAGTCCCTCCCTACTCCCGTGCAGTCAGTGCCGGGCGGCTGCTCCATACTCCCCGCAGTCACGGCTCACAGGGTTAATGCCAGCGGTAACGGACCGCGTTATGCCACGGGTAACTCACTCCTTTACCGCCGCTATTAACCCTGTGTGACCAAGTTTTTACTATTGAGGCTGCCTATGCAGCGTCAATAGTAAAAGGATCTAATGTTAAAAATAATAAACAAAAATAAAAAATCATTATATACTCACCTTCCGCCGCCTTTCCTGTTGCTCGCCACCCTCCGGTAACCACTCTGTGCAAGCGGCAAGTTCCAGTAGCAAGGATCATAAGGCAGAAAGACCTGCCATGACGTCACGGTCATGTGACCGCGACGTCATCACAGGCCCTGCGCGCCTGCGCGAGCAGGACCTGCCATGACGTCACGGTCATGTGTGTTGTGAATTCCGTCTGGGCTCCCTCTGGTGGCCTTTAGCGTTACTGCGGGTCTGTAGCAGGGCTCAGCTGCCTCATTTCCTGCTATGCTGGTTCCTATTTAACTCCACCTGGACCTTCACTTGTTGCCTGCTGTCGTTGTATTCAGTACTGGTTCTGATCTCTCTGGACTTCCTTGTGACCTGTCTCCATCCGGAGAAGCTAAGTCTTGCTAGTTCTTGTTTGCTCATATTTCTCTTGAAAATGTTTCTCAATATATGATGAGTTCAGTCCAGCTTGCTTATATGTGATTTTTCTCTTGCTGGAAGTTCTGGGGTGCAGAGCGCGCCCCTCACATCGTGAGTCGGTGTGGGGGTTCTTGTATTTTCTGCGTGGATAGTTTTTGATAGTTTTTGTACTGACCGCACAGATCCCTTGCTATCTTCAGTCTATTTAGTGTTAGCGGGCCTCATTTGCTTAAACCTGTTTTTCATTACTACGTTTGTATTTTCCCCTTAACTCACCGTTATTCTTTGTGGGGGGCTGTCTAAAACTTTGGGGTTATTTCTCTGAGGCAAGTGAGGCTTGCTTTCTCTCTAGGGGTAGCTAGTTCCTCAGGCTGTGAAGAGGCGTCTAGGTTTTTAGGTAACGCTCCACGGCTGCCTTTAGTGTGTTTGGATAGGATCAGGGTTGCGGTCAGTATAGTTTCCACATCCCCAGAGCTCGTCCTAATCTTCAGGTTTAGTTATCAGGTCAGTTTTGTGATCCTACCACCGGATCATAACACATGTGACCGCGACGTCATCACACCCTGGGACCGGAAGCTGCCACCTGTACCGCGCACAGGCGACAGAACTACAAGTATGGTAAGTATGTTAGAACTACAATGGGCCCTCGGATCGGAAGGTGAGTATGTTTATTTTTTATTTTTTAACCTGTGACATATGTAGCTGGGCAATCTACTATGTAGCTGGGCAATATACTACGTGGCTGGGCAATATACTACGTGGCTCTGTGCTGTATACTACATCGCTGTGCAATATACTACGTCACTGGGCAATATACTACATGGCTGGGCAATGTACTACATGGCTGGGCAATATACTACGTAACTGGGCAATATAGTACATGGCTCTGTGCTGTATACTACGTCACTGGGCAATATACTACGTGGCTGGGCAATATAGTACGTGGCTGGGCAATATACTACGTGGCTCTGTGCTGTATACTACGTCGCTGTGCAATATACTACATCACTGGGCAATATACTACGTTGCTGTGCAATATACTACATGGCTCTGTGCTGTATACTACGTCACTGGGCAATATACTACGTAACTGGGCAATGTACTACGTCACTGGGCAATATACTTCGTGGCTGGGCTATATACTACGTGGCTGGGCAATATACTACGTCACTGGGCAATATACTACGTGGGCTGTGCAATATACTGCGTGGACATGCATATTCTAGAATACCCGATGCGTTAGAATCGGGCCACCATCTAGTATAGTATAATGCCCTTCCAATAGGCCTCCATACAGTATAATGCACTCTGCATGAAAAAACAACAATACTCACCTCTCTGCCTCCTTAGCCCACTGCTCCAGTTTCTGCAGCGAGCGCTCTGAGCGACTGCACATCTCATCACAGCGGGCACCCTGTTGTGATGTCATCATGCCCGCTGCAGTGATACATCAGATGCAGAGGGTTAATGATGGGAGAGGGAGTGTCAGCTTTCAACTGTATCAGTATCCAGGATGCTGATACAGTAGAACTTGCAATGATGGCAAGGGTGTTGTCAATGCCCTCCCGGATCACGGTCAATATAGCGGCTGCGTGGCAGTGCAGGGAGATCGCGTTTCTCTGCTCTGCTGGAGATTTTAACTGTATTGGTGCTCTGCTCAGACCAATACAGTTAAAAGTACTGTAGTTCTGGAGAAGCCGTTCAGAACGCTAGCCCGGGTGACCGCACCCCCTGACCCCCTGTAGCTACGCTACTAGCACCATAAGGACTTTCCATGTAAAATTGTATTATTCTTTTGCATTTGTGGACTTATCAAAGGGAATCTGTCACCAGGTTTTTGCTACCTCATCTGAGAGAAGCATCATGTAGGACAAGAAACCTTGAATTCAGCGATATATCAGTTTACTGGGTTCAGCACTTGTGATACAATCAAAGTTTTTAGATGTAGCAGATCTCAAAAAGCTGACCCCTGCCACACCATAGTTTTCTGTATAAATTTTCTAATGACAGTGAACTGCTTATCAAAGGAAGGGGTGTAGTCAGACTAGGCTCACATGAGCTGTTGTCCAGGCAGTGATAATTTCCTGGTGATAAAGCATTCATTATATTGATGCAATAGCACATAGCCTAATAAGTGACACATCCCTGAAATCTGTTGAGGCAACATCTTCTGCAAACTCTTTCAATCTTTTGCCGCAGTTGAGGCCAGTATACCAGTCGTTGCAACCACTGAAAGATCTTCTCTACATTGAAGTGGGCACTCCTCTCATGAGCTTCTCCAGCCAGCTGCAGTGCCAGCGTTTCTGGAGCCACTACTTGCCACGTAACATCGAACTCTCGAGGGAGTCAAATCCTTCGGCACAGCAGGTCATCTTTCAGGAAGAATCTCTGCCACTTGCTCAAGAGTGAAGCAGCCCTAGCTTCCTGATCAGACCTTAACCCTAGCATGACCCATTTCCTTTGCCTCGATAGCTCTGGATCAGACTGTTGCAGGTGTATGCACTAGTCTCTTGCCAAGAATTTGGGTGGGTCTGGACTCCTGAGCGGTTAATACAGCCATAGCGAACTGCCTAAAATCCGTGATCTCGTCACATTCAAGCTCATCATCTATGTCTGTCTTCGGTCCGGCTTGGGTGACTCGAGACAAGGCATCTGCAAGCGTGTTCTGGGACTTAGACCAATAGGAGATCTATTTAGACATCCTTGCGACCCACTGCTGTTATATCCCTCCCAGCTTTGCATTTTCTTGGTGGTCCAGGGGTTGTTGTCCGTCCTCACGTATATTTCTGATCCCGACAAATACTCTGCAAATTTCTTGGTCATGGCCCATGCCAGCACCAGCAACTCCAGTTTGAATGAACTGTAATTGTCCTGATTCTTCTCCGTGTCTCTCAGTGACCCACTGAAGAGAAACACCGTATGCACTACTAGAGAAGGTGCTCAAGTAGGTTCCCACACCATATGTAAATAAGAAAAAATACTTTGGCACTCAACTTTGGAAGATTTTTTGTATTTTAATGCAGTCAGAAATAAAAAATGTTTAGGCTTGGTTTAGCCTCCATCAGCTGACTAGCGGGGGATACCGCGTTGCTGCAGGACGCACAAGCGCACTGTCTCTGATCACAGGCCAAGTCGGCAGTATTTAGTCTTGGACACTGACAGTCCTCTATACTACAGCGCCTGTTTAAAGTGATTTTCTTGACTTCTTTCCGACTCACTATATTGGACAAGACTATGCATTCTTAATGCAATCTGTAATAGATGAAGGCCAAACCAGGCCGAAACGCTTTTGATTTCTGACTGCATTAAAATACAAAAAATATTCCAAAGTTGAGTGCCAAGTATTTTCTCTTATTCTCAGTGACCTACTGGCATACTCAATCACTCGCTGTCTTCCTTCGTGTACCAAAGCCAATACTGCACCCAGCCCGTGTAGGCTTCCATCGGTGTACAGCACAAAGGACTGCAAGAGGTCAGTGTAGACCAAAATTGGGGCGTCTGTCAGTGCCATCTTCATTGTCTGAAACTCTTCCTCTTTTCGTGGGCCCCACTGAATGGGTTGATGTTTGAATCCTCCGGCCATACCCCGCAACAGCTCGTTGAGTGGTATTGCAATCTTAGCAAAGTCCCTTATGAACCTGCGGTAGTATCTGGCTAGCCTTAGGAACGTTCTCAGTTCTCTCAGGTAAGTAGACGTGGGCCACTTCTGTATCGCAGCCACCTTCTCTGCGGTGGGGTAAATTCCCGCACTAAACACGGTGTGTCCCAGGTATTCAACTTCCAGCTTGAATAGGCGACACTTCCGGGGCTACATTTTTAACCCGTGTCTTTGAAGCCATTCCAGCTCTTGCTCCAGCAGGTTAAGATGCTCTTCAAATGTTGTGGAATAAATGATTATGTCATCAAGAGATATCAAAGTGGCTTTGAAGTTCAGATCCCCCAAGCATCTTTCCATCAAACAATGAAAGGTTCCTGGTGCATTCAGCAGTATGAAAGGCATCCTGTTGAACTTGAGCAGGACCATAGGGAGGACAAAGGCTGTTTTCGGGCTGTCCTTCTCAGCTACTGAGACTTTCCTAAAGCCGATAGGGTCTCCTCAATTTTGGGCAAGGGATAGGAGTCCCGTACAGTACACGCGTTCAGCCTCTGGTAGTCCACATAGAACCTTAGGTTACTGTATTTTTTCCAAACTAACACGATGGGGGCCTCCAAAGGACTCTGGCTCTCACGGATCACGCCATTGCACAGAATGTGGGCCAATAGTTCTTTCACCTCCTGGTACATGAGAGGTGGGATCTATCAATACCTCTCACAAATGGGAGCAGTGGTTTCTGTAGGGATCTCGTGATCTTGTGCGCCCAAAGTCATCTTTATGCTGAGCAAACACCCCTTGATATCACTATAATAACTGTTCACCCTGTCCAACTTTCCTTGAGGAAAACTCCCTGAGGTTGGCCTCCATCTGTTCCACGAGGTGATGTCCAGCCAGTGGTTTGCTTCGGTTCTCCTGATTATCGAGTGACACTGCTTAGGTTCAAGGGTCTCCCACGTGTGTCAGTTCTATAACATCATCTCTGGTGAGATCTTCCGGCATTATGCAAACTCGGGTCTCTCCTTGTCGGAGCATCAACTGTAGACTTGCTCTACCTAAGTTTATACATTGCACAGGTACTAGTCCCTGTCACATGGTGGCCAGTGTGTGGGCAACCAATAATCTGGAGAACACTTCTTCTCCCTCTATAGGCTCAATCTGGACATCCACACCCTCTAAAGATACATGGGCCAGTGCCGGCATAGTGAGTATAGTCTGTTCCATTGGCAGTGTCACTGTGGCTTCGA
Source organism: Ranitomeya variabilis (assembly GCF_051348905.1). Lineage (NCBI taxonomy): Eukaryota > Metazoa > Chordata > Amphibia > Anura > Dendrobatidae > Ranitomeya > Ranitomeya variabilis. The sequence goes on along the minus strand of NC_135233.1, from coordinate 837,037,187 downwards.
GCGGAATCAATACTTTGCAGAGATACTGGGAGTTACTGGGTAATTTTAGAATTTGGCTGACTCGAACGAGTAGCTGAAACACCCTCTTACTGGCCGGGTCATGAGTGGCATGGGTCCAGTGGTTTTTATTGGGGCCCTCAGCCAATAATTGTCCTACTTTTTAGTACATTCATGGCCAGGGCTACAATGGGTCCTCCTCCTCCAAATCCCTTTGTCAGCACTGTTCCTTTCTCACCCAGATCTTTTGCGTACACCCGGATACTGGTTAGCCGTCACCAGTCGGATGAAGTGTTCATTTCTAGAGTGAGCAACTACGGGAAATTAACTCTGAAAATATGCCTTCGGCATAGTGGTCACCTGAGATCCAGTATTCATCCAGCAGAGAATGCATTGCTATCATGACTCTGTTGTTGAGTGTCCTGGGACCAGGGGCTCCTTCCCTGTCCTAACGCTTTGTTTTTGCATTTCTGTTTTTTGCTTTCCTGCTACCCAAAGCCATAACTTTTTTATTTTTCCATCAATATGGCCATGTGAGGGCTTGTTTTTTGTGGGACGAGTTGTACTTTTGAGCAACATCGTTAATTTTACCATATCGTGTACTGGAAAACGGAAAAAAAAATTCCACATGCGGTGAAATTGCAAAAAAAGTACAATTCCACAACTGTTTTTTTTTTTACTATGTTCACCAAATGCAAATTGACCTGCCATTATCATTTTCCAGGTCATTATGAGTTTGTAGATACCAAACATGTATAGGTTCTTTTTGCAGTCCATGTACAGCGCATATCGTTAATAAAGTATGTGAAGAAAGGGAATTATCACACACCTAAAACCTAGCAGCAGTCACAGATAAGTCCACAAAACGCCTTTTCAAATAACCACCAACAACCTCGAGCCATGCAGCAAAAGCTACTCTGACAATGAGTGCTAGCCAGGGGCCAGATTATATAGGAGACAGGAGTGGCTAACAGTGAAGAGCTGAGCCATAATGCAGAAAAGCTTCGAAGAGCGCTCAACTGAGCAGATTAACCTTTACACTGCTAAAAGAAACCTACACCATTTAATATGAAGATGACATGCTTTTAATCAGTGCAGGAGTTAGAGAAATCAGATGCTGCTGTCTTTTGGCTCCTCTCTGTCGCGGTAAACCTGTGACAGTTGCCCACTGAATTCAGCCCAGGGAATGGATCTCTCAGAGATAGTGTTGAGCGATACTTTCCGATATCGGAAAGTATCGGTATCGGAAAGTATCGGCCGATACCGTCACAGTATCGGAATCCAATCCGATACCGATACCCGATCCCAATGCAAGTCAATGGGACGAAAATATCGGAATTAAAATAAACCCTTTCTTTCCTTGTAGGTTAATTCTACATGAAGGAAAACAACTAAGAATAATGTAGGATGTATTGGGGGAGGTGGCGGAGACATTAAAGGCACAGGGGTTTATCCCAATCAAATAGAATAGCAGTATTTTTAATTTTTTTATGACGTTCGGCGTTAGAAAGAATTTGACTATGTTAATTTTTTATTTATTTTGTCAGATATTGATGTTTCACTACTTCCACGCCCTTCACCCTATTTTTTACTTCTCCCACACTTTCTTCTTCATTATCCTCATCATCAGCTTCTGTGACATCAACTTCTTCACCTTATTCATCTTCTTCTTTTCTACGTATATATATATTTTTTTTTTTACATTGTTCATATTCTTTTTATTTAACTATTATCTTTTTTATATTCAACTTCTTCATCATATTCTTATTTGTGACAGGCATTCCCGTAGTTGTTATCTATAAAAGTTTGAAGATTACACCTTCCGTTCTGCCTGTCACAAAACAGTTACATTTGTCCGCGTTCAGTTTGGCCTGCAGCATCAGGCTTTATCCAGGGGCACCACGAGGAGGAACGGACTCACCCCCATACACTGCTTAGTCTTCTTCTGCTTATAATTTAGATAATATCTTTTGCTCTGATATTTAGTCTTATGCTTAATGTTCTTCTGCTCTTTGTTCTGCAGCCTCTTGTTCTTCTGCTTCTCGGTCTTCCAGGTTGTCGTCGTCATCTCCAGGGTCGTCATCTCCAGGGTCGTCGTCATCGGGGTCGTCGTCATCGGGGTCGTCGTCATCGGGGTCGTCTTCAGGGTCATCGTCTCCAGGGTCGTCGTCATCTCGGTGGTTGTCGTCTCTGGTGTCGTCATCATCTTAGGGGTGGTCTTCCGGGTCATCGTCTTTCGGGTCTTGAACTTGGAAATGTAGCAGAAGGTACAAGAAGGCTGAGAAAATGCCGAGAAACAGCTGATGGAACTGGAACTCGGATGGCTACCCGAAGGTCCAAGAGCCAATGGAACTACCGAGGACCAGCTGACGTTACTGGAACCCGGTTACTAAGCAGGAGGTACCCGTGCCTGAAAGCACTACCAAGGACCACCTGACGTTGGTGGAACTCGGATACCCAGAGGGAGGCACCTAAGCCAAAGGCTCTGCCCGGAACCAGCTGACGGTACTGGAACCAGGATGGGGAGCAGAAGGTACAAGAGCAAAAGACACTGCCGAGAACCAGCTGACGGTACTGGAACCCGGATGGGTAGCCGAAGGTCCAAGAGCCAATGGAACTACCGAGGACCAGCTGACGTTACTGGAACCCGGTTACTAAGCAGGAGGTACCCGTGCCTGAAAGCACTACCAAGGACCACCTGACGTTGGTGGAACTCGGATACCCAGAGGGAGGCACCTAAGCCAAAGGCTCTGCCCGGAACCAGCTGACGGTACTGGAACCAGGATGGGGAGCAGAAGGTACAAGAGCAAAAGACACTGCCGAGAACCAGCTGACGGTACTGGAACCCGGATGGGGACCTATTCAAGCTTGTCTTCCTAGGGCCCCAACTGGCGGTGTGTTAGAGCCCAGGGACAGCAGGAGGAGGAGCAGGGGGAGGGGAGTGTAGGCCGAAGCCTGCACAGGCGGCAGCTTTGGGTGTGTTGTGTCTGCGTGGCTTTTGCAGGACACGTTGCCGGCTACACAGCAGGGGAACAGCTGGCGGTGCTGGACCCCACTGACACATTGGCGAGGTGTTTGGCTCTGTGCAGCCAGCACTTCCGGACAGCAACTAGCGTTGTTGGAGCCCGGGCTCTGCAGGTGGAGCAGAGTGTAGGCCGAAGCCTAATTGAACCGATTTCAAAAGTCACCTTTAACCCCCCCTCAGGGGTTACAAAGTAGAAGAGCCACAGCTTATGCAGCAGCAGTGCTGCGCAAGTCAAAGGTTGCTCTTGTAATTTTTCTCCTTGCACACGCTGAATGGAACACGTATAACATTTAGCCCTTTATACAGTCAAACTGTGTAATGGAGGCGAGAGTTCCCTTTGTAATGAGACGCAGCACAGGTGTCAAGAATCCCACCTTGGTGCTGGGTGCAGCCTCCCGAGCGTTGTTATTTGCTGTACAGGAGTCTGCGCTGTCGTGTTATCCCCTGGCCTAGCGCCGTTAGCGCTGCCCATCTTCTGGCATCATGTAATGTCGGCCGGTGCGGTTCGCGATGCCCATGAATCCCAGCCCCGCAGTGTCTTAACATTGTTAAAACACTGCGGGGCTGGGATGCAGGGCCTGGCGCAGCACATATGTTCGCCTCTCACACTCGGGTCCTTACACCCGCTTCAGACTGTGCGGCGTCATCTGATCCCTTATCGCATGCCACGGCCATGAAGCCGCACAGTCCGAAGAAGGCGGAAGGAGAGGAGGGACAGGCGAACTGATGCACTGATCCTGCCCATCAATCACACCCTCGCAGTCCCAATAAATAAGACACCGAGGGGCGTTGTGTGGGTCAGGGCGGCCGCAGAGGCGCAGCCAGCCAAACAATGATGCCAGAAGACGGGCAGCGCTACCAAGGGGGTTGCAGCGTGTCATTACAAAGGAAAGTCACACCACCGGGACGGTTAAATGGTCACACAGAGGACACATTTCAGACGTGTTTTCAGTTCCACATGTGCGAGGAGAATACGTTTCTGAGCCACCTTGCACACATGCAGCATTACCGCTGTACAAGGTGGCTGGATAACGTAAAAACGCCTGGGGGAGGGGGGACAGGTTCCCTTCAATTTCAGTTCTTGTGTCTGCGTGGCTTTTGCAGGACACGTTGCCGGCTGCACAGCAGGGGAACAGCTGGCGGTGCTGGACCCCACTGACACATTGGCTGGTGTTTTTCTCTGTGCAGCTAGCACATCTGGGCCCCAACTGGCGGTGTGTTAGAGCCCAGGGACAGCAGGAGGAGGAGCAGGAGGAGGAGGAGCAGGGGGAGGGGAGTGTAGGCCGAAGCCTGCACAGGCGGCAGCTTTGGGTGTGTTGTGTCTGCGTGGCTTTTGCAGGACACGTTGCCGGCTACACAGCAGGGGAACAGCTGGCGGTGCTGGACCCCACTGACACATTGGCGAGGTGTTTGGCTCTGTGCAGCCAGCACTTCCGGACAGCAACTAGCGTTGTTGGAGCCTGGGCTCTGCAGGTGGAGCAGAGTGTAGGCCGAAGCCTAATTGAACCGATTTCAAAAGTCACCTTTAACCCCCCCTCAGGGGTTACAAAGTAGAAGAGCCACAGCTTATGCAGCAGCAGTGCTGCGCAAGTCAAAGGTTGCTCTTGTAATTTTTCTCCTTGCACACGCTGAATGGAACACGTATAACATTTAGCCCTTTATACAGTCAAACTGTGTAATGGAGGCGAGAGTTCCCTTTGTAATGAGACGCAGCACAGGTGTCAAGAATCCCACCTTGGTGCTGGGTGCAGCCTCCCGAGCGTTGTTATTTGCTGTACAGGAGTCTGCGCTGTCGTGTTATCCCCTGGCCTAGCGCCGTTAGCGCTGCCCATCTTCTGGCATCATGTAATGTCAGCCGGTGCGGTTCGCGATGCCCATGAATCCCAGCCCCGCAGTGTCTTAACATTGTTAAAACACTGCGGGGCTGGGATGCAGGGCCTGGCGCAGCACATATGTTCGCCTCTCACACTCGGGTCCTTACACCCGCTTCAGACTGTGCGGCGTCATCTGATCCCTTATCGCATGCCACGGCCATGAAGCCGCACAGTCCGAAGAAGGCGGAAGGAGAGGAGGGACAGGCGAACTGATGCACTGATCCTGCCCATCAATCACACCCTCGCAGTCCCAATAAATAAGACACCGAGGGGCGTTGTGTGGGTCAGGGCGGCCGCAGAGGCGCAGCCAGCCAAACAATGATGCCAGAAGACGGGCAGCGCTACCAAGGGGGTTGCAGCGTGTCATTACAAAGGAAAGTCACACCACCGGGACGGTTAAATGGTCACACAGAGGACACATTTCAGACGTGTTTTCAGTTCCACATGTGCGAGGAGAATACGTTTCTGAGCCACCTTGCACACATGCAGCATTACCGCTGTACAAGGTGGCTGGATAACGTAAAAACGCCTGGGGGAGGGGGGACAGGTTCCCTTCAATTTCAGTTCTTGTGTCTGCGTGGCTTTTGCAGGACACGTTGCCGGCTGCACAGCAGGGGAACAGCTGGCGGTGCTGGACCCCACTGACACATTGGCTGGTGTTTTTCTCTGTGCAGCTAGCACATCTGGGCCCCAACTGGCGGTGTGTTAGAGCCCAGGGACAGCAGGAGGAGGAGCAGGAGGAGGAGGAGCAGGGGGAGGGGAGTGTAGGCCGAAGCCTGCACAGGCGGCAGCTTTGGGTGTGTTGTGTCTGCGTGGCTTTTGCAGGACACGTTGCCGGCTACACAGCAGGGGAACAGCTGGCGGTGCTGGACCCCACTGACACATTGGCGAGGTGTTTGGCTCTGTGCAGCCAGCACTTCCGGACAGCAACTAGCGTTGTTGGAGCCCGGGCTCTGCAGGTGGAGCAGAGTGTAGGCCGAAGCCTAATTGAACCGATTTCAAAAGTCACCTTTAACCCCCCCTCAGGGGTTACAAAGTAGAAGAGCCACAGCTTATGCAGCAGCAGTGCTGCGCAAGTCAAAGGTTGCTCTTGTAATTTTTCTCCTTGCACACGCTGAATGGAACACGTATAACATTTAGCCCTTTATACAGTCAAACTGTGTAATGGAGGCGAGAGTTCCCTTTGTAATGAGACGCAGCACAGGTGTCAAGAATCCCACCTTGGTGCTGGGTGCAGCCTCCCGAGCGTTGTTATTTGCTGTACAGGAGTCTGAGCTGTCGTGTTATCCCCTGGCCTAGCGCCGTTAGCGCTGCCCATCTTCTGGCATCATGTAATGTCGGCCGGTGCGGTTCGCGATGCCCATGAATCCCAGCCCCGCAGTGTCTTAACATTGTTAAAACACTGCGGGGCTGGGATGCAGGGCCTGGCGCAGCACATATGTTCGCCTCTCACACTCGGGTCCTTACACCCGCTTCAGACTGTGCGGCGTCATCTGATCCCTTATCGCATGCCACGGCCATGAAGCCGCACAGTCCGAAGAAGGCGGAAGGAGAGGAGGGACAGGCGAACTGATGCACTGATCCTGCCCATCAATCACACCCTCGCAGTCCCAATAAATAAGACACCGAGGGGCGTTGTGTGGGTCAGGGCGGCCGCAGAGGCGCAGCCAGCCAAACAATGATGCCAGAAGACGGGCAGCGCTACCAAGGGGGTTGCAGCGTGTCATTACAAAGGAAAGTCACACCACCGGGACGGTTAAATGGTCACACAGAGGACACATTTCAGACGTGTTTTCAGTTCCACATGTGCGAGGAGAATACGTTTCTGAGCCACCTTGCACACATGCAGCATTACCGCTGTACAAGGTGGCTGGATAACGTAAAAACGCCTGGGGGAGGGGGGACAGGTTCCCTTCAATTTCAGTTCTTGTGTCTGCGTGGCTTTTGCAGGACACGTTGCCGGCTGCACAGCAGGGGAACAGCTGGCGGTGCTGGACCCCACTGACACATTGGCTGGTGTTTTTCTCTGTGCAGCAAGCACATCTGGGCCCCAACTGGCGGTGTGTTAGAGCCCAGGGACAGCAGGAGGAGGAGCAGGAGGAGGAGGAGCAGGGGGAGGGGAGTGTAGGCCGAAGCCTGCACAGGCGGCAGCTTTGGGTGTGTTGTGTCTGCGTGGCTTTTGCAGGACACGTTGCCGGCTACACAGCAGGGGAACAGCTGGCGGTGCTGGACCCCACTGACACATTGGCGAGGTGTTTGGCTCTGTGCAGCCAGCACTTCCGGACAGCAACTAGCGTTGTTGGAGCCCGGGCTCTGCAGGTGGAGCAGAGTGTAGGCCGAAGCCTAATTGAACCGATTTCAAAAGTCACCTTTAACCCCCCCTCAGGGGTTACAAAGTAGAAGAGCCACAGCTTATGCAGCAGCAGTGCTGCGCAAGTCAAAGGTTGCTCTTGTAATTTTTCTCCTTGCACACGCTGAATGGAACACGTATAACATTTAGCCCTTTATACAGTCAAACTATGTAATGGAGGCGAGAGTTCCCTTTGTAATGAGACGCAGCACAGGTGTCAAGAATCCCACCTTGGTGCTGGGTGCAGCCTCCCGAGCGTTGTTATTTGCTGTACAGGAGTCTGCGCTGTCTGTTATGGTTACCCCAATGACCATGGGAAAAAAATACAAAACGGACTAGCTCTCGGGTGATGGAAACTAAGGTCGACCGTGACCTGAACCTGACCCAACACTTACAGTAGCCGGGGGATGTACCTACGATGCCCTAGACACCACGCGCCAGCCGGAGATCTAACTACCCCTATAAGAGGAATATACAGGCCTGCCTTACCTCCAGTGAGGAACCCCAAAAGATGATAGTAGGCCCCCACAGATATTGACGGTGAGTTCAGAGGAAATGACATACGTAGGATGAACAGCAGATTTAGCACAGTGAGGTCCGCTTACTAGATAGCAGAAGGACAGGAAAGAGTTACTTCACGGTCGACCTAAAAATCACTATTCAAAAACACCATCCAGAAATTACTTTAAACTCCAGTGACAACTCATGCCACTGGAGTAGTAATTTTCTGTCCACAAGAGCTTCCAGCACTGAAGAGTCACATAGCAGATAGCTGGACAAAAATAGCAAAACAAGAAACAAAATTCAACTTAGCTGAACTGGAACTTGAGGCAGGTGAATGCAACAGAATGCTACTAGCACATTGCTGGCCGGCATGTGACTAACAGCCAAGCAGCCTTAAATAGGAAACTCCCCAAGAGGGTGGCGACAGGTAATCAGAGATGGAGGAAGGCACATAAGAGACACTACCATAACAGACCACCGGGGGAGCCCACAAACCGAATTCACAACAGTACCCCCCCCTTAAGGAGGGGGCACCGAACCCTCACCAGAACCACCAGGGCGACCTGGATGAGCACTATGAAATGCACGAACCAAATCGGGAGCATGAACATCGGATGCTGTCACCCAAGAATTATCCTCCTGGCCATAACCTTTCCACTTAACCAGATACTGAAGTTTCCGTCTGGAAACACGGGAGTCCAAGATCTTTTCCACCACATACTCCAATTCACCCTCAACCAACACAGGAGCAGGTGGATCAGCAGAAGGAACAACCGGTACCTCATACCTCCGCAATAATGACCGATGGAAAACATTATGGATATTAAAAGATGCTGGAAGGTCCAAACGAAAGGACACAGGATTAAGAACCTCCAGAATCCTATAAGGGCCGATAAACCGAGGCTTAAACTTAGGAGACGAGACCTTCATAGGAACAAATCGAGAAGACAGCCACACCAGGTCCCCAACACAAAGACGAGGACCAATACGCCGATGACGATTAGTGAACTGTTGAGTCTTCTCCTGGGACAACTTCAGATTGTCCACAACCTGTCCCCAAATCTGATGCATCCTATCAACCACAGCATCCACTCCAGGACAATCCGAAGACTCCAATTGACCGGACGAAAACCGAGGGTGAAACCCTGAATTACAAAAAAATGGAGAAACCAAAGTGGCAGAACTAGCCCGATTGTTAAGGGCAAACTCTGCCAATGGCAAAAAGTCAAGCCAATCATCCTGATCAGCGGACACAAAACACCTCAAGTAAGTCTCCAAGGTCTGATTAGTACGCTCAGTCTGGCCATTAGTCTGAGGATGGAATGCAGACGAAAAAGACAAATCGATACCCATCCTGGCACAGAACGTCCGCCAAAATCTAGACACAAACTGAGTACCCCTGTCAGACACTATATTCTCAGGAATACCATGCAAACGCACCACATTCTGAAAAAATAGAGGAACCAACTCAGAGGAGGAGGGCAATTTGGGTAAAGGTACCAAATGAACCATCTTGGAAAAACGGTCACAAATCACCCAGATGACAGACATCCTACGAGAAACCGGAAGGTCAGAAATAAAGTCCATAGAGATGTGCGTCCAAGGCCTCTTAGGAATAGGCAAGGGCAACAACAACCCACTGGCCCTAGAACAGCAGGGCTTGGCCCGAGCACAAACATCACAAGACTGCACAAACATGCGCACATCTCGAGACAAAGAAGGCCACCAGAAGGACCTAGACACCAAATCCCTGGTGCCAAAAATTCCAGGATGACCTGTCAACGCGGAAGAATGAACCTCCGAGATAACTCTACTGGTCCAATCATCAGGGACAAACAGTCTACCAGGCGGACAGCGATCAGGCCTATCCACCTGAAACTCCTGCAAAGAACGCCGCAGGTCTGGGGAGACAGCTGACAATATCACCCCATCCTTCAGGATGCCGGTAGGTTCGGAATCACCAGGCGAGTCAGGCTCAAAACTCCTAGAGAGGGCATCCGCCTTCACATTCTTGGACCCAGGCAGATATGACACCACAAAGTTAAATCGGGAGAAAAACAACGACCAGCGCGCCTGTCTAGGATTCAGACGCCTGGCCGACTCAAGATAAATTAGATTCTTGTGGTCAGTGAGGACCACCACCTGGTGTCTAGCACCCTCAAGCCAATGACGCCACTCCTCAAACGCCCACTTCATGGCCAGAAGTTCCCGATTTCCCACATCATAATTTCGCTCAGCGGGCGAAAACTTTCGGGAGAAAAACGCACATGGTCTCATTACTGAGCAGTCAGGATCTTTCTGCGACAAAACTGCACCTGCTCCGATCTCCGAAGCATCCACCTCAACCTGGAACGGAAGTAACACATCAGGTTGGCGCAACACAGGAGCGGAAGAAAAGCGGCGCTTAAGCTCTTGAAAGGCCTCCACAGCCGCAGAGGACCAATTAGCAACATCAGCACCCTTTTTGGTCAAATCAGTCAAAGGTTTAGCAATGGCAGAAAAACCCGCTATAAATCGGCGATAGAAATTAGCAAAACCCAAGAACTTTTGCAGACTCTTCAAAGAAGTAGGTTGCATCCAATCACAAATAGCCTGGACCTTGACAGGGTCCATCTCCATAGATGAAGGGGAAAAAATATATCCCAAAAAGGAAATTCTCTGAACTCCAAAACTACACTTTGAGCCCTTTACAAAAAGAGAATTAGCTCGCAAAACCTGAAAAACTCTCCTGACCTGTTGAACGTGAGATTCCCAGTCCTCCGAAAAAACAAGAATATCATCCAAATACACAATCATAAACTTATCCAGATATTCACGGAAAATATCGTGCATAAAGGACTGAAAAACGGAAGGAGCATTTGCGAGACCGAAAGGCATTACCAAATACTCAAAATGGCCTTCAGGCGTATTAAATGCGGTCTTCCACTCATCCCCCTGCTTAATCCGCACCAAATTATACGCACCACGTAGATCGATCTTAGTGAACCACTTAGCCCCCTTTATACGAGCAAACAGATCAGTCAGTAAAGGTAACGGGTACTGGTATTTAACTGTAATCTTATTCAAAAGTCGATAGTCGATACAAGGTCTCAATGAACCATCCTTTTTACCTACAAAGAAAAATCCTGCCCCTAGTGGAGACAACGAGGGGCGAATATGACCCTTTTCCAAGGATTCTCTGATATACTCCCGCATAGCAGTATGTTCAGGTACAGACAAATTAAACAAGCGACCCTTAGGAAACTTACTACCGGGGATCAATTCAATAGCGCAGTCACACTCTCTGTGGGGAGGGAGAGAATCAACTTTAGGCTCTTGAAAGACATCATAAAAATCTGACAGAAATGCTGGGATCTCAGAGGGAGTAGATGAAGAAATAGGAACCAAAGGTGCATCCCCATGAATACCCCGACATCCCCAGCTCAACACAGACATAGATTTCCAGTCCAAGACGGGATTATGAATCTGTAACCATGGTAATCCAAGCACTAAGACATCATGTAGGTTATATAATACAAGGAAACGAATAATCTCCTGATGGTCTGGGGTAAGACGCATAGTCACTTGTGTCCAATATTGTGGTTTATTGCTAGCCAAAGGTGTAGAATCAATACCCTTCAGGGGAATAGAAACTTCCAACGGCTCCAAATCAAACCCACAACGCTTGGCAAAGGACCAATCCATGAGACTCAGAGCGGCGCCAGAATCCACATAAGCATTCACAGTCACAGATGATAAGGTACAAATCAATGTCACGGACAAAAGAAATTTTGACTGCAAGGTACCTGTAGAAAAAGATTTATCAACCTTTTTATCAACCTTATTTATACGTTTAGAGCATGCTGATATAACATGAGCTGGATCTCCACAGTAGAAGCACAATCCATTTTTGCGCCTGTAATTTTGACGTTCGCCTCTAGACAAAACACGATCGCATTGCATATGCTCCAATGCCTTTTCAGAGGTCACCGCCAAATGGTGCACAGGTCTTTGCTCAGAAGACACCGCCATATGGTGCACAGGTTTTTGCTCAGAAGATACCACCATATGGTGCACAGATTCTTCCTCAGAAGACCCCGCCATATGGTGCACAGATTTGCGCTCCCGCAAACGCCGATCAATCTGGATAGCCAATTTCATGGCATCATTCAGACCTGTAGGCACAGGGAACCCCACCATGACATCCTTCACGGCATCAGAGAGACCTTCTCTGAAATTAGCTGCTAAAGCGCACTCATTCCATTTAGTAAGCACCGACCATTTACGGAATTTCTGGCAGTATATCTCAGCTTCATCTTGCCCTTGGGAAAGAGCTATCAAGGCTTTCTCAGCCAAAATCTCCAAATTAGGTTCTTCATAAAGCAACCCCAAAGCCTGAAAAAACGCATCTACATTTAACAACGCAGGATCCCCTGGCGATAATGCAAATGCCCAACTTTGTGGGTCGCCGCGCAGTAGAGAGATAACAATTTTAACTTGTTGAGTCTGATCACCAGCAGAGTGAGATCTCAGAGACAAAAACAATTTGCAATTTTCTCTGAAACTCAAAAACCGGGATCTGTCTCCGGTAAAGTATTCAGGCAGAGGAATCTTAGGTTCAGACATTGGAGCACGTATAACAAAATCTTGTAGGTTCTGTACTTTTGTCGCAAGGTTATTCAAACCCGCAACTAAACTCTGTGGATCCATGTTTCAAATGGGTGTAACCCAAGCATTCAGAGGTTAAGAGGAGAGGAGAAAAAAAAAAGGCTGAAGACTGCAGTTTAAGCAAGGAATACAAATGATCAAACTAAGGTGCACTTTCAAACACAGAAAAAAAAAAAAAAAACCTTTTCTTCTCCTTCCTACTTTAGTGCATATTTTAACACATAGATTTTTTACAGGCCGGCCAAACTGTTATGGTTACCCCAATGACCATGGGAAAAAAATACAAAACGGACTAGCTCTCGGGTGATGGAAACTAAGGTCGACCGTGACCTGAACCTGACCCAACACTTACAGTAGCCGGGGGATGTACCTACGATGCCCTAGACACCACGCGCCAGCCGGAGATCTAACTACCCCTATAAGAGGAATATACAGGCCTGCCTTACCTCCAGTGAGGAACCCCAAAAGATGATAGTAGGCCCCCACAGATATTGACGGTGAGTTCAGAGGAAATGACATACGTAGGATGAACAGCAGATTTAGCACAGTGAGGTCCGCTTACTAGATAGCAGAAGGACAGGAAAGAGTTACTTCACGGTCGACCTAAAAATCACTATTCAAAAACACCATCCAGAAATTACTTTAAACTCCAGTGACAACTCATGCCACTGGAGTAGTAATTTTCTGTCCACAAGAGCTTCCAGCACTGAAGAGTCACATAGCAGATAGCTGGACAAAAATAGCAAAACAAGAAACAAAATTCAACTTAGCTGAACTGGAACTTGAGGCAGGTGAATGCAACAGAATGCTACTAGCACATTGTTGGCCGGCATGTGACTAACAGCCAAGCAGCCTTAAATAGGAAACTCCCCAAGAGGGTGGCGACAGGTAATCAGAGATGGAGGAAGGCACATAAGAGACACTACCATAACAGACCACCGGGGGAGCCCACAAACCGAATTCACAACAGCTGTCGTGTTATCCCCTGGCCTAGCGCCGTTAGCGCTGCCCATCTTCTGGCATCATGTAATGTCGGCCGGTGCGGTTCGCGATGCCCATGAATCCCAGCCCCGCAGTGTCTTAACATTGTTAAAACACTGCGGGGCTGGGATGCAGGGCCTGGCGCAGCACATATGTTCGCCTCTCACACTCGGGTCCTTACACCCGCTTCAGACTGTGCGGCGTCATCTGATCCCTTATCGCATGCCACGGCCATGAAGCCGCACAGTCCGAAGAAGGCGGAAGGAGAGGAGGGACAGGCGAACTGATGCACTGATCCTGCCCATCAATCACACCCTCGCAGTCCCAATAAATAAGACACCGAGGGGCGTTGTGTGGGTCAGGGCGGCCGCAGAGGCGCAGCCAGCCAAACAATGATGCCAGAAGACGGGCAGCGCTACCAAGGGGGTTGCAGCGTGTCATTACAAAGGAAAGTCACACCACCGGGACGGTTAAATGGTCACACAGAGGACACATTTCAGACGTGTTTTCAGTTCCACATGTGCGAGGAGAATACGTTTCTGAGCCACCTTGCACACATGCAGCATTACCGCTGTACAAGGTGGCTGGATAACGTAAAAACGCCTGGGGGAGGGGGGACAGGTTCCCTTCAATTTCAGTTCTTGTGTCTGCGTGGCTTTTGCAGGACACGTTGCCGGCTGCACAGCAGGGGAACAGCTGGCGGTGCTGGACCCCACTGACACATTGGCTGGTGTTTTTCTCTGTGCAGCTAGCACATCTGGGCCCCAACTGGCGGTGTGTTAGAGCCCAGGGACAGCAGGAGGAGGAGCAGGAGGAGGAGGAGCAGGGGGAGGGGAGTGTAGGCCGAAGCCTGCACAGGCGGCAGCTTTGGGTGTGTTGTGTCTGCGTGGCTTTTGCAGGACACGTTGCCGGCTACACAGCAGGGGAACAGCTGGCGGTGCTGGACCCCACTGACACATTGGCGAGGTGTTTGGCTCTGTGCAGCCAGCACTTCCGGACAGCAACTAGCGTTGTTGGAGCCCGGGCTCTGCAGGTGGAGCAGAGTGTAGGCCGAAGCCTAATTGAACCGATTTCAAAAGTCACCTTTAACCCCCCCTCAGGGGTTACAAAGTAGAAGAGCCACAGCTTATGCAGCAGCAGTGCTGCGCAAGTCAAAGGTTGCTCTTGTAATTTTTCTCCTTGCACACGCTGAATGGAACACGTATAACATTTAGCCCTTTATACAGTCAAACTGTGTAATGGAGGCGAGAGTTCCCTTTGTAATGAGACGCAGCACAGGTGTCAAGAATCCCACCTTGGTGCTGGGTGCAGCCTCCCGAGCGTTGTTATTTGCTGTACAGGAGTCTGCGCTGTCGTGTTATCCCCTGGCCTAGCGCCGTTAGCGCTGCCCATCTTCTGGCATCATGTAATGTCGGCCGGTGCGGTTCGCGATGCCCATGAATCCCAGCCCCGCAGTGTCTTAACATTGTTAAAACACTGCGGGGCTGGGATGCAGGGCCTGGCGCAGCACATATGTTCGCCTCTCACACTCGGGTCCTTACACCCGCTTCAGACTGTGCGGCGTCATCTGATCCCTTATCGCATGCCACGGCCATGAAGCCGCACAGTCCGAAGAAGGCGGAAGGAGAGGAGGGACAGGCGAACTGATGCACTGATCCTGCCCATCAATCACACCCTCGCAGTCCCATTAAATAAGACAACGAGGGCTGTTGTGTGGGTCAGGGCGGCCGCAGAGGCGCAGCCAGCCAAACAATGATGCCAGAAGACGGGCAGCGTTACCAAGGAGCTTGTTGCGTGTGTCAATACAAAGTCAAATCACACCTGAGGGACGTTTTAATGGTCACAGAGGACACATTTTAGACGTGTTCACTTCAACATGGGCAAGGAGAATAAGTTTCTGAGCCACCTTGAACACATGCAGCATTACTGCTGTTCAAGGTAGCTGTAAAACATAGAAACACCTGGGGGAGGGGGGACAGGTTCCCTTCAATTTCAGTTCTTGTGTCTGCGTGGCGGTCGCAGGACACGTTGCCGGCTACACAGCAGGGGAACAGCTGGCGGTGCTGAACCCCACTGACACATTGGCTGGTGTTTTTCTCTGTGCAGCTAGCACATCTGGGCAAAAACTGGCGGTGTTAGAGCCCAGGGTCAGCAGGAGGAGCAGGGGGAGCGGAGTGTAGGCCGAAGCCTGCACTCGAGCAAGTTGAAAGGAAACCTTTAACCCCCCCCCCCCCAGGCGTTTGTAGCTGAAAGAGCCATTGTGTACAGCACTAATGCTGGAAAAGGTAAACTTAGCTCTTTTAATTATGGTCCTTGTACATGCGGAACCTAACATTTATGAAATGTGTCTCCTCACAGCGTTAAACCGTCCGGTAGGTGGAACTTTCCTTTGTCGTGTGACGCAGCACAGCCATCATTTTTACCCCCTTGGCGCCGTGCGCCGCCTCCTCAGCGTTGTTTGAATCTGTCCCGGAGCCTGCGCTGTTAGGTTAGCCCTTGGCCATGCACACATGTTGCGCTGCCCGTCTTCTGACCTCATTTGGTGTCAGGCTGGCTGCGCCTGTGCGGGTGCGCTGGCCGAGATCCCGCCTCGCAGTGTCGTCTAATGTAATCCCACCGCGGGCCTGTGATCCGTGCCCGTGCGCAGTGCATATCCTCTCCTCTCACTCCCCTCCCTACGGCTTTTTCAGACTGTGCGGTGTCACGGCCGTGGCATGCTATTAGGGACCAGCTGACATCGCACAGTCTGAAGAAGCCGTAGGGAGGGGAGTGAGAGGAGAGGATATGCACTGCGCACGGGCACGGATCACAGGCCCGCGGTGGGATTACATTAGACGACACTGCGAGGCGGGATCTCGGCCAGCGCACCCGCACAGGCGCAGCCAGCCTGACACCAAATGAGGTCAGAAGACGGGCAGCGCAACATGTGTGCATGGCCAAGGGCTAACCTAACAGCGCAGGCTCCGGGACAGATTCAAACAACGCTGAGGAGGGGGCGCATGGCGCCAAGGGGGTAAAAATGATGGCTGTGCTGCGTCACACGACAAAGGAAAGTTCCACCTCCTGGACGGTTTAACGCTGTGTGGGGACACATTTCATAAGTGTTTGGTTCAGCATGTGCAAGGAGCATCACGAAAAGAGGCACTTTTTCCCTTTGCATCATTACTGCTGCACAAGGTGGCTCCTTCAGTAACAAACGCCTGGGGGGGGGGGGTCAGGTTCCCTTACATTTAACTTGTTGTGCCTGCGTGGCGGTCGCAGTACACGTTGCCGTATACACAGCAGGGGAACAGCTGGCGGTGCTGAACCCCACTAACACATTGGCGAGGTGTTTGGCTCTGTGCGTACAGCACTTCTGGACGGCAACTAGCGGTGTTGGAGCCCAGGGACAGGTGGAGGAGGAGGAGGTTGGAGGAGGTTGGAGGGATTGCCACACACACAGCAGGGGAACAGCTGACGTTACTGAACCCCAATAACAGAGGAGGGACTGTTGACTGTGCGTACAGCACTTCTGGACGGCAACTGGCGGTGTTGGAGCCCAGGGACAGGTGGAGGAGGAGGAGGTTGGAGGAGGTAGGAGGGATTGCCACACACACAGCAGGGGAACAGCTGACGTTACTGAACCCCAATAACAGAGGAGGGACTGTTGACTGTGCGTACAGCACTTCTGGACGGCAACTGGCGGTGTTGGAGCCCAGGGACAGGTGGAGGAGGAGGAGGTTGGAGGAGGTTGGAGGAGGTAGGAGGGATTGCCACACACACAGCAGGGGAACAGCTGATGTTACTGAACCCCAATAACAGAGGAGGGACTGTTGACTGTGCGTACAGCACTTCTGGACGGCAACTGGCGGTGTTGGAGCCCAGGGACAGGTGGAGGAGGAGGAGGTTGGAGGAGGTTGGAGGAGGTAGGAGGGATTGCCACACACACAGCAGGGGAACAGCTGACGTTACTGAACCCCAATAACAGAGGAGGGACTGTTGACTGTGCGTACAGCACTTCTGGACGGCAACTGGCGGTGTTGGAGCCCAGGGACAGGTGGAGGAGGAGGAGGTTGGAGGAGGTTGGAGGAGGTAGGAGGGATTGCCACACACACAGCAGGGGAACAGCTGACGTTACTGAACCCCAATAACAGAGGAGCGACTGTTGACTGTGCGTACAGCACTTCTGGACGGCAACTAGCGGTGTTGGAGCCCAGGGGCAGGTGGAAAAGCAGAGGAACACAATGTAGGCCGAAGCCTGAGAAAGTCGAAAGGGAACCTTTAACCCCCCCCCCAAGGCGTTTGTAGCTGAAAGAGCCAGCTTGTGCAGCACAAAAGATGCAAAAGGAAAAGGTGGCTCTTTTCATCATGCTCCTTGCAAACACAGAACTAAACACTTTTAAAATGTGTCCCCTGAAGCCGTGAAACCGTCCCGGAGGTGGGACTTTCCTTCGTAATATGACGCAGCACAGCCATCATTACTACCCCCCCGCCGCCGTGCCCCGGCTCCTCAGCGTTGTTTGATTCCGTCCCGGAGCCTGCGCTGTTATGTTATCCCGTGGCCAGGCACACTTAGCGCTGCCCATCTTCTGACATCATTTGGTGTCAGGCTGGCTGCGCCTGTGCGGCCGCGCTGGCCGAGAGCCCGCCTCGCAGTGTCTTCTGATGTAATCCCACTGGGGGCCTGGGATCCATGGCCATGCGCAGTGCATATCCTCGCCTCTCACTCCCCTCCCTACGGCTTCTTTTTCAGACTGTGCGGTGTCACGGCCGTGGCATGCTATTAGGGACCAGCTGACACCGAACAGTCTGAAGAAGCCATAGGGAGATGAGTGAGAGGTGGAGGTTCAGATATGCACTGCGCATGTCTATAGATCCCAGGCCCCCAGTGGGATTAAATCAGAAGACACTGCGAGGCGGGCTCTCGGCCAGCGTGGCCGCACAGGCGCAGCCAGCCTGACACCAAATGATGCCAGAAGACGGGCAGCGCTAAGTGTGCCTGGCCACGGGATAACATAACAGCGCAGGCTCCGGGACGGAATCAAACAACGCTGAGGAGCCGGGGCGCGGCGCCGGGGGGGTAGGAATGACGGCTGTGCTGCGTCATATTACGAAGGAAAGTCCCACCTCCGGGACGGTTTTACGGTATCAGTGGACACATTTTATAAGTGTTAAGTTTTGCGTGTGCAAGGAGCAAAACCAAAATAGCTACCTTTTTCCTTGTGCAGCATTACTGCTGCACAAGGTGGCTCTTTCAGTAACAAACGCCTTGGGGGGGGGGGGACAGATTCCCTTACATTTCAGTTGTTGTGTCAGCGTGGCGGTCGCATGACACATTGCCGGCTACACAGCTGGGGATCAGCTGACGTTACTGAAACCCAATAACACTGGGTCGTATGTTTTGACTGTGCAGACGGCACATCTGAGCCTCAACTGGCGGTGTTGGAGCCCAGGAATTTAAGTTCAGGTGGTAGAAAGATGAACACAACAGGAGACCTGGATAACGTATACAGTGACCTAATTATTTAATCAGGAGGAGGAGTGGCAAATTCCTGCGAGATCCAGGCCTTGTTCATTTTCAGGAAAGTAAGCCGGTCAACGTTATCGGAGGATAGTCGCATGCGACGGTCAGTTAGTACACCACCTGCAGCACTAAAGACACGTTCCGATAATACACTGGCCGCAGGGCAAGACAGCACCTCCAATGCATACTGGCTTAGCTCTGGCCATGTATCCAGCTTTGAGACCCAAAACTTGAAAGGGGAAGAGCCGTCTGGGAGTACAGCAAGAGGGCAAGACATGTAGTCTGTCACCATCTGACGGAACCGTTGCCTCCTGCTGACTGGAGCCGTCTGTGATGGTGTAGACTTTTGTGGCGGGCACAGAAAACTGTGCCACAGTTCGGCCATACTGGTCTTGCCTTGGGCAGAGGCACTGCTTCTGCTCCCTCTTTGTGCAGAGCCTCCACCACTGCCTGGACGCACTGAGCTGCTTTGGAATGCACTAGCAGCACTTCTCTCAGTTGGAATGGAGAAGATGATGGAACTGACCAGTGTGTCTTGGTACTCCCGCATTTTTCGCTCCCGGTTCAACGGTGTGATGAGGCTTTCTACGTTGTCCCGGTAGCGAGGATCGAGGAGGGTGAACACCCAATAATCAGACATGTTGAGAATGTGGTCGATGCGGCGGTCGTTTCTCAGGCACTGCAGCATGTAATCCACCATGTGCTGCAGACTGCCAACTGCCCAAGAAACGCTGTCCCCAGCTGGAGGCGTGATCTCTGCCCGCTCGTCATCACCCCACCCTCGCTGTACACACTGAGTACTGGACAATTCGGGAACTACCTCCTCTGGACGGATGTCTTCCTCCTCCATTGACTCCTCCTCATCCTCCTCACAAACTGTCCCCTGCCTACGCGTTTGTGAGGAACCACGTGGCGCTGACTGTCCAGAAGATGATGGAAGTGGTGAATCCTCATCCTCCACCTCTTCCACAACATCATCCCTTAGCGCTTGCAGTGATTTTTCAAGCAGGCAGATAAGAGGGACTGTTGTGAATTTGGATTCTGGGCTCCCCCGGTGGCTACTGGTGGAATTGAACTGGTGTTTTCATCTTCTCTGTTCACCTGTTCCCATCAAGATGTGGGAGTCGCTATATAACCTTGCTGCTCTGTTAGTTTCTTGCCGGTCAACAATGTTATCAGAAGCCTCTCTGTGCTTGTTCCTGCTCCTAGACAACTACTAGATAAGTTGGACTCTTGTCCATGTTTGTTTTTGCATTTTTGTTCCAGTTCACAGCTGTAGTTTCGTTACTGTGTCTGGAAAGCTCTTGTGAACAGGAATTGCCACTCTGGTGTTATGAGTTAATGCCAGAGTTTTAAAGTAATTCCTGGATGGTGTTTTGATAGGGTTTTCAGCTGACCATGAAAGTGTCCTTTCTGTCTTCTGCTATGTAGTAAGTGGACCTCAAATTTGCTAAACCTATTTTCATACTACGTTTGTTATTTCATCTTAATTCACCGCCAATACATGTGGGGGGCCTCTGTCTCCTTTCGGGGTATTTCTCTAGAGGTGAGCTAGGACTAATATTTTCCTCTGCTAGCATTATTTAGTCCTCCGGCTGGTGCTGGGCATCTAGAATCAACGTAGGCATGCTACCCGGCCACTGCTAGTTGTGCGTTAGGTTTAGTTCATGGTCAGCTCAGTTCCCATCTTCCAAGAGCTAGTTCCTATATATGCTGATGCTATGTTCTCTTGCCATTGAGAACATGACAGTTTGACCGGCCCACAAAGTGTTAATTGTTTGAGCTGAAGCAGGAGAAAAAGAAGTGTTTAAGGGAATTTTTTTTTTTTCCCCTCAGAGTTTTGCTGCCTAGCCCTTAATTGCTGTCTAGCTGCTTCTTACCTCCTCTTAACCCTTGAATGGCTCTGTGTCCACCTGTTTGTAATGGATCTTCAGAGTGTAACTGCAGGTTTGAATAATCTCGCCACGAAGGTACAAAATTTGCAAGACTTTGTTTGTCATGCACCTGTATCTGAGCCGAGAATTCCTTGGCCGGAATTTTTCTCGGGGAATAGATCTGGGTTTCAGAATTTTCGAAATAATTGCAAATTATTTTTGTCCCTGAAATTTCGCTCTGCCGGAGACCCTGCACAGCAGGTCAGGATTGTGATTTCCTTGCTCCGGGGCGACCCTCAAGACTGGGCTTTTTCATTGACACCAGGGGATCCTGCGTTGCTCAATGTGGATGCGTTTTTTCTGGCCTTGGGGTTGCTTTATGACGAACCTCATTTGGAGCTTCAGGCAGAAAAAACTTTGATGTCCCTATCTCAGGGGCAAGATGAAGCGGAAATTTACTGTCAAAGATTCCGTAAATGGTCTGTGCTTACTCAGTGGAATGAGTGCGCCCTGGCGGCGACTTTCAGAGAGGGTCTCTCTGATGCCATTAAGGATGTTATGGTGGGGTTCCCTGTGCCTGCGGGTCTGAATGAGTCCATGACAATGGCTATTCAGATCGATAGGGGTTTGCGGGAGCGCAAACCAGTGCACCATCTGGCGGTGTCCACTGAGAAGTCGCCAGAGAGTATGCAGTGTGATAGAATTCTGTCCCGAAGCGAGCGGCAGAATTTTAGACGGAAAAATGGGTTGTGTTTCTATTGTGGTGATTCTACTCATGTTATATCAGCATGCTCTAAGCGCACTAAAAAGCTTGATAAATCTGTTTCCATTTGCACCTTACCGTCTAAGTTTATTCTATCTGTGACCTTGATTTGCTCTTTGTCATCTATTACCACGGACGCCTATGTCGACTCTGGCGCCGCTTTGAGTCTTATGGATTGGTCCTTTGCCAAACGCTGTGGGTATGATTTAGAGCCTTTGGAGACTCTTATTCCTCTGAAGGGGATTGACTCCACCCCATTGGCTAATAATAAACCACAATACTGGACACAAGTAACTATGCGTATTAATCCGGATCACCAGGAGATTATTCGCTTTCTGGTGCTGTATAATCTACATGATGATTTGGTGCTAGGATTGCCTTGGCTGCAATCTCACAACCCAGTCCTCGACTGGAGAGCTATGTCTGTGTTGAGCTGGGGATGTAAGGGGGCTCATGGGGATGTACCTGTGGTTTCCATTTCATCATCTATTCCCTCTGAAATTCCTGAGTTCCTGTCTGACTATCGTGACGTCTTTGAAGAATCCAAGCTTGGTTCATTACCTCCGCACCGAGAGTGCGATTGTGCTATAGATTTAATCCCGGGTAGTAAATACCCAAAGGGTCGTTTATTTAATCTGTCTGTGCCTGAACATGCTGCTATGCGAGAATATATACAGGAGTCCTTGGAAAAGGGACATATTCGTCCATCGTCATCTCCCTTAGGAGCCGGTTTTTTCTTTGTGTCAAAAAAAGACGGCTCTTTGAGACCATGTATCGATTATCGGCTTTTGAATAAAATCACTGTAAAATATCAATACCCATTGCCGTTGCTGACTGATTTGTTTGCTCGCATAAAGGGGGCCAAGTGGTTCTCTAAGATTGACCTTCGTGGGGCGTATAATTTGGTGCGAATCAGGCAGGGGGATGAGTGGAAAACCGCATTTAATACGCCCGAGGGCCACTTTGAGTATTTAGTGATGCCTTTTGGTCTTTCAAATGCTCCGTCAGTTTTCCAGTCCTTTATGCATGATATTTTTCGCGATTATTTGGATAAATTTATGATTGTGTATCTGGATGATATTCTGATTTTTTCGGATGACTGGGACTCTCATGTCCAGCAAGTCAGGAGGGTTTTCCAGGTTTTGCGGTCTAATTCTTTGTGTGTGAAGGGTTCTAAGTGTGTTTTTGGGGTACAGAGGATTTCCTTTTTGGGATATATTTTTTCTCCCTCTTCCATTGAAATGGATCCTGTCAAGGTTCAAGCTATTTGTGATTGGACGCAGCCCTCTTCTCTTAAGAGTCTTCAGAAATTTTTGGGCTTTGCTAACTTTTATCGTCGATTTATTGCTGGTTTTTCGGATATTGCTAAGCCATTGACCGATTTGACTAAGAAGGGTGCTGATGTTGCTGATTGGTCCCCTGACGCTGTGGAGGCCTTTCGGGAGCTTAAGCGCCGTTTTTCCTCTGCCCCTGTGTTGCGTCAGCCTGATGTTGCTCTACCTTTTCAGGTTGAGGTCGACGCTTCTGAGATCGGAGCTGGGGCAGTGTTGTCGCAGAAAAGTTCTGACTGCTCCGTGATGAGGCCTTGTGCCTTCTTTTCCCGTAAATTTTCGCCCGCTGAGCGGAATTATGATGTTGGGAATCGGGAGCTTTTGGCCATGAAGTGGGCTTTTGAGGAGTGGCGCCATTGGCTTGAGGGGGCCAGACATCAGGTGGTGGTATTGACTGACCACAAAAACTTGATTTATCTTGAGACCGCCAGGCGCCTGAATCCTAGACAGGCGCGCTGGTCATTATTTTTCTCTCGGTTTAATTTTGTGGTGTCATACCTACCGGGTTCTAAGAATGTTAAGGCGGATGCCCTTTCTAGGAGTTTTGAGCCTGACTCGCCTGGTAACTCTGAGCCCACAGGTATCCTTAAGGATGGAGTGGTATTGTCAGCCGTTTCTCCAGACCTGCGGCGGGCCTTGCAGGAGTTTCAGGCGGATAGACCGGATCGTTGCCCACCTGATAAACTGTTTGTTCCTGATGATTGGACCAGTAGAGTCATCTCTGAGGTTCATTCTTCTGCGTTGGCAGGTCATCCTGGCATTTTTGGTACCAGGGATTTGGTGGCAAGGTCCTTCTGGTGGCCTTCCCTGTCACGAGATGTGCGAGGCTTTGTGCAGTCTTGTGACGTTTGTGCTCGGGCCAAGCCTTGTTGCTCTCGGGCTAGTGGATTATTGTTGCCCTTGCCCATTCCTAAGAGGCCTTGGACGCACATCTCGATGGATTTTATTTCAGATCTGCCTGTTTCTCAGAAGATGTCTGTCATCTGGGTGGTGTGTGACCGTTTCTCTAAGATGGTCCATTTGGTTCCTCTGCCCAAGTTGCCTTCTTCTTCCGAGTTGGTTCCTCTGTTTTTTCAAAATGTTGTTCGTTTGCATGGTATTCCTGAGAATATCATTTCTGACAGAGGGACCCAATTCGTGTCTAGATTTTGGCGGGCATTCTGTGCTAGGATGGGCATAGATTTATCTTTTTCGTCCGCTTTCCATCCTCAGACGAATGGCCAGACCGAGCGGACTAATCAGACCCTGGAGACATATCTTAGGTGTTTTGTGTCTGCTGACCAGGATGATTGGGTTGCTTTTTTGCCATTGGCAGAGTTCGCTCTCAATAATCGGGCCAGCTCTGCCACTTTGGTGTCCCCGTTTTTCTGTAATTCGGGGTTTCATCCTCGATTTTCCTCTGGTCAGGTGGAATCTTCGGATTGTCCTGGAGTGGATGCTGTGGTGGAGAGATTGCATCAGATCTGGGGGCAGGTGGTGGACAATTTGAGGTTGTCCCAGGAGAAGACTCAGCTTTTTGCCAACCGCCACCGTCGTGTTGGTCCTCGGCTTTGTGTTGGGGATTTGGTGTGGTTGTCTTCTCGTTTTGTCCCTATGAGGGTCTCTTCTCCTAAGTTTAAGCCTCGGTTCATCGGCCCATATAAGATATTGGAGATTCTTAACCCTGTTTCCTTCCGTTTGGACCTCCCTGCATCCTTCTCTATTCATAACGTTTTTCATCGGTCATTATTGCGCAGGTATGAGGTACCGGTTGTGCCTTCCGTTGAGCCTCCTGCTCCGGTGTTGGTTGAGGGTGAGTTGGAGTACGTTGTGGAGAAAATCTTAGACTCTCGTGTTTCCAGACGGAGACTCCAGTATCTGGTCAAGTGGAAGGGATACGGCCAGGAGGATAATTCTTGGGTGAATGCATCTGATGTTCATGCCTCTGATCTGGTTCGTGCCTTTCATAGGGCCCATCCTGATCGCCCTGGTGGTTCTGGTGAGGGTTCGGTGCCCCCTCCTTGAGGGGGGGGTACTGTTGTGAATTTGGATTCTGGGCTCCCCCGGTGGCTACTGGTGGAATTGAACTGGTGTTTTCATCTTCTCTGTTCACCTGTTCCCATCAAGATGTGGGAGTCGCTATATAACCTTGCTGCTCTGTTAGTTTCTTGCCGGTCAACAATGTTATCAGAAGCCTCTCTGTGCTTGTTCCTGCTCCTAGACAACTACTAGATAAGTTGGACTCTTGTCCATGTTTGTTTTTGCATTTTTGTTCCAGTTCACAGCTGTAGTTTCGTTACTGTGTCTGGAAAGCTCTTGTGAACAGGAATTGCCACTCTGGTGTTATGAGTTAATGCCAGAGTTTTAAAGTAATTCCTGGATGGTGTTTTGATAGGGTTTTCAGCTGACCATGAAAGTGTCCTTTCTGTCTTCTGCTATGTAGTAAGTGGACCTCAAATTTGCTAAACCTATTTTCATACTACGTTTGTTATTTCATCTTAATTCACCGCCAATACATGTGGGGGGCCTCTGTCTCCTTTCGGGGTATTTCTCTAGAGGTGAGCTAGGACTAATATTTTCCTCTGCTAGCATTATTTAGTCCTCCGGCTGGTGCTGGGCATCTAGAATCAACGTAGGCATGCTACCCGGCCACTGCTAGTTGTGTGTTAGGTTTAGTTCATGGTCAGCTCAGTTCCCATCTTCCAAGAGCTAGTTCCTATATATGCTGATGCTATGTTCTCTTGCCATTGAGAACATGACAGGGGACAGTCATGCTGACTAGTGCATCATCTGCACTCGCCATCCGCGTGGAATAATCAAAGGGACGCAAAACCTGGCAGACATCCTTCATAGTGGCCCACTCTGTGGTTGTGAAGTCTGTACGGCGCTGACTGCGACTTTTTTGCGCCTGATACAGCTGGTACTCCATTACAGCTTGCTGCTGCTCACACAACCGCTCCAACATATGTAACGTGGAATTCCACCTGGTAGGTAGGTCACACATGATGCGATGTTCCGGCAGGCGGTGTCGGCGCTGCAGAGCCGCAATGCGCGCTTTTGCCGTGCTGGAACGCCGCAAGTGAGCACACTCTAGGCGGACCTTGTGCAGCAGTGCATCAAGATCCGGATAGTCCCTCAAAAAACTCTGCACGACCAAATTGAGCACATGTGCCAGACATGGGATGTGAGTGAGGTTGCCGAGGCCCAGGGCTGCCACCAGATTTCGGCCATTATCACACACTACCATGCCTGGCTGGAGATTCGCTGGCTCAAACCACACATCGCTCTCCTGCTTGATGGCATTCCAGAGCTCCTGCGCTGTGTGGCTACGATTCCCCAAAAAAATTAATTTCAAGACGGCCTGTTGACGTTTGGCCACGGCTGTGCTCATGTCGGTCGTAACAGGTACACGTTCATCACGGGTCCATGTGGAGGTGGACTGTGACGGCTCCTGCAGCGATGATTCTGAGGAACTGGTGTAAGAGGAGGAGTCAATGCGTACAGAATGGATTCCTACAATCCTTGGAGTGGGCAGGACACGTCCTGCGCCACTCGCACGGTCTGTACCCGGCTCAACGACATTAACCCAATGGGCAGTGAGGGAAAGGTATCGCCCCTGTCCATGTTGACTGGTCCACGCATCGGTGGTGAGGTGGACCTTGCTACTGACGGCGTTCAGTAGCGCGTGTTTTATGTGTCCCTCCACATGCTTGTGCAGGGCAGGGACGGCTTGCCTGCTGAAGTAAAAGCGGCTGGGCACACTGTACTGTGGGACTGCCAATGACATCAAGTCACGGAAGCTGTCAGTCTCCACCAGCCTGAATGACAGCATTTCCAGTGACAGAAGTTTGGCAATGCCTGCAGTCAGAGCCTGTGCTCGTGGGTGGTTTGACGAGAAAGGCCGCCTTTTCTCCCATGCCTGTACTACCGATGGCTGTAGACTGGGCTGGGAGTGTGTGGTTGACTGGGAAAGTGGTGCTGCGGGTGGAATGACAGCGGGTCTCTGGACAACAGGGCCAGAGGTTCTTCCACGGCGATCCTGGGAGGAAGCCGAACCAGCTGCGTGTGAGCTAGAGGAAGAGGCAACACGAGCTGAAGAGGTGGTAGCTGCCGCTGTTGGTTGGCCTAGCTCTTCAGTGTGTTTGTCTAACTCTGCCGGGTGCCTGTTGCGCACATGTTTCCACATGTTGGAGGTATTGAGGTTGGCGACTTTTTGACCTCTTTTGATTTTTTGATGACACACCTTGCATCTGACATAGCAAATGTCATCTGCAACTGTGTCAAAAAAGGACCAGGCACTGCAAGTCTTGGGAGCCCCCCTTTTGACTTTTGGAAGAGACATGCTCCTTACGGGTGCCAAAGCGGAGGCTGCAGGATCCGCAGTCTTCCCCCTCCCTCTCCCTCTTTGGGCCGTACGGGGAATCTCTTCCTCAGAGCTGCTCCCACCACCTTCCTGTCCCTGACGCCAAGATGGGTCAAGGACCTCATCATCTACACTACCCTCTGCCCCCAACTGCTCCTCCTGGGTAGTCTCAGCAGCAGAGCACGCACCAGTAAGTGGCACCTGAGTGTCATCATCAGCTGATGCGGCCTGCGAGGTGGTGACCGGAGCCACTGGCCCACCCGCCTCTTCAGAGGAAGACAGAAAAAGCTGTTGGGCATCACTGCACCCTGCCTCTTCTTCCATTTCTCCAATGCTGCTTGGCTGGCCCCCTGTTTCCAAGCCAAGAGATGATTCAGAGAACAGAAGTAGAGACTGCTCCTGTCCTGGGATCTCTGTCTGCCTGGGCAATTTTGCAGGTGGTGAAGAGACAGATGGCTGCTCTCCAGTGCTCTGTGTCTGAGAGGATGTGGCACTAATGGAAGTTGATGCATTAGCTGCCATCCATCCCACAACGGCTTCAATTTGGTCTTCACGCAGCAGCGGTGTACGGCGCTCGGCGACAAAGCTGCGCATGAACGACTGTTCCCTTGTGAAAGTGGGTGCTGATGACTCACCGGTGCCCGCAGCAGGCACAGAATCCCCACGTCCCCTCCCTGCTCCGCGCCCACGCCCACGCCCACGTGCCTTACTCACTGCCTTCTTCATCTTGGTTGACTGATAAAGATAAGCAGAAAAGTACTAACGGCTTTGTGTGCTTATTCCTGAGCAACTCCTCCTAACAGGTATAAGACACACTAATTTTCTAAAGTGTGGACTAGACTTGAATATGAGCTAATGTGGCCTACACAAATGTAAAGTGGTGTGTAACTGGTGTGTTTGGTGAACTTTATTATTTATTTATTTTTTTGGGGCTGAACTGACAACGGATAGAGCTGCAATCACACGGAGACCGTGCAGACAGCCGTAAACGGCGCTGCAAGGCCCAAAAACCCTCCTCTACTTTATCCTATGTAGTGTTTTTCCACAAATTAGCTGGAGACGGGTGGAAAGACACTAATAGGATTTTTTAAAATAAATTAGCAGCAGACTACACTACTTTGAAAAAAAAGAAAATTGATTTGGCGGTATGACGCAGTGAAAAACCCTGAGCTGGAGACAACCAGGCTATAGCTGCTCACAGATTACAGGGCGAGCTGCAGTCACACGGAGACCGTGCAGACAGCCGTAAACGGCGCTGCAAGGCCCAAAAACCCTCCTCTACTTTATCCTATGTAGTGTTTTTCCACAAATTAGCTGGAGACGGGTGGAAAGACACTAATAGGAATTTTTGGAAAAAATGTGCAGCAGCCTGCACTACTTCAAAAAAAAAAAAAAAAAGGACAGTATGAGGCAATGAACCACCCTCCCTGAACTGAATACAACCAGCTATGGATGGCCTATGTGGCTGCACTCAGACTAGAGAGTGGGCTGCACTCACACACACACACAGAGAGACCTTGCAGATCGCTGTGAAAACAGCGCTACAAGGCAAAAGCAAGGTGAATAGTAGGTGAACACAGCGGTTGCTAAATTAGCCTTTGGAAAGCACAAAGAAGCAAATCGCTATCTCTAAACTGTCCCTCAGTCAGCAAACAGCGTCCTGTCACTAACTGAATTCACAGCAGAGTGATCGCAAAATGGCGCCAGCGACTTTTAAACTGCATCATGACATCATTTCAGCAGCCAATCACAGCCTTGCCAGTAGTTTCATGCCCTCCATGCTAAACAGGATGTGCCCACACTTGGAATCTTTCTCATTGGCTGAATTTCTGAATTTTGAATCATTGAACTTCCGATTCCGGTATCCGATACGCGCCAAGTATCGGAATCCCGGTATCGGAATTCCGATACCGCTAGTATCGGCCGATACCCGATACTTGCGGTATCGGAATGCTCAACACTACTCAGAGACAATATCCTCAGAGTTTTCTCTTCTGCCTTCTGAAGCTCTAAACAGAACGGTATGCTTCACTACCATTGTCACGACCCAACAGGGGTCGGTCCAACGGACGGCACAACACACACACAATGGGATGGAAAAAGGGGGAGGAAGGTTCTAACAATAGGAAACGAGGGATGGGTCACCTCCTAAACTCCCCTATTGACCTATGCGGGTCCTTCCCCCCATCACATGCATAGTCCCTAGCTGTCACCTCACTATACCCTGGCTAGTGCAATGGCCAGCAAGGATGCTAGCCTCACCAATGCACATGTTATAAACACAGGGGGTAGTGACAAGCATAAGACAGACAAGGACAGGAACAATGAAAAACTTAGCTCAAGCTTCTGCTGCAATCTCCATACAGTAGAGGATACGGAACCAGGAACTCAAGCAGCTGATACACAAATGGCACCAGAGCGCTCCCAACTCCTAGGCTGGTCTCCAAGGAAAAACTTTATTACCAACAGTCAACTGATGCATCATGTGGCTATGTAAAGAATAGTGGGAGTGGTAACCACCCACATCAGCTGACCAGCTGAAAATAACCCTTGCTGGCGCAAAAGTAAAAACGACGTTCAAATTAAAACAAAACCAGAGCTGTCATGGCTCCAAAAATAAGTTGTGACAACCATGAAGTGTGTTAGTTTAACGGGCGCCCCATCTCCTCCTTTCTTGACTAGGGCAGTCTCTTGAAATATGCCTCCTTCCACTGCAGGTCTAACACTCTGGCTCGCGTTCTGCTGATGAAATACGTATGCGGCATGATGGGGTTCGGAAGGAGCGACTTTTCCGTTCTGACCTCCTCTCATGTGAGGTTGTGTGATCAGCTGGAGGGATGGCAGCAAGGGTCCCTTGATGCTACACAGCTCACCACAGATGACCCGAATCTCTTGACATATCTCTCGCACCGAGTCGGGCTCAGTGAGGGTTGACTCAGGGGTGACCACTTCATGACTGCGGACTGTGGCAGTGAGAATAGGGGTCTCTCTTTCCAAGACACTAGCTTCGGCCTCAACCTCAAGGAAGCCCAGATCGGGAATCAGATGTAAGTGCTCTTTTAAGATCTGCTTCAGAGAGGGATCCTTCAGCAACAAGTTTATTCTGCAGCACTTCATCCAATGGACCCAGTACTCAGTGCCCATCTTGAGTCTTTATGTAGATATGGGCCATCATTTCCTGCAATGGATTAACAAACTGAGCTATAATCTCACTTTCCCTTTGGACCTGCTGGAATAACCGCATATGGAGGTGCCCTTGGTCCGTGGTGTCACCATGCATGTCCTCCAAGATTTTTGTCACATTTTCCACAGTTTCATGATCCTTAGGTGTGCGGTACATAACCATCTGCCGGGCCTCCCCTTCAAGGGTCAGGAGAGATAACTTGGCCTGAATGGAAGGGATCAGGGGATACATGCATAGCAGGCTTTTCTTTCCAGTCCCACAGCAACAAGCTGCTCTCTGGGAACTTATGAAGATTGCTGAGCAAAGCCCCAAAGAGTATATTTCCCTTACTGGACTTGGTCACAGACTGATCAGCGATCTCTGTCTGAATGTCGCATCCTGCTGACTATGCCAAATGTAATGTAAATATTTGGATGCAACAAACTGAGATCACGAGGCAGGAAACAGTCAAGGATTAATATAATTCTATTTATATACAGCAGTAACTTTAAACAATTAGTGTTAGTAACTATGCAGATTAACAGTAGAAAGAATAATAAGTTTAGAATAGCCAAGAAAGTCACGGATCTTCTCAGCTTGACCGTTGGCGGGAGTCTCTTATGCTCAGGGTGAAGAAGACTAGGCCTCAGCTCTTGACAGGTGACATCAGGTCTTGAAGACTTTACCAGTGCAGGGCGCAGATCCTGCTTCTTCCCTGGTGCCAAATCTCCTTGTGGATTGGCGTGCAGTGCTTTTACATCAGGGCAGTTCTTCCTGTGGGTCACCTGATCCAGTTCAGCCCACAAGGTCGTTCCCCATGCAAATCTTCGAGCACAATTTGGTTCCTCTTTATTTTGGCTGGCTAGCAGATGGCAGTCTCTCCTCATTAATAGCACATCCTGTAATCGTTCTGCAGAGATATCATGGCTTCTTATTACAAACTCATGGCAAAAAATGGTCATGTGGTAAAAACACTGCCTTAATTTTATGTCAGCAGTGCATTCTTTTTACCATGATTTTGTGAAAATTCTTGAGAAAAACAAAAAACTAGGAAAACAAATGGAATGTGTGAACCCAACCTTAGACCACACGTACTGGTTTTGCTGTGGAAAATTTTCACAGCAACTTAAAGTGTATCCACAGGGAAGTGCACAGCAGCAAATCCACACCAAATTCTTCAAATTTTGCTGCCGACTTAAGCACCAAATAAAAAAATAAAAGAATACTCATTTCATCTGCTACTTTCACCACTTTGATTGGCCTTTAGTAATCACATGGGACAAATAATCTCCAAAGGATGTACAGAGACAGGCAGAGCTGGCGTCACCACTCGATGCACCTGAGCCCCCTGCTTCGTTCTTTTAACTGTTTTGGCATCCTGGATTCTGATACAGTTAAAATCAATGATAGGAGAGGGAGTCGTCAGCTTAGATCCCCTCTCCTATCATACCCTCTCTGCATCTGAGCTCTGTGATGTCTTAGCGCAGAGGGCGCGATGATGTCACTACAGCATGCCCTCATGCTGAGCAGTGCAGAGGGTCAGAAGATGCTAAGGAAAAAGGAGCAGTGGGAGAATGGGGAGAGGTGACTATTTCATTATTTATTTTTTTATATGGAGCATTATATGGAGTGTTGTGAATTCCGCTCTTGGGCTCCCTCCGGTGGTTATAAGTAGCATTTTTGTGAGTTCTGCTCTTGGGCTCCCTCCTGTGGTTTTGAGTGGTATGGCTGCTTCTTGGAATTAGCATCAGCAGCTGTTTTCACTGATCGTCTTTCTGGCTCTGCTATATTAGTCTGGCCTTTTCCCTAATTCAATGCCAGTTGTCAATTGTTGAGCTTGGAGTCATGGCTCTCTGAGGATTTCCCTGTCACTCTGACCATTTCAGCAAAGCTAAGTCCTTGCTTGTCTTTTTGCAGTTCACTTGTTGTGGACTTTGTTGTTTAGCACTTTCTATGTTTTGCTCATTTGTCCAGCATATCAGTATGTATCTAGTCAGCTAAGCTGGAAGCTCTGGGCAGCAGAGTTTGCCCTCCACACCTTTAGTCAGGTGTGGAGATTTTTGCATTTCTCTGCGGTGGACTTTTTCTAGTTTTTATTACTGACCGCACAGTGTTCTGTCCTGTACTAATTCTTTCTAGCTAGTAGTGGCCTCCTTTGCTAAATCTTGTTTCATACTACGTATGTCATTTCCTTCTCCTCTCACAGTCATTATTTGTGGGGGGCTGTCCTATCCTTTGGGGATTTTCTCTGAGGCAAGATAGCTTTCCTGCTTCTACCTTTAGGGGTAGCTAGATCTCCGGCTGTGACGAGGTGTCCAGGGAGTGACAGGAACATCCCACGGCTACTGCTAGTGTCTGTGATAAGATCAGGAACTGCGGTCGGTATAGTTACCACCTGCTCAGAGCTAGTCGCATGTCGCTCCTTAATCACCAGACCATAACAGTGGAGTCAATTACACTTTATGGAGCAATATAGGAGGCCCATTATACAGTATGGAGCTCTATCTGGGGCCATTATACTGTATGGAGTAATATATGGGGCCCATCATACTGTAGGAAGCAATATAGGGGACCATAAACATGTTTTGGATTAAAGAGTTCACTTTTCTGCAACTGTAAAACTCATGTTATCCTACAAAGAGCAAAAAGGAGCTGGAGCTCACACTCAAAGTTTCTATAATAAACTGAGTAAAACAATTATAGTAAGGCTACTTTCACACTAGCGTCGTGCACTGCACGTCGCTATGCGTCGTTTTGTAGAAAAAACGCATCCTGCAAAAGTGCTTGCAGGATGCATTTTTTCTCCATTGATTTGCATTAGCGTCGCATTGCGACGCTTTGCCACACGTCGCAACCGTCGTGCGACGGTTGCGCCGTGTTGTGGCCGACCGTCGGCTGCAAAAAACGTTACATGTAACGTTTTTTGCTCCCGACGGACCACCATTTCCGACCGCGCATGCGCGGCCGGAACTCCGCCCACACCTCACAATGGGGCAGCGGATGCGCTGGAAAAATGCATCCGCTGCCCCCGTTGTGCGGAGCATTCACTGCTAGCGTCAGTACGTCGGCCCCATGCACTGCGATGGGCCGAGTACGATGCTAGTTTGAAAGTAGCCTAAAATGTACAAATAATCTTTATTAAAGAAGAACTTACACATAAAGAGTATGGGCATAACCAGCCCCAAGTACAAACACAAGATGAGAATAAAAGGGGTAAGGGAACCTCTTGTGCTGCTCACCAATAGTATGTAAGAACATATATATATATATATGTATATGCACTGAGCACCCAAACAAATGTATAAGCCAACCTCCAGAAAAAGGACACAACCAAATCTATGTCTATAATCTGTCCTTGTGGACAAAATAGATTATATGGATAATAATGCCCATAGCTACCGGAGTTTAAAGTGCCTCTCATAGTGCATAAAAGAGCTATCACTTACCCCTATGGTTTAGAGGGATCAGACCAGTGCATGCATGCCAAAGCCCCGACTCGCGTTTCGCGTGATATTGCTTCTTTGAGGGGCCAACTGTAAAACTCAGTAGATTGAACACCTCGAAATCAGGACAGGAAATGTACTGCAATTTGAATATAGCCATAGAGGATCTTGAAGGAACTCGACTGATTTAAACTACAGTCACAGCCAAAAGGTTTGAGACAGACACACATTTGGGTTTTAACAACAGTAAAGCATCCTGAGACCATTCACGTGTGCGGTTGTTTTTCATCCATGGGAGTGGGCTTACTCACATTTTTACTTAAGAACACTGCCATGAATAAAGCATGGAAACTTCTTCCAGTGATTCAGGAGCACCATGTCACATTCAAAAGTGATAACTAAGTGGCTCAGTGAACAAAACATTGAAATTTTCGGTCCATTGCCTCAGAAAGCTCCCCAGATCTCAATCTCATTGAGAACCTGTGCTCAGTCCTCTGAATGGGGGTGGACAAGCTAAACACAGAAATTGTGGTAAACTTCAATCACTTTTCAAGAATGGGTTGCCATTGGTCAGTATTTGGCCCAGAAGCTGATACCAGCAGGGTCAAACTGAAGAAGTCTTGAAAAATAAGAGTCAACATTGTAAATATTGGGTCTTTGCATAAACTTGATGTATTTGTCAAAACATTATGAAATGCTGATAATTGTGCTTCAGTAACCATAGAAAAATCTGAATTAGGCTGCCGTCACACTAGCAGTATTTGGTCAGTATCTTACATCAGTATTTGTAAGCCAAAACCAGGAGTGGGTGATAAATACAGAAGTGGTGCATATGTTTCTATTATACTTTTCCTCTAATTGTTCCACTCCTGGTTTTGGCTTACACATACTGAGGTAAAATACTGACCAAATACTGCTAGTGTGACGGCAGCCTAAAAGTGTTAAAAACACTGAAGCAGCAAACATTGTGAAAACCAAAATGTGTGTGTCTCAAAACTTTTTGCCACGAATGTATATGGATTTTGTTTGGTTTGCTCTTTATTGTCAAAATGTATGTTATCTCCATGCATGGTAACCAGATACCCTTCATAAAGAAGTTTTTAGCTGCCTATCAGGAAAGAGATTAAAAAACAAACAATTGGACATCAATCAATTGGACTGTCTTAATATCTACATATGGAGAAGATTTTAAACAACTGTCAACGCGAGCAGAATCCAAAAGAAAGTCTCCATGAAGAAGGAAGAATTTCTCTCAGTCGATGTCAGAGGCTGATAGACAGTTATAAGAAACGCCCGATGACGGCTGTTTTTGCCAAATAGCAAAGAACCAGCCATGCTTACTTTTTCTACAAAGGAAAATAACTTTTTTTTTCTGTTAATGTACAGTAAATTCAGTAGTGTATTTTTGTTCTTTGGTAACAACATCAATTTTTTATAAATAATTTTAACAAAAATACATAGACAAACAAACAAAAAATATCATATGTAGTTACTACTGAATTCTTAAAGAGAAGGTGTCATGAAATTGTATTCTTCTAACAATTCAAAAAATGTAAAGTATTAACATTTTAATAATAACAACAAATTGTGTTTAATTAAATAAAATATGTAAAATACTTTAAAAAGGTTTGATATTTCCACTTTTAAACACTAGGGGAAGCAGCTGCTGAAATTTGCCATGAAAACCTTGTGTACAACTACTAAACCTACAAGAAAAAAAATGAGCAAAAACCCTGCTGTAACTAAATAAGTAAAATGCAAAAATACATCTAAATAACACAGGGTTCTAAGTAATATTGTTTTTGATCAAAAATAGCATAAAAGCCATCCCACCGTTGACAAGGTGACCCTGATCGGATGGTCCTACACTGTCTAATATTAAAAACCTTACCATGTGTCAGAGTTGACCTAAGTGTGTGAATAAGGGCAGACAAAAGGACCAGGTCCTGATCTATGGACACCAGCCTGGGGAAGTCTTTAGATGTTATTTACTGCTCAGGAGAGGGAGGCCACACACCTGCTTTCACAGAATGCAAAAATACAAAGAAAAAACACAAAAATTTAGGAGCTACTGCTGCATGTATACCAACTTAAACTAAGCTCAATTTTTGTGTTTTTCTTTTGTATTTTTGCACTTTGTGTAAGCTGGGTGTGGCCTCCCTCTCCTGAGCAGGAAATAATATTTAAAGGCTTCTTCAGGCTGGTGTCCATAGGTCAGGACCCAGTCCTCCTGTCTGCCCTTATTCACACACTGAGGCAGAGTGAATCCACGTCTACCCACTTTTTTTTTCTGCTTATGGCCAATGTGAACATGTATTTATATGCTGCATGTATACCAACTTAAGCCAAGCTCAATTTTTGCATTTTTTCTTGTGCACAACTAGCTCACATTACGACTGCAGTAAATGTGGGCTTGGTCTGATCACATGTGTGACATCACTCCTCTCTTCCCCTTCTGGGTGTTTGCTAAAGGATAAGAGGATGAAGTTAAGGATCACAGTGAGGAGTGATTCTGTTGGTAACAACCAGTGATACTGACAAATAGATAGTGTCACCGAGGTCAGACGGCAGCACAGATTCTGTTAGTAGGTGCTGCTCACTGTATCATAAGCTGGGGTTAGATATGTGCAGTGTATCATCTGCTGCGATTAGATACGTTTAGTGTAAAGGTACCGTCACACTCAGCAACTTTCCAACGATCACGACCAGCGATACGACCTGATCGTTGGAAAGTCCTTGTGTGATCGCTGGAGAGCTGTCACACAGACAGCTCTCCAGCGACCAACGATGCCGAAGTCCCCGGGTAACCAGGGTAAACATCGGGTTACTAAGCGCAGGGCCGCGCTTAGTAACCCGATGTTTACCCTGGTTACCATTGTAAATGTAAAAAAAAAAAACACATACTCACATTCCGGTGCCTGTCACGTCCCCGGGCGTCCGCTTCCCTGCACTCCTCCTGCATCCTGTGTAAGCACAGCCGTAAAGCAGAGCGGTGACGTCACCGCTGTGCTCTGATGTACGGCCGGCGCTGACACAGGATGCAGGAGGAGTGCAGGGAAGCGGACGCCCGGGGACGTGACAGGCACCGGAATGTAAGTATGTACTGTTTTTTTTTTTTTTACATTTACAATGGTAACCAGGGTAAACATCGGGTTACTAAGCGCGGCCCTGCGCTTAGTAACCCGATATTTACCCTGGTTACCAGTGAAGACATCGCTGCATCGGCGTCGCACACACCGATGCAGCGATGTCAGCGGGAGATCCAGCGACGAAATAAAGTTTCAAACGATCTGCTACGATGTACGATTCTCAGCGGGGTCCCTGATCGCAGTAGCGTGTCAGACACAGCGAGATCGTAACGATATCGCTGGAACGTCACGGATCGTGCCGTCGTAGCGACCAAAGTGCCACTGTGAGACGGTACCCTAACACACACTTGGATTAGATACATGGCTAAGTGAAATTTATCACATAATGGCATTACATTTTGAGCATGGCGGAGCGTA
The DNA here is from genome assembly GCF_051348905.1 of Ranitomeya variabilis. Lineage (NCBI taxonomy): Eukaryota > Metazoa > Chordata > Amphibia > Anura > Dendrobatidae > Ranitomeya > Ranitomeya variabilis. The sequence goes on along the minus strand of NC_135233.1, from coordinate 836,999,884 downwards.
TCACACAGGATTGGATTAGATACACAGTATCTAATGTATGTATTGTGTGACCCGCTCAGTCCACGTCTATGGGAGCAGTGGGGTAATGTATTACCCCTCTCTGTCCACTTCTATGGGAGCAGTAATGTAATGTGTGACCCCGCTACATTAACCTCTATGGGAGCAGTAGTGTAATCTGTGACCCTGCTCTGTTCCCTTCTATGGGAGAAGTGTGGTAATGCGTGACCCGGCTGGGACCACTTCTGTGGGAGCAGTGGTCTAATGTTTGACCCTGCTTTGTCCACATCTATGGGATCAGTGGTGTAATATGTGACCACGCTCTGTCCACTTCTATGGGAGCATTGGGGTAAACCAATTTTTTTTGTGTGACCCAACTCCGTCCATTTCTAAGGGAGCAGTGTAATGCATAATCCCGCCCTGTCTATTTCTATGGGAGTGGTGATGGAATGTGTGACTCCGCTCTGTTTATTTATATGGAGCAGTGGTGTAATGTGTGACCCTGCTCTGTCTACTTCTATGAAAGTAGTAATTTAGTGGACAGAGCTGAGTCATACATTACACCACTGCTCTTTTTGAAGTCGTCAGAGTGGGGGTCACACATTACACTAATGCTCCTCTCCTAGAAGTGGTCAAAGAGGGGTCACACATTACACCACTGCTCCCACAGAAGTGGAATGAGGTGTTGGAGCAGTGGTGTAGTGTGTCACTCTGCTTTGTCTACTTATTTGGGAGCAGTAGTGTAATGTGTGACACCGCTCTATCCACTTCTAAGGGAACAGTGGTGCAATGTGTAACACTGCTCCATCCAATTCTATGGAAGCAGTGGTCTAATGTGTGACCCCGCTCCATCCACTACATTACTAATCCCATAGAAGTAGACAGAGTGTACATTACACCACTGCTCCCACATAAGTCGACGGAGCGGTGTGGGAGCAGTGGTGTAATGCGTGACCCCGCTCTATCTACTTCTATGGGAGCAGTGGTGTAATGTAATGAGCATTAGATACACATCTCTAGGGTATATCACTCATGATGGGCATTAGATACATGGTCTGTTATCTCAGTCTAAGTTTCCTGCAGAGACGTACAATGATATAGCAGAGCTGAGTCAGTGATCAGAGCAAAGCAGCATAGCTGAGGGCTTAAAAAAAAGTTGCCGATCTCCTCCCATAGCTGTGACCTGGACAGCCCAGTGAATGTGCCCAGGTCACAACTAAGGCTAGTTTCACATTTGCGTTAGAATCCGCAGCGTTTAATACACAACCGCAAATGCAGGAAAAACCGCATTGAAACGTGTACAAACGCAGCGTTTTTTAGATGCATACGTTAATGCATGCGTTTAAAAAACGCGGTGTTTTTACGCTTTTCCATGTGTTTTGCATACGTTTGCGTTTTCTGTACGCATGGTGAAAAATTTAACGGGAACAAAATCTAGATAAACAGACACCGCAAATGGGACTACAGAGGGCGTGTATTATGGGCTCTCTATATATAGACCCTTGGACTGCTGAAATCTTCACAGTTTGCTACTGTATCCTGTGTCATGATGGATCTTCGCATGGAGAGCTTTTATTTCAACCTGGATTTAAGCATCAAGCTGTTTGTTGCCTGTGCGTTTGATGGGAGTAACAAAGAGAACAACAGAGAAGGACACAGCATCGGCATTTTTGGAGACACCCCATTATTGAACTCCGGGAGAGCCGTGAAGCCTATCACACGCTATATGGCGAACTTAATGCCAACCCGGACAAATTCCCGGAATATACCAGGATGTCTCAAGACTCTTTCCGGGAATTGCTTGTGCAGCGCCCCCACTGCCGCAGGGCCGAGGGGTACCCGGTACTGGGCCTCTGAATCTCTGCTCTGGGGTTGTCACGGTGGCTGGACCCGGTCCGTGGCCCTGCTGAGGGGCGCCCAAATAATAGATGTGGATGGTGGTGGTAGTGCGGTGCAGTGAAGTGCCAGTCGCAGTAAATAACGAGGACACCAGGTTGCAGTCTCTTTACCTCTTTACTGAAGGCTTCAGGGTCCTCAGTCTGGAATACGGTTAACCAGGCTGCGCAAGTCCGGCCGGTCCGATGGCACCTCCAGAGTTCCCTTTGCAGGTGGAAATCTGTGCCTACCGTCTAGCGCTTGTGTGTTGTGGTCCTCCCCTGCTGTGCTCTCGGGATAGTACCCCACAACTGTTGTGTCTGTTTCTCGTGTTCCCTCACAACTCGATTCTGATGTTCTTCCACGTCCCCCAGATCTTATGGTTAGGACGCACCCGTATGACGGGGAGGCTCAGAGCTCTTCCGGGACTCTAGCGTCGCCCCACTCCTGTTGTTACCCCCCTGTGTCTTCCTAGGTCAATTGGGTGAGACAGCCCGCCTATAACTGACTGTCCTGCCGTAGGTTTGAAGTTTGGCTTGGAGCTCTATACTTCCTCGGCGTTCCGGCCACCGGTTATGCGCCTCAGTAGGATGTTGCCTCGTCTTACAGCACGACTCCTACTGGTATTCTCCTTGTTGCGTTTGATCTCGTTTCTCACTCAGCACAATAAACCTCGCTTCTTGTCCTTTCTTAGGGTACCGCCGCTATATCGTGCAGGCGCGGTCCCGTAACATTCTTTCTGGTTGCTAGGCCTCTGTCAGGATCCCACCCCTGACAGGGACCCCTCTGAATCTTCCCCTACAACACCCTCTGCCACAAGGTGTTGCCTGGTTCCAACCCAGTCAGCTTTCTCTCTAACTTCCTGCCTAACCCCCAGTTTTACCAGATTGTGAGGAGTGGCCTAATGAATAGAACCCTTAGCTCCCCCTGGAGGCCAGACTGTGAAGTGTATTGGTGTCTGTGATACCTGGTCAGATGAACTCCTTCAGTGCCATCAGACGTACCATAGCCCCCCATAGTGGCGGAGCTCCAGTACTGCAACGACCAGGACTCTGGGGCGCTGCACTTGGTCATGTCCAAGGAGCCATCCGGAGACAGGACACCCAGCTCCGTAGAGCGATTCCTGCAGATGAACGTCTCCTGGTTACATTAAGGCAGAGGTCCCCAACCGCCGGTCCGCGGACCAGGACCGGGCCGTTGGGGTTTTTCAGCCGGTCCGCGGCGCCCCTGTTCAGCGGTCACGTGGGACCGCTCATTAGAGAAATGAATAGGCGGCTCCACCTCCCATAGGGGCGGAGCCGCCTATTCATTTCTCTAATCAGCGGTGCCGGTGACCGCTGACAGAGGAAGAGGCTGCGGCACCGAAGACCAGCTGTCCGGGGGAAGGAGCGGGACGCCGGGAGCAGGTAAGTATTACATATTCACCTGTCCTCGTTCCACACGCCGGGCACTGTCTCCATCTTCCCGGCGTCTCTCCGCACTGACTGCAGGCAGAGGGCGCGATGACGCATATAGTGTGCGCGCCGCCCTCTGCCTGATCAGTCAGTGCGGAGAGACGCCGGGAAGATGGCGCCGAGGAGCTGCAAGCAAGACAGGTGAGTATGTGTTTTATTATTTTTATTGCAGCAGCAGCAGCACAGCTATGGGGCAATAATGGACGGTGCAGAGCACTATATGGCACAGCTATGGGGCAATAATGGTGCAGAGCACTATATGGCACAGCTATGGGGCAATAATGGTGCAGAGCACTATATGGCACAGCTATGGGGCAATAATGGTGCAGAGCACTATATGGCACAGCTATGGGGCAATAATGGTGCAGAGCACTATATGGCACAGCTATGGGGCAATAATGGTGCAGAGCACTGTATGGCACAGCTATGGGGCAATGGTGCAGAGCACTATATGGCACAGCTATGGGGCAATAATGGTGCAGAGCACTGTATGGCACAGCTATGGGGCAATGGTGCAGAGCACTATATGGCACAGCTATGGGGCAATAATGGTGCAGAGCACTATATGGCACAGCTATGGGGCAATAATGGTGCAGAGCACTATATGGCACAGCTATGGGGCAATAATGGTGCAGAGCACTGTATGGCACAGCTATGGGGCAATGGTGCAGAGCACTATATGGCACAGCTATGGGGCAATAATGGTGCAGAGCACTATATGGCACAGCTATGGGGCAATAATGGTGCAGAGCACTATATGGCACAGCTATGGGGCAATAATGGTGCAGAGCACTGTATGGCACAGCTATGGGGCAATGGTGCAGAGCACTATATGGCACAGCTATGGGGCAATAATGGTGCAGAGCACTGTATGGCACAGCTATGGGGCAATGGTGCAGAGCACTATATGGCACAGCTATGGGGCAATAATGGTGCAGAGCACTATATGGCACAGCTATGGGGCAATAATGGTGCAGAGCACTGTATGGCACAGCTATGGGGCAATTATGAACGGTGCAGAGCACTATATGGCACAGCTATGGGGCAATTATGAACGGTGCAGAGCACTATATGGCACAGCTATGGGGCAATTATGAACGGTGCAGAGCACTGTATGGCACAGCTATGGGGCAATAATAAACGGTGCAGAGCACTGTATGGCACAGCTATGGGGCAATAATGGTGCAGAGCACTATATGGCACAGCTATGGGGCAATAATGGTGCAAAGCACCAGGGAAACAAGCATGGTGCTCCCACTCATTCCGAACCTATGGTAAGTTGAATCACATTCTCATTATAAATGTCATAATTATATGATAAGTATGCACTAAGCTCCATCCCTCCATAACCCCACCCCCATATGACCAAAGCCCCGCCCCTGCCCCACCCCCACCGGGCCATGGAAAACTGGTCTTGCTTAAAGCCGGTCCCTGGTGCAAAAAAGGTTGGGGACCTCTGCATTAAGGTACGTAATAATTCTAAACAAATGCCAGTCATAATTATTATTGGTCTGCTATTTATTATTTGTATTTTCTTCTATGTCTTTAGCTAAACACCACCATAAATGGAATTGATTGTAATTTTTTTTTTCTTTTTTTTATTTCAGATTTCTGGCAACAGGAGAGAGCATATCATCCCTCCACTTTCAGTACCGGCTTGGAATTTCCAACCTGTCTGGAATAGTTGCGGACACCTGCCGGGCTTTGTGGAATGTTCTCTGGGATGAGTTTATACCCCTACCCACGGAGGACATGTGGATTGAAATTGCAGAAAAATTCTGGCGTGTGTGTGATTTCCCCAACTGTTTGGGAGCGGTGGATGGAAAGCACATACGCATTATCAAACCCGCCAGAACTGGATCGGAGTACTTCAACTACAAAAATATTTTTCAGTTGTGCTCATGGCAATAGCAGATGCGGACTGTTGCTTCATCGCTGTGGACATTGGAGCTTTTGGCCTTGGCAACGACTCCCAGACTTTCAAGAACTCTGATATGGGCCAACGTGTGTATGGCAAAAATTTTAATTTTCCACTGCCACGACCTCTCCCCAACACTCAAGGCCCACCAATGCCATTTGTTATGGTTGGGGATGAGGCCTTTCAGATGTGTTAAAACCTACTGAAGCCATATTCCAGTCGGGACTTCCCTATTGTATCTTCTTGCTATCTAGTAAGCGGACCTCGCTTTGCTGAACCTACCTTCATACTGCGTATGTCTTTTCCTCTGAACTCACCGTCATTATATGTGGGGGGCTTCTGTCTCCTTTTTGGGGGAATTTCTCTAGAGGTAAGCCAGGTCTGTCTTTTCCTCTATTAGGGTTAGTTAGTCCTCCGGCTGGCGCTAGGCGTCTAGGGATAAAACGTAGGTACGCCACCCGGCCACTGTTAGTTGTGTGGTAGGTTTAGCTCACGGTCAGCTCGAGATTCCATCACCCAAGAGCTGTTCTGTTATTTATGTTCTCTGACGTTCCCTTGCCATTGGGAACAATGACAGTCCTAGTACTGGTTCAGTTCACTTGGATCTTTCAGATGACCTGTCTACTTCAGCAAAAGCTAAGTCCCTGCTAGCTTATTTGTTACCATTGTGTTTTTGTCTAGCTTGCTATTATATTTAATCTTGTTAGCTGGAAGCTCTGGGATGCAGAGTGGCACCACCGCGCCGTGAGTCGGTGCGGTGGTTTCTTTTGCACACTCTGCATGGTTTTTTGTTAGTTTTTTATGCTGACCGCAAAGATACCTTTTCTATCCTCAGTCTGTTTAGTTCAGTCTGGCCTCCTATGCTGAAACCTATTTTATTCCTGTGTTTGTGACTTCCATCTTAACTCACAGTCAATATATGTGGGGGCTGCCTATTTCTTTGGGGAATTTCTCTGAGGCAAGGTAGGCTGTATTTTCTATCTTTAGGGGTAGTTAGCTCTTAAGCTGTGAAGAGGCGTCTAGGCAGAGTCACGAACGCTCCACGGCTATTTCTAGTTGTTGTGATAGGATTAGCGTTGCGGTCAGCAGAGCTCCCACTTCCCAGAGCTCGTCCTGTATTGCTAGTTTGCTCATCTGGTCATTTCTAGTGCTCCTAACCACCAGCCCAACATAACAGTACAGACAAAGTGTTAATGCATCTCAATAGAGGGATAAGAGAAGTTCTAAGACCATTTTTTTTTCTCTGCAGTGTGTTTTGTATTTCTTTTCCCCTTAACCTCTGGGTGGTTCAGGACACAGGTGTAGATATGGACATTCAAGGTCTGTCCTCTTGTGTGGATCAACTCACTGCAAGGGTACAAAGCATTCAAGATTATGTAGTTCAGAACCCGATGTTAGAACCCAGAATTCCAATTCCTGATTTGTTTTCTGGGGATAGATCTAAGTTCCTGAATTTCAAGAATAATTGTAGACTGTTTTTTGCTTTGAAACCCCGCTCCTCTGGTGACCCCATTCAGCAAGTAAAAATCATTATTTCTTTGCTACGTGGCGACCCTCAAGACTGGGCATTTTCCCTTGCGCCAGGAGATCCTGCATTGCGTAATGTAGATGCGTTTTTTCTGGCGCTTGGATTGCTTTATGATGAACCAGATTCAGTGGATCAGGCAGAGAAAATTTTGCTGGCTTTGTGTCAGGGTCAGGATGAAGCGGAGGTATATTGTCAGAAGTTCAGAAAGTGGTCTGTGCTTACTCAGTGGAATGAGTGTGCCCTGGCGGCAATTTTCAGAAAGGGTCTTTCTGAAGCCCTTAAGGATGTTATGGTGGGATTCCCCACGCCTGCTGGTCTGAATGAGTCTATGTCCTTGGCCATTCAGATCGATCGACGCTTACGTGAGCGCAAAAATGTGCACCATTTGGCGGTGTTTTCTGAGCAGAAGCCTGAGCCTATGCAATGTGATAGGACCTTGACCAGAGCTGAACGGCAAGAATACAGACGTCAGAATGGGCTGTGTTTTTACTGTGGTGACTCCACTCATGCTATCTCTGATTGTCCTAAGCGCACTAAACGGTTCGCTAGGTCTGCCACCATTGGTACGGTACAGCCAAAATTTCTTTTGTCCGTTACTCTGATTTGCTCTTTGTCGTCCTATTCTGTTATGGCATTTGTGGATTCAGGCGCTGCCCTGAATTTGATGGACTTGGAGTTTGCCAGGCGCTGTGGTTTTTTCTTGGAGCCCTTGCAGTATCCTATTCCATTGAGAGGAATTGATGCTACACCTTTGGCCAAGAATAAGCCTCAGTACTGGACTCAATTGACCATGTGCATGGCTCCTGCACATCAGGAGGATATTCAGTTTTTGGTGTTGCATAATCTGCATGATGTGGTCGTTTTGGGTTTGCCATGGCTACAGGTCCATAATCCTGTATTGGATTGGAAATCAATGTCTGTATCCAGTTGGGGTTGTCAAGGGGTACATGGGGATGTCCATTGTTGTCTATTTCGTCTTCCCATCCTTCTGAAGCCCCTGAGTTCTTGTCAGATTACCGGGATGTATTTGATGAGCCCAAATCCAGTGCCCTACCTCCTCATAGGGATTGCGATTGTGCTATTAATTTGATTCCTGGTAGTAAGTTTCCGAAGGGCCGAATGTTCAATTTATCTGTGCCAGAACACGCTGCAATGCGAAGTTATATAAAGGAGTCCTTGGAGAAAGGGCATATTCGCCCGTCGTCGTCACCGTTGGGAGCAGGGTTCTTTTTTGTGGCCAAGAAGGATGGTTCTCTGAGACCATGTATAGATTACCGCCTTCTTAATAAAATCACCGTCAAATTTCAGTACCCTTTGCCGCTACTGTCTGATTTGTTTGCTCGGATTAAGGGAGCTAGCTGGTTCACCAAGATAGATCTTTGAGGGGCGTATAATCTTGTGCGTATTAAACGGGGCGATGAATGGAAAACAGCATTTAATACGCCCGAGGGCCATTTTGAGTACTTGGTGATGCCCAGGGCCGGACTGGGACTAAAATTCAGCCCTGGCATTTGAAGTTACACAGGCCCACTTGTCACACGGTGACTGTATAATACCTTTGTACACTTGTAGACAGGGCCGGTTTTAGGCAAAGTGGGGCCCTAGGCAAAGTTTAAAATGGGGCCCCAAATGCTAACATATTGCACATCACACAAAAGCATTTCAGTTGTATTTACTTACATGCGCTGATCTCAGGCCGCTAAATGAGTTTGATCGACCATACTGAAGTTGTTCAACGCTTGTTTCCCGGCCTCTTTCCACCGTCTGAGACAGAATGATGGGACAGAACGATCACTAACAGATCACCATACAGTATCATGTTATCAGCAGCACATCTACAGTTTACGCTGGCGATGTTCTGCTGAGAACAATGATTTTTGTTCCGGCAAAAACAATCTGAATATGCAGCATTTTACTTGTTTAGTAAAATATACCCCATAGTCCTCCATATATTATAATGTGCACCATAGTCCTCCATATATTAAAATACACTGCTCAGTCCTCCACAGAGCATAATACACTCCTCATTGTGCTCCATATAGTATAATGCACCGCCATAGTCATCCATGTAGTACAATTCACTTCCCATAGTATAATGCACCCCATAGTTCTTCATATAGTATAACGTATTCCCCATAGTCCTCGATACAGTATAATGCAGCCCACATACAGTATAATGCAGCCATCACCCTACAGAGTATAATGTAACCCCCCATAGAATATAATGCAGCCCCCCCAATAGAGTATGATGAAATCACCCCTCATAGAATATATATATAATACAGCCCCCCCATAGAATTTAATGTAGCCCCAAATAGAATAGAATACAGCCCACCTCCCCATAGAATATAATGCAGCCCCATCAGAGTATGATGCAATCATCCCTCATAAAATCTAATACAGCCCCCATAGAATATAATACAGCCCACCTCCCCATAATATATAATGCAGCCCCCCATAGTATAAGACAGCCTCCCCCATAGAATATAATATACCCCCATAGTATAACACAGCCTCCCCTACAGAATATAATATACCCCCGCAATAGTATATAACACAGCCACATAGTATATAACATGGCCTCCCCCATAGAATATAATATACCCCCTATAGTATATAGCAAAGCCCGCATAGTTTATAGCACAACTTGCATAGTATTTAGCACAGCCTGCATAATATAGCACAGCCCGCGTAGTATACAGCACAGCCCACACAGGGGTATATAGAGCATAGCCCGCACAGGGGTATATAGAGCACAGCCCGCACAGGGGTATATAGAGCACAGCCCGCACAGGGGTATATAGAGCACAGCCCGCACAGGGGTATATAGAGCACAGCCCGCACAGGGGTATATAGAGCACAGCCCGCACAGGGGTATATAGAGCACAGCCCGCACAGGGGTATATAGAGCACAGCCCGCACAGGGGTATATAGAGCACAGCCCGCACAGGAGTATATAGAGCACAGCCCGCACAGGGGTATATAGAGCACAGCCCGCACAGGGGTATATAGAGCCAAGCCCACACAGGGGTATATACAGCCAAGCCCACACAGGGGTATATACAGCACAGCACAGGGGTATATACAGCCCAGCCCACACAGGGGTATATACAGCAGAGCCCACACAGGGGTATATACAGCAGAGCCCACACAGGGGTCACTCCCTGAGGAAGCTACGTGCTGCGAAACGCGCGTTGGAGTGTAGTAACGAGGCACTGGCACAGTAACATGAGCACCGGTAAGGATAACTATTTGCACTATGCACTTTATTAATGGTTTTTGATGGGGAACCAATATACTAACTTTGCATGGGCACTGCCTTTCATTCACCGTATAGTGGCAGTAACTGTCTAAAGGACTATGCACTTTATATTTGGATATGAAATCCTCCTAAATTTGCACTATAGCAGTGACTCCCCCTTTCTTATGTGACCTCTTGCCGTAGTTCATGTTTATTTATGTTCATATATGAAAATATGCAGGGGCATTAATAACAATATATTTTGAATATTGAATATTATTATAACTTGTCCCTTGCATAGCCTCATTTGGTTAATAATGTCTTGTGCCTCTTTGAGATTTTCTGTGTATTGTCTTGGTTGGTGTCTTATGTGTTATAATAAAATATTCTGATTTTACTAAGTTGTCAATCAGTATTTTTTCAGGTACTGTTTTTTTTTGTTTTTTTGGGGTATATACAGCCCAGCCCACACAGGGGTATATACAGCCCAGCCCACACAGGGGTATATACAGCCAAGCCCACAAAGGGGTATATACAGCCAAGCCCACACAGGGATACCACAGCACAGCACAGGGGTATATACAGCCCAGCCCACACAGGGGTATATACAGCAGAGCCCACACAGGGGTATATACAGCAGAGCCCACACAGGGGTATATACAGCAGAGCCCACACAGGGGTATATACAGCAGAGCCCACACAGTATACAGCAGAGCCCACACAGGGGTATATACAGCAGAGCCCACACAGTATACAGCAGAGCCCACACAGGGGTATATACAGCAGAGCCCACACAGTATACAGCAGAGCCCACACAGGGGTATATACAGCAGAGCCCACACAGTATACAGCAGAGCCCACACAGGGGTATATACAGCAGAGCCCACACAGGGGTATATACAGCAGAGCCCACACAGGGGTATATACAGCAGAGCCCACACAGTATACAGCAGAGCCCACACAGGGGTATATACAGCAGAGCCCACACAGTATACAGCAGAGCCCACACAGGGGTATATACAGCAGAGCCCACGCAGTATACAGCAGAGCCCACACACAGGGGTATATACAGCAGAGCCCACACAGTATACAGCAGAGCCCACACAGGGGTATATACAGCAGAGCCCACACAGTATACAGCAGAGCCCACACAGGGGTATATACAGCAGAGCCCACACAGTATACAGCAGAGCCCACACAGTATACAGCAGAGCCCACACAGGGGTGTATACAGCAGAGCCCACACAGGGGTGTATATAGCAGAGCCCACACAGGGGTATATACAGCAGAGTCCACATCTCGTCACCCCCCCCCCGATAATCGCCCCACAGTCCAGTTAAAAAAAACAAAAACACTCTCCTCACCTTTCCTTTTGCCCGCGCTGCGCGCTGCTCCTGGCTCCTGTCTCCTGTCTCGGCGGCTGCAGTCTGCCCGGGACACAGCAGGTGCGTGATGATATGACGTCATCGTGCACCCGCAGTGTCAGAGGCAGAGCGGGGAATGATGGGAGAGGGGGCATCAGGTGACGCTCTCTCCTCCATCATTGCATTGAACTATACCGGCGTCATAGACGCCGGTATAGTTAAATGCGGCGGCGGCACTGGCAGGGGGGAGAAACAGTGCAGCGGCCCACTACTGGCACCGGCCCTTCTGGCATTTGCCAGAAGTGCCCGATGGCCAGTCCGGCCCTGGTGATGCCATTTGGGCTTTCTAATGCTCCATCTGTGTTTCAGTCCTTTATGCATGACATCTTCCGAAAGTACCTGGATAGATTCATGATTGTATATTTGGATGATATTTTGGTCTTTTCGGACGATTGGGAGTCTCATGTGAAGCAGGTCAGAATGGTGTTCCAGGTCCTTCGTGCTCATTCCTTGTTTGTGAAGGGGACTAAATGTCTCTTTGGAGTTCAGAAGGTTTCATTTTTGGGCTTCATTTTTTCCCCTTCTACTATCGAGATGGACCCTGTTAAAGTTCAGGCCATTTATGATTGGACTCAGCCTGCTTCTGTGAAGAGCCTTCAGAAGTTTCTGGGCTTTGCTAATTTTTACCGTCGCTTCATCGCTAATTTTTCTAGTGTTGTTAAACCATTAACTGATTTAACCAAGAAAGGTGCTGATGTGGTCAATTGGTCCTCTGCGGCCGTTGAGGCTTTTCAGGAGCTGAAGCGTCGTTTTTCTTCTGCCCCTGTGTTGTGTCAGCCAGATGTTTCGCTCCCGTTTCAGGTCGAGGTGGATGCTTCTGAGATTGGAGCAGGGGCTGTTTTGTCTCAAAGAGGTTCTGATGGCTCTGTGATGAAACCATGTGCTTTCTTTTCTAGAAAGTTTTTGCCTGCTGAGCGCAATTATGATGTGGGTAATCGAGAGTTGTTGGCTATGAAGTGGGCGTTTGAGGAGTGGCGATATTGGCTTGAAGGGGCCAAACATCATGTGGTGGTCTTGACGGATCACAAGAATCTGACTTATCTCGAGTCTGCCAAGCGGTTGAATCCTAGACAGGCTCGATGGTCGCTGTTTTTCTCCCGCTTCAATTTTGTGGTTTCGTACCTTCCGGGTTCTAAGAATGTGAAAGCTGATGCCCTTTCAAGGAGTTTTGTACCTGATTCTCCGGGAGTTCCTGAGCCGGCTGGTATTCTCAAAGAGGGGGTAATTTTGTCTGCCATCTCCCCTGATTTGCGGCGGGTGCTGCAGGAGTTTCAGGCTGATAGACCTGACCGTTGCCCAGCGGAGAAGCTGTTTGTCCCTGATAGATGGACTAGTAGAGTTATCTCTGAGGTTCATTGTTCGGTGTTGGCTGGTCATCCTGGAATCTTTGGTACCAGAGATTTGGTGGCTAGATCCTTTTGGTGGCCTTCCTTGTCACGAGATGTGCGTTCTTTTGTGCAGTCCTGTGGGACTTGTGCTCGGGCTAAGCCCTGCTGTTCTCGTGCCAGTGGGTTGCTTTTGCCCTTGCCGGTCCCGAAAAGGCCCTGGACGCATATTTCCATGGATTTTATTTCAGATCTCCCTGTCTCTCAGAGGTTGTCAGTTATCTGGGTGGTTTGTGATCGCTTCTCTAAGATGGTCCATTTGGTACCTTTGCCTAAATTGCCTTCCTCCTCTGATTTGGTTCCATTGTTTTTCCAGCATGTGGTTCGTTTACATGGCATTCCGGAGAACATCGTGTCGGACAGAGGTTCCCAGTTTGTTTCAAGATTTTGGCGGTCCTTTTGTGCTAAGATGGGCATTGGTTTGTCTTTTTCTTCAGCTTTCCATCCTCAGACAAATGGCCAAACCGAACGAACCAATCAGACTTTGGAAACATATCTGAGATGCTTTGTTTCTGCTGATCAGGATGATTGGGTGTCCTTCTTGCCTTTGGCTGAGTTCGCCCTTAATAATCGGGCCAGCTCGGCCACTTTGGTTTCGCCTTTTTTCTATAATTCTGGTTTCCACCCTCGTTTTTCTTCAGGGCAGGTTGAGCCTTCGGACTGTCCTGGTGTGGATTCTGTGGTGGACAGGTTGCAGCAAATTTGGACTCACGTAGTGGACAATTTGACATTGTCCCAGGAGAAGGCTCAACGTTTCGCTAACCGCCGTCGCTGTGTTGGTCCCCGACTTCGTGTTGGGGATTTGGTTTGGTTGTCGTCTCGCTTTGTTCCTATGAAGGTTTCGTCTCCTAAGTTTAAGCCTCGTTTCATTGGTCCTTATAAGGTTTCTGAAATTATTAATCCTGTGTCATTTCGTTTGGACCTTCCAGCTTCTTTCGCCATCCATAATGTGTTCCATAGGTCGTTGTTGCGGAGATATGTGGCTCCTATGGTTCCCTCCGTTGATCCTCCTGCCCCGGTGTTGGTTGAGGGGGAGTTGGAGTATGTGGTGGAGAAGATTTTGGATTCTCGTATTTCGGAACGGAAACTTCAGTACCTAGTCAAGTGGAAAGGTTATGGTCAGGAGGATAATTCCTGGGTAGTTGCCTCTGATGTTCATGCTGCCGATCTTGTTCGTGCCTTTCATTTGGCTCGTCCGGAGCGGCCTGGAGGCTCTGGTGAGGGTTCGGTGACCCCTCCTCAAGGGGGGGGGGGTACTGTTGTGAATTCTGTTCTCGAGCTCCCTCCTGTGGTTATGAATGGTACTTCGGTGAGTTCTGTTCATGGACTCCCTCTGGTGGCTGTGAGTGGAGCTGCTGGTTCTGAGATTCCTTCCCCAGCTGATCACGTTCAGGCCTTGGCTGGCTGCTCTATTTAACTCCACTCAGATCGTTACTTGATGCCAGCTGTCAATGTCCTAGTACTGGTTCAGTTCACTTGGATCTTTCAGATGACCTGTCTGCTTCAGCAAAAGCTAAGTCCCTGCTAGCTTATTTGTTACCATTGTGTTTTTGTCCAGCTTGCTATTATATTTAATCTTGTTAGCTGGAAGCTCTGGGATGCAGAGTGAGTCGGTGCGGTGGTTTCTTTTGCACACTCTGCGTGGTTTTTTGTTAGTTTTTTATGCTGACCGCAAAGATACCTTTTCTATCCTCAGTCTGTTTAGTTCAGTCTGGCCTCCTATGCTGAAACCTATTTCATTCCTGTGTTTGTGACTTCCATCTTAACTCACAGTCAATATATGTGGGGGCTGCCTATTTCTTTGGGGAATTTCTCTGAGGCAAGGTAGGCTGTATTTTCTATCTTTAGGGGTAGTTAGCTCTTAGGCTGTGAAGAGGTATCTAGGCAGAGTCAGGAACGCTCCACGGCTATTTCTAGTTGTTGTGATAGGATTAGCGTTGCGGTCAGCAGAGCTCCCACTTCCCAGAGCTCGTCCTGTATTGCTAGTTTGCTCATCTGGTCATTTCTAGTGCTCCTAACCACCAGCCCAACATAACAGGGTCCGTGGCTGTTGGATGAAGGACCACTCCAGAACCAGGGTCAAGAGTGCTGCTCCATGTGCTGTGAAAAAAGAAGAAAAAAAACACATTATTACCAAACATTTACAATAGTAAAGCGCCAACTCCTGTGAAATAGAAAAATACAGATTAGGCAATCCAACACAACCCATTACACCACAAACAATACTTACGTTCTCTGGGCTAGGACCAGTCTCAAAAATAAAAGGATGCAGTGATACTTGTATTTGCGGATCCTTGTTCCAGAACCAGTAGGAAGCCGGCTCTCTTGATGAAAGTCCTTGTTGAAGCGATCCTTCATTGAACACCAACGTGTTTTGACTTTGAGCACTGTTGAAAAATATAAATAATGGTTAGACAATGCACTTTTGACCGTGATCACACAACTGTGTGTGATGAGAGAAACTCTCAGGAGTTTCTCTCATCACACACAGTTGTGTGATCACGGCCAAGGTCACTGCTGCAGCACACCGCATTGCAATACTTACAAAATGCATTTCGGACCCGAGTGGGGGCGTTGTCCCAGCCATCCCACATTGCTTTGGCAACCTCATTCCATAGCCACTGGATCTTCACGTTGTCCGAGTGCTGTGAAACCCAGGTGTCCCACAATGGGGCTCGCTCATGGACCAGGGAGATTAGGAGGTCATTTTCAATAAGGTCCTCATCCCATTCTGGAACCTAAAAAATAAATAAAGACATTAATGTAGGAGACATTAACATAAGGAAAAGAAAGAAAACAGAGACAGAAAACAGTCATGAATATTGAAAGTCAAGAAAAACAGGAGTAAAGAAGAAATAGATAAAGAAAGAGGAAAGTAAAGAAATGAACATTCGAGAATAGCAAAGTCAGGATACAATAGTCAGCCAGGTATACTTACACGCTACCGCCTTGCCACCCGACCGTGACCCTGCTGCTCCTGCTCAGCCTCTGCCTCAGTGGAAGAAGTGCTCTAAAAAAAGGAAAAAAAAGTTGTCATATGTGTAGATGTGACAGTGAATTACCAATCTGAGAAGGTGAGTACTCACTTCACTGACATGTTCGGCTTGTGCAGGCCCAGGACATTGCTCCACCTCAGAAGAAGATGACATTCTGATGCATGCAAAAAGAAAAAATTGCCAGAAATTATGACATATAGAGACAGAAAATAGAAAATAAAGACATTGGCTAGGATATACTCACATTGTTCAGGGTCTTGTTTCCTCCAAGGTTCTTGCCTGCGTCTGCTCTGCTTCTCTGTCTGCTGGGTAGTGATCTGCAAATGCCCACTCCCTCCCTTTATCAGTTTGTATGTGGGGGTGGCTAATCAGTGTATAGACATGTTTTTCTGTGGTGCAACGCATGCGTTCACAAACGCAAGCAAACGCATGTGCTTGTGAACGCATGCGTTCACATAGCCCTTAATACGTTTTTTTGCCGCATTCCTTCCGCTAACTACCGCATACATTTCTAGGCGGCAAATTGACGCCTCTAAAATTACTACATGTAGCTTTTACCACGCCAAACCGCAGACGACGAAACGACGCATGCGTCGTCTAATGCGACAAAACGCAACTGATCGCAGACACATGCGTCCCTAATATTAAAGATAGGAATGCACGACGCATGCGGATAATTGCGGCACAAACGCTGGGGACACAACCGCAAATGTGAAACTGGCCTAAGGCAGCATCAATGCAGGAGATGTGGTTGGAGACCGATTGCAGAGACCCATAAACAGGGGCTGCCATATTTGAGGTGTGTGACTGTCATTACACACCAGCAAATGCAAACGGCAGCCCCAATTGTTGAATAAAAAACAAAAAAAAACTGTTAAAAAAGTAAATTTAATTTTGTATTAAAAATATATTCAATAATTAATACAAACATAAAAACTGTGGCATCTTCCTTTTAAATAATCACTTTTCTAAACTCTAATAACAATAAAGTATCTTGCACTCCAGACATCCCATTTTACTTGTTTTTTTTCTTTTCAATTAACTACAATGTCATAATAAGAGTAGAACTTCAATAAATATACACACACAAAAACCCAGGAGAGAGAGAAAAAAGGAATAATTTAACAAAACACATTAGCCTGAATCTTTAAACAATCTTAACCAATCTTGAAGACCAATTCTTTTAGAATGTAACAACTCTTCCTAAAAACAGAAGATTACTTATTGCTTCCTTCGGTGGATTTCTCATCTTTCCTCAACAATTCCAAAGAGGCACAGCAAGGGATTAAGAGTCAATGTACAGCCCCACTTATGATTTACATATTCCAGTGTTTCTTGCCATAACATTAGAATTCCTGGATAAGACTGCTACTTGTAAAATAGGTCTGCTTTAGTAGATCCACACTTAAGGCAGTTATAGAGCTCCAAATAATCAATGCCATGGAAGAAAAAGAATGACGCCGCCTATGGACAATCATAAACTGAACCATTTTAAAATTATAATTCAGCAAGGAGGAGTCAATAGACTTTTACTCAACTGAAAATAATTAATCTGACAGGATCACTAAATCCTTTTCATATAGAGGTCTAAATTTAAATTTTTGAAAGGTGCGATTTGGTGGCACTCAGGAGGCACAGTAGAGTATATTGAATGGTAAGTCATCTTTACTTTAAGGGTGGGAGACAGCTCCAGGAGAGAACGCGTTCAGGGAATGAGTGGGTTAACAATAGATGTAGGAAAAGGCAAGGTGTCGGTGGGCTGCCCAGTTAAAGGGAACCTGTCACCCCGTTTTTTGAAGATGAGCTAAAAATAGCGTTAAATAGGGGCAGAGCTGGGCGTTACATTAGTGTCTTTGTGTGCCTTTATAACCTACCTAAGCTGCCAAAATACCTTTGTAAAGTCGCCGTTTTCTGCTGTCACTCACGCTGGTCTGGTCATATGGGTGTGGTGACAGCGCTGTTTCTCCCCCAGAATCCTGCTCATCATTACGTTGGTGGCGTAGTGGTGTGCGCATGTCCAAAGCGAAGATCCACTGCCCAGGAGATTCAAAACAGCGCGGTCTTCGCTATTCGCAGTTTACCGGCGGGCGCGGCCATCTTTCCTGTGGCCGCGCGTGCGCAGATGGAGCGCTCTGCTGCCCGGGGCTTCAGGAAAATGGCCGCGGGATTCCGCGCGTGCGCAGATGGAGATCGCGGCGGCCATTTTCCTGAAGCCCCGGGCAGCAGAGCGCTCCATCTGCGCACGCGCGGCCACAGGAAAGATGGCCGCGCCCGCCGGTAAACTGCGAATAGCGAAGACCGCGCTGTTTTGAATCTCCTGGGCAGTGGATCTTCGCTTTGGACATGCGCACACCACTACGCCACCAACGTAATGATGAGCAGGTTTCTGGGGGAGAAACAGCGCTGTCACCACACCCATATGACCAGACCAGCGTGAGTGACAGCAGAAAACGGCGACTTTACAAAGGTATTTCAGCAGCTTAGGTAGGTTATAAAGGCACACAAAGACACTAATGTAACGCCCAGCTCTGCCCCTATTTAACGGTATTTTTAGCTCATCTTCAAAAAACGGGGTAACAGGTGCCCTTTAAAGTATGAAGTTCAATATTCAATGAATAACATTACCTTTGTTGAAGTCCACAAATTACTAGATCCCAAACCGGTTTTTGGCTCTGAACAGGAGCCTTCGTTAGGTGATTTGTCACATGACGACGGCTCCTGGCCAGAGCCAAAATGAGTATATAATACAGTGGCATGTAAAAATGTGGTCAAAATTGCTGTTATTGTGAAGAGTTAAGCAAGTTAAAGATGAAATGATCTCTAGCAGGCCTAAAGTTAAAGATGACACGTTTCCTTTGTATTTAAGGCACAAAATTCATTTTAAAAATTACAAAAAGGAAAATGGGCCAATACAAAAATGTGGTCACCCTTGGAGATTTGTGTGCTCAGATAACTTTGACCAAGGTTTCAGACCTTAATTAGCCTACTAGGGTTATGGCTTGTTCACCATCATCGTTAGTAAAATGCCAGGTGATTCAAATTTCTCAGCTTTATAAAAATCCAGCCTCCTCTAGCCTTGTGCCAAAAAGCAGCAACCATTGGTTCTTCCAAGCAGCTGCCTAGCACTCTGAAAAAAAAAATAGTGGAGGCAAAACAGAATAATAATAATAATAATAATTTTATTTCTATAGCGCCAACATATTCCGCAGCACTTAACATTTTAGAGGGGACTTGTACAGACAATAGACATTACAGCATAACAATAAACACATAGATCAAAACAGATACCAAGAGGAATGAGGGCCCTGCTCGCAAGCTTACAATCTATGAGGAAAAAGGGGAGACACGAAAGATGGCAACAATTGCTTTCGTTGTTTGGATTAACCATAGTGTAATAATCGGGTGTTCATGTAATGCTGCATGAATTGGTTATTGGCCTAAGTATGTAACAGTAGAGACACAGAGGGCTATAAATGCATAAAGCATGTAGAAGGCTGTAAGAAGATAACAAAGCATTTTCCAGTTGCCCTTTCCTCGGTTTGAAATGTAATTAAGAAATGGCAGTAACCAGGAACATTGGAGGTCAAGATAAGGTCTGAAAGATCAAGCAAAATTTCAGTGAGAGCTGCCCGTTGATTGCTAGAGGCAAATCAGAACACCCACCTTCAGAGAGATTTTGTCACAGTGTGACCCGACCCAACAGGTGGTCGGTCAACGGATGGCACAACTCACAAACATCGGGATGGAAAAGGTGAGAGGAAGGCCCTACCCATAGGGAATGGGGGATGGTCACCACCTGAGCTCAAACCTGAGCCTAACCTTGCACTCTTCTAATGCCTTATGCGAGTCCTTGCCCCCTCCATCTTCATGACACCTCATCTCTAGTAGTCACCTATTTTTGCCCTGGCTAGTGCACAAACACCAAAAGGGACAAGGAAACAAAAACATCACAATTAGCTTATGTACACCGCTGCTAAGCTCCACACTGCAGAAAACAACAGCAACTGGACTCCAATAACAGACGTGGCTAACACCAGATAGCTGCTCCTGCTAGGCTGGTCTCCAGAAAGAAACTGTATCACCAACAGTCAGCTGATGCATCAGGTGACCTTTTAAAAGATGGGGGAGTGGTCACCTCCTGCATCAGCCGACCCAGCAGCACTGCAGTAACATCAGATTGCCAGCAGGGGAAAGAAACTGACGTTAACCCCCGATGGTCCAAAAGGAAAAAAGTTTTAAACTGAGTGGAACCAGAGCTGCCACAATTCCAAAAATGGATTGTGACAGTACCCCTATTTCAATGAGGGGCCTCTGGACCCTCAACACTGGACCTCATCAGAAAACGACACATGGTGAGGATGCCTCGATCCACCAGAGTTCACCTCTGCATTCACCTGACCCTCAGGTTTATGGCAAACGCAGCCCAATGGAGGTGACAATAACGTAGGCTCTGGAGGCCCCACAAATTTCCAGAGCGCCGACCTGTGGAATGAGTTTTGTATATGCAATACAGAGGGTAACTCTAGCGGGAAAGTCCATGGGCTGAGAATGGCAGACACCCGATACGGCTCGATCACCATAGCACACTTCCACCTGATGTTTTTGGTTGACAACCACACGTACTTGTTCACACACAGGTCAGGACCTGAACGTTTATTTCCATGCATATGTTTGCCAACAAGATGATGAACTCTTTGAGGAGCTGACAACAGAGGCATGCCCTGTGTCACCACACTCATACCCCCACTATGCACAGAGGGAACCACCACCCTCCCCTGACCTCTCTTCCTAAGAGGACTCCAACACACAGGAATAACTTGTGGGGAGGGTTGAGTCTTGCCCCTACTCCCTGGCAGCACCTCTGCTGCCCCCACCGGAGAAGAAGGAGTAGGTTGCAGAAAGACAACAGAGATCGTAGCTCCCGGGCAGCAGTCCTTACATGATGGGTCCCAGCTGACTACTTCCCTGGACTGCCAATCTATGACCAGGTTGTGTTTTTTCAACCAAGGGAGTCCTAAAACGATGGGAGTTGGCATACCCTCCAAGACGTAGCACGACAGGTACTCTACGCAGGTGTATATCATCTATGACTTGGGTCACCCTCCTCTGGCTGAGTGGGACTGAGTCAATGGCCTGAATGCTTAGGGGTCTCGCTAGTACCCTACCCCTCAGACCATGGGTTTGAACAAAGCGGGCATCCACCAAATTGACTCTCGCTCCACTGTTCACAAGCAAGGGTATAGTCTCAGTTACCCAGCCAACCACCACTTCAGCAGGTATAGTACACTGAGATGAGAAGATGGAGGAAATATACACACCCTGGTCGCCTCCCTCCACAAGACCAGAGTGACGCGGCTTTTGAAAAGGTGATGGTACTTTGGTGCAAGCTGGGCAGACATTGATAAAATGACTAGTCTGCCCACAGTAAAAACATGCCCCCATACCACGGTAACCCATTTGAGATGCCACTCCTCCCACCTGCCTAGGTTCGTCCATCTGCACTGCTGTGTCCTCCTCCCTAGAAAGGACAATAGGGGGCATATTTGGTGTATGTCTCTCCCTGAGATCTCTATCCACCCGGATAGCAAGGGGCATGGTGGCTTCCAACAACCTGGGAGTAGCATACTGCACCAGAGTTTCTTGTAGCCTACGTGACAGACCCTAACAAAAATGGCTCCTAAGGGCAGAGTCATTCCACTGTGTGTCAGTGGCCCACCTCCTATACTCTGAGCGTACTCCTCAGCCGGCCGGCTCCCCTGCTTGATTTTACGGAGTCGAGACTCAGCCAGGGAGACGCCATCAGGATCCCCATACACCAGTACCAATGCTGCAAAAAACTCATCCACCGACCGTAAAGATGGTGAACCGGTCGGCAGGGAGAAGGCCCAGGATTGGGGCTCACCCTTCAGAAGAGAGACTATAATCCCCACACGCTGTTCCTCACTCCCTGAAGAATGAGGGCAAAGCCTGAAATACAGCTTGCAGGCTTCTTTAAATACTATAAACTTATCTCTCCCTCCAGAGAAACGGTCAGGGAGAGATATTTTGGGTTCCAGTTGAGCCTGCAACTGAGCCGAGGCCCAGATCCCCGTCAACTGCAGAAGCTGCTGCCTCACCTGACCCCACAGCTCCTTAAGCTCATCAGCGAGGGTCTGGATCAGTTGGGCAAAGGCCTGCATTTGAGCTATTGCTCACTGTAAAAAATGTGACGGTTGGTGATAATGTCACGGTGTGACCCAACCCAATGGGTGGTTAGTCAACGGACAGCATAACTCACAAACAATAGGATAGAAAAGGTGAGAGGAAGGCCCCCCATAGGGAATGGGGGATGATCACCACCTGAGCTCAAACCTAAGGGTACTGTCACACAGTGGCACTTTGATCGCTCCGACGGCACGATCCGTGACGTTGCAGCATCGCTAGATTATCGCTCCAGTGTCGTAGACTGCGGTCACACTTTGCAATGCACGGCGCTGGAGCGATAATTTCATGACGTAGTTGCGATGTAGAAGTCATACGGGACATTGGGAATATCGTGCACACCTTTGTTACACGCTGCGATCATGCCGCCACAGCGGGACACTTGACGACGAAATAAAGTTTCAAACGATCTGCTACGACGTACAATTCTCAGCGGGGTCCCTGATCGCAGTAGCGTGTCAGACACAGCGATATCGTAACTATATGGCTGGAACGTCACGGATCGTGCCGTTGTAGCGACCAAAGTGCCACTGTGTGACAGTACCCTAAGCCTGACCCTGCACTCCCCTAACGCCCCAACGTGGATCTTTCTCCCCGCTGCTGTCAGGATATCTCATCCCTAGTAGTCACCTATTTCTGCCCTGGCTAGTGCATAGACTGGCAAGGAGCACTAGCCTCACCTCTGCAGATAATACACACAGCTGGAAGTGACAAACACCAAAGGGACAAGGTAACAAAAACACCACACTTAGCTTATGTATGTAGCTAAGCTCCACACTGCAGAAAACAACAGCAACTGGACTCCAATAACCAGACGTGGCTAACACCAGAGAGCTGCTCCTGCTAGGCTGGTCTCCAGAAAGAAACTGTATCACCAACAGTCAGCTGATGCATCAGGTGACCTTTTAAAGGATGGTGGGAGTGGTCACCACCTGCATCAGCGGACCCAGCAGCACTTCAGTAACATCAGATTGCCAGCGGGGAAAGAAACTGACATTAACTCCCGATGGTCCAAAAGGAAAAAAGTTTTAAACTATATTAACTATATTGCATAACGGAGCTGAATATATGTTAATGTATGAGTGTTATCTCAAAGGATCAAAGAGGACAAATGCACAAACAATTTGATCCTACCATTCCAAAAAAATGACTAATTAACTAAACCCTTTTTCTTCCATAAATGAGACGTCTGATGTAGACTCGAGAGATAGATATTATCCTCTAGGGGTGAAAAGAGAGTAAAATTTGTTACATAAAGGATAGGGTACAGCTTTAAAATCTGAGACTATACCTTTTAAAGGAGGAAATGCTGAGATTTTCTTTGATTTTTCTATGTTTCGTGTTTTAACCAACTACATAATCCTTTACAATAATCTCCACATTTGCTGAAAGACGTGATGAAAAGACTTGGAATTTTGTAATCTTTACAATAGCTTACTATTACTTTCAGTCTGAAGTTATTTTTGAGACTCTTCCTTTTAGAGCTTGTTATTAATGAATAAGCCAGATAGTAGACCATAAGAAATTAGCATTGCTTAGGTAAAGCTATCCCCAGTGAGGCTAGTTCTAATTTTGTTTAGTTTTCAGAGTGGAAAGCAAGTGAAATAACAAAATGTTTGCTGCATATTGTGATTGAGTTATTATGCCTGTTTCCTGGCATTCTGGTTACATGTTTTTGTAATTTGTGCTCTAGAATTTACGATCTGTTTGGTTGCCGTGTGCCTGTGCACAGTTGGAGGTGCATGGGACGGAAAGGAATGTTATGCAGGGCAATGAGCCTGGGCTCCAGAGTTATGGCCACGCTTTATCTCTTGACAATTTAGTTATATTTGGCTGAGGACACTATTTATATTGACAATAGATCTATATTAGCCACCCATCCTATGTGTAGTTTAGTGCAAATTAAGATAATTAACTTTTTTTAAAACCAAGTGTTGCCTGAAAGACACTAAATTGGAACGATGTGAAAGTAACTAAAACTTATAGGTGCCGCTATAGAGTTCAAGTCCTCTTTTTCTCTGAAGAGGCAATTTGCATATTAAATTTCCCAGAGTAGCATTGCATGGCGAATAAGCCTCCTTACCTTGACAAGCCAGAGCTGGTATGTCACTCTCTACAAGGAGAAACCTTACCCCTTAGACCCCAGTCCAGAGCCTCTCACCTAGCCAAATTAGTTGTCATGCTTCGCACTGACGAGGGCCAACAGCCTGAAACACCGTGTCTGCGAATTGAGATACTGATTTGGCTTTTATCCCAAGTCATATTGCACGACTTGTTAAAGGGTTGATTGTGACTTGTAGGATCGCTACTTCCAACAGGTGGCGCTATAGAGTTCAAGTCCTCTTGTCCTCTGAAGAGGCAATTTGCATACATTGAAAATAATCTTTTGAAGTGTCTTTCCAGGCTTCCACTTAGGGTACTGTCACACAGTGCAATTTTGATCGCTACGACGGTACAATTCGTGACGTTCTAGCGATATCGTTACGATATCGCAGTGTCTGACACGCAGCAGCGATCAGGGATCCTGCTGAGAATCGTACGTCGTAGCAGATCGTTTGGAACTTTCTTTCGTCGCTTGATCACCCGCTGACATCGCTGGATCGTTGTGTGTGACAGCGATCCAGCGATGTGTTCGCTTGTAACCAGGGTAAACATCGGGTAACTAAGCGCAGGGCCGCGCTTAGTAACCCGATGTTTACCCTGGTTACCAGCGTAAACGTTAAAAAAACAAACAGTACATACTTACATTCCGGTGTCTGTCCCCGGCGTCTCAGCTTCTCTGCACTGTGTGAGCGCCTGCCGGCCGGAAAGCGAGCACAGCGGTGACGCGGTGACGTCACCGCTCTGCTTTCCGGCTATGGTGCTTACACAGTGGAGAGAAGCTGAGACGCCGGGGACAGACACCAGAATGTAAGTATGTACTGTTTGTTTTTTTAACGTTTACGATGGTAACCAGGGTAAACATCGGGTTACTAAGCGCGGCCCTGCGCTTAGTTACCCGATGTTTACCCTGGTTACCCGGGGACTTCGGCATCGCTCCAGCGCCGTGATTGCAAAGTGTGACCGCAGTCTACGACGCTGGAGCGATAATCATACGACGCTGCGACGTCACAGATCGTGCCGTCGTAGCGACGAAAATTGCACTGTGTGACAGTACCCTTAGGTTAATCCACTATATACATGGCAATTACTTGATATACATGTTTCTCAATAGTGCTGTAGTAACTTACACCTTATAATAACTTTTCCCTTGCTGTACTGGAAATCTGTCCATGCCCTGTGTTTCTTGTGAGTATATGATATAATTATGGTATATAAAGCGTCCAATCAGAGGAGGCAGAGCTGCAGGGAGGAGGAAGGCAGCAGCAGCCTGAACCAATAATAAGGAGGGGGTGTGTCTCAGTCTACCACAGACTCCCTGTTGGAATCATAGATAAACTGCGGACGCAGGTCACAGCGCTACCCTAATAAAGCTGAGCTGATAAACTGCTAAAGAATAGATCTAAGAAAAAAAATAACAGTTTAGCATCCTTTCTAGGTACTGACCTGAACTTCGCTTTTGAGCTGATTTCTGAACAAATGTTTTAATTCTAGGCAAGAACTTATGTTATTTTACTTTTTTTTACATAAAAACATACAAAAGGGAGACATCTGTTAGTCTATGGAACAGGGGTACAAAGAAGCTGCTGGGGACATTTCTTGGACTAGTAATGTGAGATGAATAGTCCCTTAATGGTTTTTCAAAGTATATTTTCTGTGAAATATACATTACTTCATTAATACTGCTGCTCCATGAATCATGCTGCTTATGTTGAGGGCAGCATGAATCTCCCAACAGATTCTGTTTAAAATTTTTCCTTGGTTGTCTCACCGTATATATTTTACATGCTGTCAAGAAATGATCCAGTGAAAAGTTACAATACTTACAAAGTATAGTGCCTGGTGTCCTAGTGTATAGCAATACGCAGGTCTAATAACTGACCTGAGTGCTGGTGGACAGACAGGGCAGTAGCATGGAACTATACCTGAAAAGACTCCTAATAGAAAGTAAGAAGCTGCCAGAGGGAGAAGGATACTGATTATGACCAAAGCCACTGCCTCTTCCCTTTTACAGCAGCACAGATTAGCTGCATTATCATGGGGAACACATGAAAGTTAAAAATAATAATAATAATAATAAAAAAATCTTTTCTTTATACTTTAAATCAGCTATTAACAGCATGTTATGACCTTTTGGTATGAAAATAATTCATGGGATGATCCCTATAAATAGATAAATTGTCCATTGACTTTCTAATGCCATTGCACTGCATTATAGTATATGATGGATGACTTTTTAATAAGGTCACCACTCATCAGTATTGCTGACTGCATTCCCCATCATATCTAATAATGATTTCTATAGATTTTCTTCTAAATCTGTAATTTAAGTCAAGGCTGAGTAATGAAATGTCTTCAGTAGAAACCCTTGCATATTGTGTAACACATTCAGAAATGGAAGTATTTCAAATATTTTCCATTGTGATAAATTCCCAGTACCTAAAACCCCCACTCAAAAGACCAAGCTGTTTGTGTGATGTGTTTTGTGGCTTTGGCTTTAGTTTTTAGGAACTTTAGATACATTTTTGCAATGTACCATAAAATGAAATGTATGCACATGTGCAAGGCCCCTCGTATATTCTCCTGAAAGCACCAAAAATAGTGCAGCCATGGGAAAACTCTGTCCTATACATACATACATATATATATATATATATATATATATATACACACACACATATACATATATATACATAAATGTGTCATGTCGGACACTGTCCAGACCAGGTCGTCTGACAAACAGCGGTAATTCCGCATTTGACCACTGTTTGCTCATTGGCGTCGGCTAGTTTTCGTCTGGCTGCTCCGGGGTTAATTTATCTGATCCTCGGATTGGAAGCTGGGCCATGCCCATTTCCTTTAAATGGTTCTCCTGATCTTTGGGCGTCGCCGATTATAGCTTCTATCTTATCCGTAGTTATCTCGGTCCGGAGTGGAGAGCTGGTTGTTGGAGAATCGTTGCTGGTGGTGTATTTTCCTTTGTCTTATTTACTCCTTCTTATACTTGTATTAATTTTGCCCTGCAACTTTATAGTGTATTCCTGATTGACTGCGGCGTGGTGTATCTTTTCCTTTATCCTTGTTTGTTATAACTGTGGGTATTGGTCTATTGCATTCACTGGGTGGTGGGCGGTGGTGTTCAGTCTAGGGCTGAATCAGGAGTCAGGGTGAGGGTGGAGGCCTGAACATGCACACCTTCACTGTAAACTTCAGGTAGAGGGTAAGACAGGGTTTCCCTAGTCTGAGGGAAATTGCAGGGGCCCGGGTTATTAGCTCTCGCCCTCCTTGTATCCCCGTGACATTATAATCGGCCTAACAACAACAACAACAAAAAAAAAGGGGTTCCTTTTTTTTTTCTCTTCTCTGTGTTTTGTCATGGATCCCATGACTTCCATAACCCGCCAGTTGGAGGCGCTGTCCCTACAGGTCACTGAGTTGAAGGGAGCAGTGCAGCAACAGGGACTAGCAGTATCTAATATACAGGCTGGAGCGACAGGAGGAGTTAATGAGCCCAAGTTTCCTTTGCCTGAAAAATTTGCTGGGGAACGCAGTAAATTTGTTTCTTTTCGTGAAGCTTGCAAACTATATTTCCGTATGCGCCCGATCTCCTCAGGTAATGAGGCTCAGCGTGTGGGCCTGGTGTTGTCATTGTTAAGCGGGGATCCCCAAGCATGGGCATTTTCGTTGCCGTCTGATTCTGTTGCGTTTAACTCAGTGGAGAGTTTCTTTTCTGGTCTAGGACACATTTACGATGATCCAGACAGAATGGCTCTAGCAGAATCTAAGTTACGCACTATTTGCCAGGGGGAGCGTGTTGCAGAGGATTACTGTTCTGAATTTCGCCGCTGGGCGGTTGACACTCAGTGGAATGAGCCAGCATTGCGGAGTCACTTTATGGAGTTTCTAATAGGGTTAAAAAAGCCCTCCTGATGTACGAGACTCCTGCTTCACTAGATTCCGCTATGAGTCTTGTTGTCCGCATTGATCGCCGTTTGCGTCAGGGGAATCATGAGACGCCGCCTGTGAGTGAAGGTTTAGGTTCACGTGAGGTTGCTGCAGGTGAGCCCACGGAATCTATGCAAATCGCAGGGGTGTCACATGTTAAGAATCGTACCCCTGTACTCAGGAAGCAGGGAGCCTGTTTTTTCTGCGGTAAAACTGGTCATTTTATTAATATCTGTCCTCTGCTGTTAAAGAATAACGCAATGGCGGAAAACTTCTGAGCTCAGAGGGTGTGGAGGAGTCCAATCTGAGCTTATGTATATCCTCCATGATGATTTCTCAGTGCATGCTCCCTGCCAAAGTTGTTGTCGCTGGCAGAGAGATACCAATCACAATTTTTGTGGATAGTGGTTCCACCACAAATCTCATTGATGAGGAGTTTGCGCGCACTGCTGGTTTTAAGATTGAAAAACTGCCTCATCCTATCCGTGTGGTCACCATCAATTCTGCTCCTCTTCCACAGGGGGAGATTACTGAGTTCGTGGCTGAGGTTAAACTCCACATTGGGGTTCTTCATTTCG
This sequence comes from Ranitomeya variabilis, assembly GCF_051348905.1. Classification (NCBI taxonomy): domain Eukaryota; kingdom Metazoa; phylum Chordata; class Amphibia; order Anura; family Dendrobatidae; genus Ranitomeya; species Ranitomeya variabilis. The sequence goes on along the minus strand of NC_135233.1, from coordinate 836,971,242 downwards.
AGCAGGTCACATGTAAGGTGCTCAAGAGTCTTCCGGCACAATTGGTTCTGGGTTTTCCATGGTTGTCTACACACAACCCGGTGATTGACTGGAAAACTCAGGACATAATCCAGTGGAGTGATTTCTGTCAGGAGAATTGCCTGGCCACATGTGTGTCCGCTGTGACTTCAAGCGTTCCTGAGTCACTTCAGGATTATGCGGATGTGTTCTCTGAGAAGGGTTGTTCAGAGTTGCCGCCACACCGCTCCTATGACTGTTCTATCAGGTTTAAACCAGGGGCCAAGTTGCCTAAAGCAAGGATGTTCAACATCTCCGGTCCGGAGAGACAAGCGCTCAAGGATTACATTTCTGAAAGTTTGAGCAAAGGGCACATCAGGCCGTCATCCTCGCCGGTGGCAGCAGGGTTCTTCTTCGTGAAGAAGAAAGATGGCGGATTACGCCCGTGTTTGGATTTCAGGGAGTTGAACCAGATTACGGTTCGTGATCCATACCCTATGCCACTGATACCTGACTTGTTCAACCAGGTGGCAGGTGCTAAGTGGTTTACCAAGCTTGACCTCAGGGGGGCGTACAACCTCATAAGAGTCCATCAAGGTGATGTGTGGAAGACGGCTTTTAATACCCCTGAGGGTCATTTTGAAAATTTGGTGATGCCTTTTGGGTTAACTAACGCACCTGCAGTGTTCCAACATTTCATCAATGATGTGTTCTCGCATGTTTTGGGGAAATTCGTTATCGTGTACCTAGATGACATCCTCATATATTCTTGCGACCGTGATGCTCATTTAGATCATGTCAGGCAGGTGTTACAGCTTCTCAGAGAAAATAAGCTGTATGCTAAACTTGAGAAATGTGTATTTTTTGCTCAAGAGTTGCCGTTCTTGGGTTATATTGTGTCTGCTTCTGGTTTTAAAATGGACGCCACTGAGGTGCAAGCGGTGCTGCATTGGGAACGTCCTGATAACCTGAAAGCACTTCAGCGGTTCCTTGGGTTTTCTAACTACTATAGGAAATTTATCAAGGATTTTTCTATCATTGCTAAACCGCTAACTGACATGACTAAAAAGGGTACCAATTTCTCCGTTTGGCCTGAGGCTGCTGTTCGCGCATTTGAATTTCTCAAGAACAGTTTTGTTTCAGCCCCCATTCTTGTGCAGCCAGACGTATCTAAACCCTTTGTCGTGGAAGTCGATGCGTCTGAGGTTGGTGTGGGGGCGGTACTATCTCAAGGCTCATCCTTGAGTGGTTTGCGTCCGTGCGCCTATTTCTCCAAAAAACTGTCGTCCGCTGAACATAACTACGATATCGGCAACAGGGAGTTGTTGGCTATTAAGTTGGCCTTTGAGGAATGGCGACACTTCTTGGAGGGGTCGGTACATCAGGTCACTGTTATTACTGACCATAAGAATCTGCTGTATTTGGAGTCTGCCAAGCGTCTGTCTCCCAGGCAGGCTCGCTGGGCATTGTTTTTCACGCGGTTCAACTTTGTTGTCACTTACAGACCAGGTTCTAAAAACACTAAGGCGGATGCTCTGTCCAGGTGTTTTCCGGGGGGAGAACCGCGGGAAGATCCAGTACCCATCCTCCAAAAGGGTGTTGTGGTTTCGGCTCTCACTACCGAGGTTGAGGCTGAGATTGCCGAGGCTCAGGAGGAGGTACCATCTGAGCTTCCCATCAACAAATCTTTTGTACCGCTTCATCTCCGCCTAAAGGTGTTGGCGGAGCATCATGATACTGTCCTGGCTGGCCACCCAGGGGTTAGAGGTACTTTGGAGTTGGTGTCACGTCGGTTTTGGTGGCCCAAAATCCGACAGGACGTGGTCTCATATGTGACAGCTTGCACCACGTGCGCTAGGGCGAAGACGCCCCGCTCCCATCCTGTTGGCACACTACTTCCTCTGGAGGTACCTAGTAAGCCATGGACGTTAATATTCATGGATTTCATCACTGATTTGCCTCCCTCAGCTGGGAACACGGTCATTTTGGTGATTGTGGATCGGTTTTCAAAAATGTCGCACTTTGTGTCTTTGCCTTCTTTACCTAACGCTAAGACTCTTGCTCAGGTGTTTGTGCAGGAGGTGGTCAGGCTTCATGAAGTTCCATCTGACATCGTGTCAGATAGAGGTACTCAGTTTGTAGCAAAATTTTGGAAAGCATTTTGCTCACGGCTTGGGATCAAGTTGTCTCATTCGTCTGCGTTTCATCCCCAGTCAAATGGTCAGACTGAGCGTATAAACCAAAATTTGGAGCAGTACTTGCGCTGCTTTGTCTCTGATAACCAGGAGGAGTGGTCTACCTTTCTTCCTTTGGCTGAGTTTGCCATCAATAATCACCGCCAGGAGTCATCTGGGGAGTCTCCGTTTTTTTGTGTTTACGGGCTACATCCTCAGTTTTGTACGTTGAGTCAGAGAGGCTCTTCCGGCGTTCCGGAGGAAGACCAGTTAGGAACACAATTGTCATCAGTCTGGAGGAGAGTGAAACAGCGCCTGTTGAGTGTGGGTGCTAGGTACAAACGTGTGGCTGACAGTAGGCGTGTGCCAGGTCCGGACCTGAGTGTGGATGACTGGGTGTGGTTATCCACAAAAAACATAAGACTCAAGATACCATCCCTTAAATTGGGTCCACGATTTATTGGTCCATTTAGGGTCACCGCCGTCATTAACCCAGTAGCGTACCGACTGGAGCTCCCTACGGTGTATAAAATACACAACGTGTTCCATAGGTCTCTTCTTAAGAAGGTGGTGGGTTCTGTGGACGCGGCGCCTATGCCACCTCCAGTCTTGGTGGATGGTAACCTAGAATTTGAAGTCTCCAGGGTGGTTGACTCTCGTGTGGTGCGCCGCACTTTACAATATTTGGTACACTGGCGTGGTTATGGGCCTGAGGAGAGGTCCTGGGTACCAGCCTCGGACATTCATGCGGATCGGCTGGTCAGGTGTTTTCATTGTCGCCATCCGGACAAGCCGGGTCCTTTAAGCCGTGAGGGCCCTGGGGTCCCTCGTAGAAGGCGGGGTACTGTCATGTCGGACACTGTCCAGACCAGGTCGTCTGACAGACAGCGGTAATTCCGCGTTTGACCACTGTTTGCTCATTGGTGTCAGCTAGTTTTCGTCTGGCTGCTCCGGGGTTAATTTATCTGATCCTCAGATTGGAAGCTGGGCCATGCCCATTTCCTTTAAATGGTTCTCCTGATCTTTGGGCGTCGCCGATTATAGCTTCTGTCTTATCCGTAGTTATCTCGGTCCGGAGTGGAGAGCTGGTTGTTGGAGAATCGTTGCTGGTGGTGTATTTTCTTTTGTCTTATTTACTCCTTCCTATATTTGTATTAATTTTGCCCTGCACCTTTATAGTGTATTCCTGATTGACTGCGGCGTAGTGTATATTTTCCTTTATCCTTGTTTGTTATAACTGTGGGTATTGGTCTATTGCATTCACTGGGTGTGGGCGGTGGTGTTCAGTCTAGGGCTGAATCAGGAGTCAGGGTGAGGGTGGAGGCCTGAACATGCACACCTTCAGTGTAAACTTCAGGTAGAGGGTAAGACAGGGTTTCCCTAGTCTGAGGGAAATTGCAGGGGCCCGGGTTATTAGCTCTCGCCCTCCTTGTATCCCCGTGACAATATGACTGTGAGCACTAGATTGCAATGTATTGGCACTTTATATGGTTGTGTGCATGAGACCTGCCACTTTATCGCACATGCAATGGGCTGTAAGGCAGAAGTTGCTCAGTACATTGGACTTTGATTCATAGGACTTGAATAATGTACTTTATGAAGAGGGGTTTGGGCATAGTACGACCTTTAGGCATTAGTTTTATGTTTTCTTCAGTCTTTCTGGATAGAAAGGTGTTCCGGCTCCATTTCTCGCCCTGATTTTTTTTTTATTGACTGTGAATTTCCTGTAGCTGCAGTACATAGTGTTTCTCATTAAACACATGCCACAAAATCGTAGTTTTTATAGCATCATTGTAACTTTAGCTCTGTAATTGGTGGCATATTCAGACTAATTACTCCAGTGGATTACAGAGGAAGGACTTTTCAGAGCCATATCCTGACTTTCACTAAGTTGCTTCTAACAATCGTAGTTATCCAAGTGTAAATCTCTGCGTCTTTCAACAAAATGTCCACTATACAACCCATTCAGTTAAGAACTGTTCAACTGCACTTCAGATGAGCATAGAATGTATATATTTTTGATTTGCCCTCCAAAATCCTCGTAATCCGATTACTGACATAAGTAGCAATCCATAAAATCAGTATTCTCCAACACTCAGTGATGAAAAATACACATCGCATGTTCATCTGTCATCAGAGTGACATGAGATCTTTGATAAATATGTACCGAGAATGTGCTCCGTGCCCGAGGCTAGTTACAACTTAAACTGTTCAACTGATGATTAAACTATGAACTCTGCATTTCTCAGAAATAACTCAGGTACTTTTCTTTTAATCCCCAATAAACCGGAGGTCCAGGAAAATAGACTTTGCAGTGACTTACAATTATTTTAAAGATTACATTTTTCTGCAATATTATAGGGGGTTTCCAGTTTTAACATTTCATTATCTATAGGCTTGCAGAGTGTTAAAAAAGATAAACTTAGATGGTACTAGCCAGTCTCCACCACTGCTCCGGTCTCTGTTTTTATGTTGCCTCCATGTTGCAATGAATGCAGTGCAAATCACTGCTGCAACCAATCACCAAGCTTAGCAGCTCTTGGGTCAACAATGGCTAAGCGGCTGAGCTCAGCGATTGGCTGCAGTGGTGTTGTGAACTAAAGTCCAACCTTTTTAATGAACATTAGACATGAGTGAACTTTTAAAACATTTCAAGATTCAAGGCAAAATTTGCATAGTTAAGTAGATTGATGAAGAACTAAACTTTTTAATGATGCATTGCCATTAGCTAATCAGAAATCTTCCATGGTATGTGATGCATCATTCAGGTGCTGGGCCTCTCTGACCTTTCCCGGCACCTGTGCACTGACAGGTTCCCTTTAAATACAGACAGACCTTGCCCCAGCGAGATAGGTGGGTGTTACTAGTGCTATGACCAGTAATTATTCACTCAAAATAAGTGTTAACTCAACTTTAGGCTACAATTTAGGTAAGAAAATGTGTGTATAGCCACAACCAGCAGCAGGCCCAGATTGCCCTGCAGGAATATCCTGCCGCAGATTCCGGTGGGGATAAGTCAAATTGTATTGGTTGGTAATTCCTGTGTGGAAAAAGCCTCATTCTCTAGAGCAGTGCAATTCAAGAAGTACCCCCTAGTTCATGGTGAGGAGCAGCAGAGTACGTAGATTGCACAGAAGTGAGTACAAGATGCCCACATTTCTCATTTGCAGCAATCTCTAGTTCAATCCTTTTTATGTCTTTTTAAAGGAAACCTATGATCATCCCCACATCCCCCAAACTATCACATGTATTTATTGATCTCTCTACAGTATACACTTCCCAACAAGCCGCCTTTAGTGGTTTATTGAGTTTCTGAATATGCCTAAAATCAACTTTATAACTACAGTGACAATATGCTAATTAGAGGGTGACTAGTCATGGGGGTGTCATTTTCACTAGACTAATCATGTCACTAATCATTTTATTACTATGGGCGTCAGTGACACAATTTGCAGAGTGGAATCACTGCCAGCTCTTTGCAAATATCCGCCTCCTTGGCAATGCGCAGTACAGCCGGATGTATGGTCCCCAGATTCATCAGTGCTCTGCTGAGGAAGGCAGCAGTGATGTTAGACATGACATTTGCAGAACTGGTAGCAATGGTTGGCTCAGTTCTGCGTCACCACTGCCTGCCTGGCCATGCGCAGTGAAGTGGGGGTGCAAACTAGAGAAAGGCGTAAACTCAAGATGAGCAAATTAATTTTAGTGGAATAAAATGAAAAATATCTAAAATACAAATATAATATCAATTCCACATTTTTGAGAATACAATTTATAGTAAATTCACTTTTGCACAGATTCAGCAAAATGGCAACTGGCAGGTCGCTGGCAGCCTGCGCAGGGCTGCCGAACGCAAATGTGAACTTAGCCTAGCGGCCACAGATCGTGCATCCGTGTAATATATGAGCACGCCCAGATACGCAGATAACACCTGAGCATGCTCGGATAAGACATTATCTGAGCACATTCACTCATCACTAGTGGTAACCAGAACTGGTAGGTTATTACACGTTGCAGACTGAGCAGGTCGAGAAGTGAAAGTGCAAAAAAAAGATTGAACGGTGAGTAGAACTGTTCACTGCCTGCCAGTAGGTCCAAGGAGCCTCTTCTTTTTGCCATCGTAACTCCGGCCTGCTCACTCTAGGCCAGAAGTCCTGGCCATGACCAGGCATTAACCCCTTCCCGACATGTGACGGAATAGTACGTCACATGACGGGACCCCCGCTTTGATGTGCGCTCCGGCGGTGAGCGCACATCAAAGTCGCGACATGTCAGCTGTTTTTTACAGCTGACATGTGCGCGCAATAGCGGCGGGTGAAATCGCGATCACCCGCCGCTATTAACTAGTTAAATGCCGCTGTCAAACTCAGACAGCGGCATTTAACTACCGCATCCGGCCGTGCGGCCGGATATGAGCGCATCGCCGACCCCCGTCACATGATCGGAGGTCGGCGATGCTTGTACATTGTAACCATAGAGGTCCTGGAGACCTCTATGGTTACTGATCGCCGGTGGCTGTGAGCGCCCCCCTGTGGTCGGCGCTCACAGCACACCTGCATTTTAGCTACATAACAGCGATCTGATGATCGCTGTTATGTAGCAGAGCCGATCGGGCTGTGCCTGCTTCTAGCCTCCCATGGAGGCTATAGAAGCATGGTAAAAGTTAAAAAAAAAAGTAAAAAAAAAAGTGAAAAAAATAAAAAAAATATAAAAGTTTAAATCACCCCCCTTTCGCCCCAATCAAAATAAATCAATAAAAAAAAAACCCAACCTACACATATTTGGTATCGCCGCGTTCAGAATCGCCCGATCTATCAATAAAAAAAAGCATTAACCTGATCGCTAAACGGCGTAATGAAAAAAAAAATCGAAACGCCAGATTTACGTTTTTTTGGTCGCCACGACATTGCATTAAAATGCAATAACGGGCGATCAAAAGAACGTATCTGCACCAAAATGCTATCATTAAAAATGCCAGCTCGGCATGCAAAAAATAAGCCCTCACCCGACCCCAGATCACGAAAAATGGAGACGCTACGGGTATCGGAAAATGGCGCAATTTTATTTATTTATTTTTTTGCAAAGTTTGGAATTTTTTTTCACCACTTAGGTAAAAAAGAACCTAGTCATGTTAGGTGTCTATGAACTCGTAGTGACCTGGAGAATCATAATGGCAGGTCAGTTTTAGCATTTAGTGAACCTAGCAAAATAGGCAAGCAAAAAACAAGTGTGGGATTGCACTTTTTTTGCAATTTCACTGCACTTGGAATTTTTTTCCCGTTTTCTAGTACACGACATGGTAAAACCAATGATGTCGTTCAAAAGTACAACTCGTCCCGCAAAAAATAAGCCCTCACATGGCCAAATTGACAGAAAAATAAAAAAGTTATGGCTCTGGGAAGGAGGGGAGCGAAAAACGAAAACGGAAAAACGGAAAAAGCTCCGGGGGTGAAGGGGTTAAAGGTAACTATGTGCAGGAGCTGGCTAGCACATTTCAGCCTGGGGCAACCACAAGGCAGTGGCCCTCGCATTGCAGTGGCCCACCTTTGGCCTGCTTATCTCTGGCTGCTGCATTAAAGCAGCAGAGGTAACAGGCTAGTACATAGATATGGGAACAGAACAGAGTTTGCTGCATACATACAGGAGCAGAACCACTTACTGCCTACACAGATACTGATCGATTGATCCATCTTCACTACTTGGATAAGACCCCATAGCGCTTTTGCATTTTTATCTGTGCGCATAGTACTATAGTGTATACAGGAGAACATATGACTGGTGTATGATATGGTGTGATACAGACATCAGATATTATGTCATCCATATATTATCCTGTATATAACATTTGCAGGGACATAATTGTAGTCGCAGAGGGTGTGACGTCAACCTGGCCTATGGAGTTAGGGGGTCCGCCGATGCCTTCCCCGCCTACAGCTGAATGCACTATAGTGATGCTGTCTTATTTGAGGCTGGCAGCTGACGTTGGCATACCCATTGCGTACAGCACACGAATTCCCTGCCATGTGCTGCTCGCCCCCCAAAAGATGGTGCTTGTTGCGAGAGCGAGGAACGGTGAGAGGAAATGTTTATTTTTTTGTGTTTGAGGAAAGAGGAGGAGAGCAAAATTACAGGACAGGAACATTATTACATACAGGTCCCAGGACAGGAGACATTATTACAGGACAGGGGCATTATTACATACAGGGCCCAGGATGGGGGACATTATTACAGCAAAGGAACTTTATTACATATATTGCTCAGGATGGGGGACATTATTATAGGACAGGTACATTATTACATACAGGGCCCAGAATGGGGGACATTATTACATAAGAAAAAACAACAGAAAAATATTTCAGCTCACCCTCCAGGAAACATTTCCTCATAGTCCTTGCAAGATCCGAGCATGGAAAGAGCTGCTGCCCCAGCACTCCTGAAGTAATGTAATTGAAGAGAAGATCCAGCTCAGGAAGTATTTAAAGATAAAAAATTCTTTATTCCAAAAATTATTAAAAATGGAAACACTGCATGTCAAAATCAGCGAAAAACATATTTATAGAGGGACATCCATGAAATAGCTGAACGCGTTTTGAACACTCTCGGTGTTCTTAGTCCAGAATACTTTATAACACCAGCTTAAAAAAATGATTTTAAAATCTGAAATGTTGGCCTACTGAAATGTATGTTCAGAAAATGCACTCAATACTTGGTCAGGGCTCCTTTTGCATCAATTACTGCATCAATGCGGCGTGGCATAGAGGCAATCATTCTGTGGCACTGCTGAGGTGTTATGGAAGCCCAGGTTGCTTTGATAGCAGCCTTCCACTTGTCTGCATTGTTGGGTCTGGTGTCTCTCATCTTCCTCTTGAGAAAACCCCATAGATTCCCTATGGGGTTAAAGTCAGATGAGTCTGCTGGACAATCAAGCACAGTGATACTGTTCTTTTAAATCAGATATTGGTACTTTTGGCAGTGTGGACAGGTGCCAAGTCCTGCTGGAGAGTGAAATTTTCATCTCCAAAAAGCTTAAGGGAAGCATGAAGGGCTCTAATATTTCCTGGTAGATGGCTGCATTGATAAAACACAATGGACCTACAACAGTGGATGACATGGCTCCCAAAACCATCATTGATTGTGGATACTTCGCACAAAACCTTGGAAATCAAGGTCCCAGAGTCTGAAGGAAGAGTGGAGAGACAGACAAGCTGCTATTCACCCCTCTCCGCTCACATAGGCGTGTAGTTAATATTCATTAGCTTATCGAGCAGGGACACGTGGTCACTCGGCCGGAAGAGCTGCTGGCACCAGAAAGAGATGCAGCGAGGGCACGCAGGGAAGTTAAGTAGGATGTGTTTTTTTTATAGGAACCATGCATACAAGGACAGGGATGGGGAGCCATGCATACAAGGACAGGGATGGGGAGCCATGTATACCAGGATAGGGAATGATTCATACCTAGCTTATTCTCAAGTCAATAAGTTTTCCCAGTTTTTCGTGGCAAAATTATACTCGGGTCGACTTATACACGAGTAAATACAGTACGTTTATTTATGAACTATGGCATCCCTCATTGAACTTTGTAACATCTGGTCGTGGTAAGCCAAATACAATGGCATCATGTGGTCTGCAAGGGCATATTGCCAACACAGTTAAAGTTCACACATTCAGCCAGGACCCCCATTTTCATGTAGCGTGCCGGGGCATGGTGTCAACTAACTAGCCCATGGCTACTGCCCACGTCATGTTACATATACTGTATATGTATTGTGATACAGTGACTGGTATAATTGCAAATGGCCGGTATGTGTCGCAGAGACAGAGGTTGACCTCTGTGCTGTAAGCCCAAAATGTTTTTGTTCAAGGACTTGTAGTTCCACAAATGTTTGTTTAGTTATAAGTGGGGCTTACAGGGTTAGTTGGAGAGCTGGGCGGATTGACTAACCACACACACCTCCCATCTATGGGGGTGGTTACAGGTACATAATGTGACTATTACATCCCTGAAGAAGCGACGTGCGAAACGCGCGTTGGAGTGCAGGGTTGAGGCACAGGAATGCCAACATGAGCACCGGTAAGGTCCATTATATGCACTTTGCAACTAATTGTATCTTATGGAGATTGTTATATAGGTATTGCACAGGGATTATACCTTACATCATTTTATATTGGCAGTAATTGACATAAGCATTATGCACTGTGCACTTTATATTTGGATTACCTATTGAGGTGGATAATAAATCCACGAAGTTTGAATGCACTATTGGCATTGACTTTTTTGCTGGTTGGTTCTTACCGTGGCTCATGTCTGTATGGACATATGAATTAGAGGCAAGGGCTTAATTATTATTATAATATATTGAATACTGTAGTAAACTGCCTTTGCACTAATTACTTCTGTGATTTACATTTTGTGCCTCCTCCGGATTTCTGTGTTTTGTTTTGTTTGGTATCTTTATATTATATAATAAAATATTTGGTTTTATAAATCTTGTGTCATCAGTAATATTTTCAGGTAGTTTTTTTTGGTTATATGCTTGTGTTTCTACTTGGAACGTAAAGGAATATTGGGTTAGAATTTTCTCCTTGGTTTTTTGGTTAAAACATAATGTGACTATGGTTTGGGTCACTTGTTCAGAGTGTATGAACCTGAATGGTCAGAGGCTAAGGTCCTCGATGGCCTGTGTTGGAAGATCCTGGGAGTAGGATAGGATTCCTGGAAAGCACATGGTGAGGCCATGGACCTGAAGGCCTGTGTGTTGAAAGGTCCAAGGAGTGGACTTCCTGAATAGCACATGGAGAGGCCATATATGCAGAGTCTGTGACGGCACTGCGTTGGGGAAGCTACCATTCCTTCTGCAGGTCTGGACTGTCTGGAGTGCCCTGGTTATAAGGACAGTGATCCCAGTAAGGCAGCTTTTCCTGGGAGAGAGGACTGACGAGGAGTCAGTGTGTGGAGCTGGAGCTCCTGTAAGGTAACTCCAGATAAAGTAGGTTACGGGCAGATGAGTATCTGCCAGTGGAACAGACTGTTAGTGTCTATGATGTTCCATGGATGTTTATGAACTGTGCGGTCACCCATGGTAACTGGACGAAGTGAGAAGTCCGGCGTGTTTAGTGACTGTGAGTTAAAGCCGTATACTATAAAGTGCTATGGACTATGTGTAGGCCTGTGATGTGCAACATGGCCTACGGTGCAGTTTATGATGTCTAAATAAACCAAATAGACTGTTTTTGTGAGAAATCATTCCTGAGTGCCTTAATCCTGTTGTCAAGCGAGTGTCCTCCAACACACTCAGGGAGCGCTATCTCACAGTATTCAGAAATGCAGTAGTGTGCAAAAATGTTTTAAAAAGTAAAAAAAAAAGCTACTAGTTTATTTTTATCAATTAACAAAATGGAAAGTCAATGAACAAAAAAGAAATTAGCAGGGAGGTTGTTACAAAAATCTTGGAGAACTAACCACAGATCTTCTGTGGATGTAGGTTTGTGCAAATCCTTTGGTCTCTTCATATAATTCCTGACATATGCTTCTATTTTTGTAAGATTTCCACACTTGCCTAAGACTTTTGCACATTATGTATATCACTTTTACTCACAATTAAGGGCAGTAAATGGGCAGTAATTCTGGGATCAAGACTCTTGAGTCCATATATGCTCTTCATGAAGCGTGCATGTGAAAAGAAAGACAAAACACATTACTGGTATATTAGAAGTGGGGGCCACCCTGTTGATGGCTTGGACATCACCAGTCTATGTAACCATTTATAGCAGCTGCCATAGCCTGGGTTGCCAAAGTGTAAAACAGCAGCCACGGTGCCCCTTCTCTCTGTGTGATAGCTTGAAAAGAAGAAAGCATGATGCTGTTCAAAGAAGATCACCAGCTGCTCAGTAAAGCCAAATAAAAGGCAAATGACACGGACAATGAAGAAGATTTATGATGCAAATGCATCAGATTTCTGCGCTAAATGTGGAAAAAGTGGAGTAATTGGCATACTTACATACAAATACAACATCCATGGGTTAGCTTAGTGAATTGTTCCAAATGTACAGTATGTGTACAATTCTTTAATACATTCATACATTGTTCAATAGTATTGAAACAGTCTTGCAAAATTGGTGTAGTAAAAGATGTATAATATATAATACCTATCGACTTTATTCATTGGCGGACATAGCATTGGTGCAAGAAGGTGAGGGGGCCCACTTCTACCTCTAAAAGAGGTAGAATTGTGCATTATGATGATCTATTGGACAGGGCCCACATATTGTTTTTTCCACAGGGGCCCTGTTACTGTCCGCCAGTAACTTTATGTTACTAGAAAATGTGATAATTTCCATAAAACCCTAAATTGCTGTGTATGGAATGTATTGTGGGAACATCATACTATTTGGGGTGTTATGGGGCAGCATACCGTGGATTGGGTTGTGGGGGCATCATACTGTGTGTAAGGGCATCATGCTTTGCTGGGTCTGTGGGGGCAGCATACATGTGTATGGAAGGGATGTGGGAACAGCATACTGTTTTGATGGTTGTTCTGTGAGGAGGGAGCTGTTGATCAAGGGATAAGGGTTAAATAATGGGAGCAGTATAATTTATAAGCTTTATAAAATGTAGTAAATTATATTGCTTTGATTAGCTGCTACTACAGGTAAGAGCCAGCTACAATAAGCTCTCTTGGAACATGTATTGGCAATAGCAACTAGTCAACATACTTACGGTAATTCTGCTTAATATTAAGTGATTAAGCTAACATAAAATAATATTTATAACACTATGTTAATATTAATGTGTAGCATAATTCAATAATTCATTTCAGCCCTTTGGTTCAACCCTCCATAATTGTCACGGTCTCTCATGTGACCCCTCGGGAAAATTAATTGCCCACCCCTGTTCTAGACCATCAGGAATGTTATATTGTCTTCACCCTAGACTACTAAGAATTTTATTATTGAAACAAAAAAGGTTTTCCAAGGCACCAGAAATATCCAAAAGTAAACTTCCTTTATTATATCTTCATTATAAAATTTCCAACATGGCAAAATGACAACATTTTTGCCATTAATAACCCCTATCAAGCCAAACAATAAAAAGAGCAATTGGGATTTTATTATTAACACATAAACTTTCATAAAATACCAGAAATAACAGTAATTAATCCCTTAACCATCTTAGACCTCCGTTGTTAATAAATGTAAGACCTAAATTACCCTAGGCTATGAAGAACAAAGCATATTAAGCCCAAACCAGCCTAGACTACTAGGAATTTTCAGCCTGGCTCTTAATCATGATTTGTGGAAGCGACCGTGCATACGCCACCGACGGCACAATTTTATTGGAGACTGATATGGATGCGACCACACACGTGTCACCCAGAAAAGCTCAAAACAGTGCAGCACCCCCCTACATCTCCTCTTTCATTTCTGTTCATCTGCCTACCCACTCGTTACGCTCCGCAAGCATCCTTCGACTAACATCCGCACTTATTCGTACCTCCCACTCCTCGGCTCCAAGACTTCTCCCGAGTTGCACTAATCCTCTGGAATGCTCTACCGCATGAAATTAGGACTAACCACATTTTAAACAGTTTTAGGCGCTCCCTAAAAACACATCAGTTTAGGGCGGCCTATCACATTCCCTAATCAAAGTCCTTTTATATACAGCCCATTCACTACTTCTCTGATCATAACCCTCGATCAAACTCCATCACACCCAAATAGCTTTGTCTATCCCCACTTCCTCAAGATGGCTGGTCCATCATTGTCAATAAGCACCTGTACTTTCTGTCACCCCCACCTCATTGTAGACTGTAAGCTCTTATGGGCAGGGTCATCAATATATTTGCATTAATTGTATTATCATTAACTTTGTTATGACTGTTGTATACGAACTGTTGAATTGTAAAGCGCTGCAGAATATGTTGGCGCTATATAAATAAAGAGTATTATTACTATTATTATGTGTCTAGATCGGCCTCCACCTAGCTGGGCCATAATGGCGACTAATAGTCACTGTGGTCTCACCAGCCGGTGGGACGTCTTCAGCAGAATGAAAAGGGAGAAGTTGTGGAAGAGATGCAGCATCAGCTCTTCTCAATAAGCAATGTCCAGACCTCAGGTGCAACAGGAAAAAACTCGCTTTTAAAGGAGCAGTTGATGATGATGATGATGATTTACAGCTCTCCGCAGTTTTTCATTACACTGTGCCAACAGCCCCTCATGGTGTGATGACCCCACTCTTTTCTGGCAATGTGTAGTAGCTCTCCTCACTCCCGCTGCTTATAGCACTATACGTGCACTAAAACTTCTCCTCTCAGCCTGGACCTTGGCATCCACGGCTTACCGGAAAGTACCTCAGCTCTCTTCCCACAGCTGGCACCTAAGGATTGTGTCAAGACCTCACTCTTCTGATCCATAACTTATGTCTTCTGGCAGTTAGGCACTTCTTGAACCGCGAGAGACCCTATGCTCCACGCAGCTGCACAGATTTTTCTAGAGTCCCGACTTCAGTGAAGGCACTGGCTCGCCTACTTGATCTCCACTATCACTCAATCCTGGGGCCGCAGGGTTGCTTCTCTTGGGCTTGGTAGTTCTCCTGTAGGGGCTAGTACCCACCAGACTTCACAATGATCCTTACACTATTACATCTGTGTATGTAAAAATGGCTGAAGAGCTGGCTTCTCACACCCTCAGAGTTCACAGACATTTGTGACGCCCACCTTGAAGGGTGCCACACATGCTCTGCCGCCGATGTCGTTTTGTTGCAGACCTAATATAGACACTGGCCCAATATGTAAAATAGGAAGCAGGTCACTGATGGATCCACTGTCATTCAAAAACAGGAGGCAGCCGAAGGGCCTGAGCTCCAAGAAAAGAACCTTCCCACAGTCCCACCCCGATGCCCCAATATGTCAAAACTTCACACAAAGAATACACAAAAACCACAACGGATTTCTTCAACACGTTTCATTTTAATCAGTATTACAGCACCAATATGGCCTTGTCTGTACTTTACTTAGCAAAATCCTGCTGAAAGGTTCTCTTTAATGGGTAAAATTGCAAAATGCTTTTTAAAAATACTTTGCAATTTACTTTTCTTGAGAATGGAGTGATTTGTAATTTTATTGTGCACTTCTTGTTGCCTGGGGTTGCAGTTGCTGTTGCAGTCATGCAGTTGTGGCCGAACATGAGCAGTGATTACAATCTCTTTTTAATAGAGCTTGTAAGTCCTGCTCTAAATCGGGCTGGATTGCTGGTGTGCATTGATCGCCCCTGCAACTGTGCTCTTCCAATGCTGCAGAAGGAAAGCTGCCTCTTCTTGTAACATCAGAAAACGTGTAATTCTTGTCAGCTCTTACTACCTTGAATAGGTAGCACTCTTGTTTCCATCTTCTGGTGATGCTATGTGGATGATGAATGTATAATGACCAATTCAGACACTTCAGTAGGTGGAAACAGAAGACAGCCTTTTGCACTGGTTTGTGGAGGAAGGTGTATTGAGAAAGGTAAGCCGCTATTATTCCAGCGTCAAGGTGTAGAACACGAAATATGCAAATATAACTGAACTGTTGTTAACAAAAAGCATATACACGTATTCTAGAAACACATTGCTAAGAGTAAGATATATAGCGATACTTTTGGCGAGGTGAGGTGACCTGGTTACCTTTTCTTGCTATGTGCAATACAGACCAAAAGTTTGAACACACCTTCAAGAGAATGCCAAGAGTGTGCAACGTTTCTCCTTATGGAGTGTGACATACCATCTCTGGCTTGTCAAGGTAAGGAGGCTTATTCTCTATAGCGTTTATAGAGTTTAAGTCCTCTTTTTCTCAGAAGAGGCAATTTGCATATTATATTTCCCAGAGGAGCATTGCACGGCGAATAAGCCTCCTTACCTTGACAAGCCAGAGATGGTATGTCACGCTCCATAAGGAGAAACGATACCCCTTAGACCCCAGTCCAGAGCCTCTCACCTAGCCAAATCAGTTCTCATGCTTCGCACTGACGAGGGCCAACAGCCCGAAACACCGTGTCTGCGAATTGAGATACTGATTTGGCTTTTATCCTAAGTCATATTGCACGACTCGTTAAAGGGTTGATTGTGACTTGTAGGATCGCTACTTCCAACAGGTGGCGCTATAGAGTTTAAGTCCTCTTTTTCTCAGAAGAGGCAATTTGCATAAGAGTGTGCAAAGCAGTCATCAAAGCAAAATGTGGCTACTTTGATGAACCTAGAATATAAGACATATTTTCAGTTGTTTCACACTTTTTTGTTAGGTATATAATTCCACACGTGTTAATTCATAGTTTTGATGCCTTCAGTGTGAATGTACAATTTTCATAGTCATGAAAATACAGAAAAATCTTTAAATGAGAAGGTGTGTCCAAACTTTTGCTCTGTACTGTACTGTATATACAAGAGTGGCGCTCTTTCCAATCAAAAATAGAATCTAATGCAACCCAAGTGTGGACTCTGCTCCTATGCTGCCGCCACAATATTAATAGATTGAAATCCTTTTAAGCAATAAAAAAAGAAAGTTTAACCAAAAAAACAACAGTTCTGATAAACTCATGCTGCATAAGCTTTTTAGAGACATTCTATTGTACATGATGTTAAAATAAAATGAACTCCAGCTAAACGCCTTACAGATCTCTGCATTTTCATAAAATGTATTCACATCCCTAACTCCTATCGTGGACTATGGTGATTATGTCTGAAGACGATAAACAAAGCGTCCTGAACTCGTTACATAGCTGGCTGCATACTCATCAGTACCGCGACTTTGCTCCCTAAAGCTCTGCTTTGTATAATATTTTTTTCATTATCCAGTGGTTTACTGCGTCTGTAACTTGTCATTTTATGATCGTTTATTGTAAGGAAGTATCCCGCACTTAACAATGCTCCACTGTGTGGGAGTCTGCTCAGAGCATTAGATTTTACTTCCTTCACATGGAATAATTCTGCAGAAAATGGCTTGATCTAGCTATGGCTTCGGACTCGCTGAGAAGGAGTCTTTTCTCATCTTCATTTCCTACAGTAATTCTACTTTGGGGGGCTCAACACTGCCTTTACAGTACTAATATCAATAAAACTTAGAACTATATTTTTTGACACAGTCTTCCTAATCAATAGTACTTTTCATTACTGCCGAAGTTTCTATCAGCCAGTGCCCAGATTTGCCTTTCAGTATAACGTGCCTACCAGCAGTACTGTGAGTGAAGCCCGCCATACACCTCAGATGGATATCGGCCGAACGAGGCTTCTCCTGACTGCCATCATGGCCGCCTCTCCCTTACACAGGAGCGCTCTTTTGGCCTAATGCTCCTGTGTCCTCTATGAGACATCTCTGCCAGCGGCTTATCTCCCAGAGAGAAAAACTGATCGGCAGTCCGAAATCGGACATGCTTGATCAGCATCTCCCCTGACCATCAGTTGACTTGCGCCTTAGGGTGTCGGCTGAACCCATCGATTTTGGCAGGTTCGTCGAATTATGAGAGCCTTAAGGCTACTGTCCAGTGCAGAATTATACGTGGGAGTTGGTGTACTCTCCATACATGTACATTACGGAGGTAGCAGCCAGTGCTGGACACTGGAGCTGTGTAACATGAGCAATGTGTAGCATTGTATGGCAGTGTTGTGTGTGGAATCGCTGTGTGTCTCACAATTACCGCCATTTACCAAACAGCTTGTAACAGTAAGAGCATTCACGGCATACTTACCTGTCTTCATTCCTGCGCCTTTGTGCACATAGCTGCTCCTGCAGGCTTTCTTTCCAACCTGTCTTGTATTTGCTGTAATGAGTTCAGAAGAATTTAAAGGGTCAAGTAACCTTTTAACCTTTCCTGGGAATGCTGCTGTTTTTCTGTCCTTTGTATCTCTGGGTAATCATTTGGCTTAAATTTGTTCTATGTCCTTGACTTCCTCTTATGGCTTGTCTATGTCGGCTCAGTGTTTCTGTCCTTGACTACCAATTCTCTAATTATATGTGCACTGAATTCCTGGATATAACTTGTGGCACGGTATGCCCCCCATCCCTATGTAAACAGGTTCAGGGAAAAGAAGGAGGATATGTCTAGACTCTGTACCTTAGTTAAAGGTGTATTCTCAAATTTGTAAGGTATCCCTTATCCATTCACAAGTGCAGGGAGTTCAACCACTGAGACCCCCACCGATTCCGAGAATTGGCAATCTGAAGAGCCTCATGTCAATAGTGATTGTCGATCAAGCATACTGCTGCACCATTCATTTTTAATGGTAGTCTGTCAGCAGGTTTTTGTTATGTTAATGGACAGCAGCATGATGTAGGGAGAGAGACCCTGATTCTAGCAATGTATCACTTAGTTAGAGGCAGTTGGAATATACGGTAATCAGTTTTCTCTGCTGCAGATCTACCAAAGCTCTGAATGTTGTTCACATTGTATAGCCTTGACCATATCTCAGCTTTCTGTGTAGATTGTATATTGATAGAA
This sequence comes from Ranitomeya variabilis, assembly GCF_051348905.1. Classification (NCBI taxonomy): domain Eukaryota; kingdom Metazoa; phylum Chordata; class Amphibia; order Anura; family Dendrobatidae; genus Ranitomeya; species Ranitomeya variabilis. The sequence goes on along the minus strand of NC_135233.1, from coordinate 836,952,604 downwards.
AGTTGCTAATCAGTGCTGGTGGAGTGGTTAGACTAGGAGGCATATGACACCTAGTCCTCTAGTGATAATCTCCTGCTGATAAAACACTGATTTTAGTGAAACAAAACACACAGCCTAGAAAGTGATACATCATTGTAATCAGCTGTGAATACACTGGGCTTGAACTGCAGTGCCCTCATCACTGGCATTTTCCAACAGTCCAGAGGTCACTGCAGTTCAGGCTGTGAGGGAGCGCAGCTTCAGTAATGTCACCCCTAGCCACTGAAGCTCTGCTCCCAGCAGCTCATTCACCAGTGGTTTTCAGCCAGGACGGTTGCATCTTGGCACCATCCAGGTTGAAAACTACTTCTCCCCCAGATATGGATTACGGCGTGGGACACGACGGACAGGTATGGGTATGTTGTTGGTTTATTATTTTACTTTTATTACAGGAGATCGAGGGCATCGGGGGAATATGTGAGGTTGTAAGTATAGTTTAATTAGGAATATTAAAGGAGTCTGTGTCTTTATTTCAATTACAGGATTTTTTACTAGGTGTCTGTGTTTTCTTTACAATTTGACTATGGGGTTAGCAATAGGGGTGTCTTATTGATGCCTCTCCATTACTAAGCTTGGGGCTTGTTGTCACAAAGGTGACATCAACCCCCACAGCTATTACCCTACTTGCCACCGCTACAGGGCAAGTGGGAAGAGCAAGGCTAAGTGCTGGAATTGGCGCATCTTAGAGATGAGCCTTTTCTGGGAGGGTGAGTGCTGATGTTTTTAGCTAGGGGGGGCAGTATCCATGGCCCCTTCCTAGGCTATTAATATCAGCCCACAGCTGTCTGCATAGCCTTTGCTGGCTATTAATTATAGGGGGACCCCACATCATTTTTTTTAGGGTCCCCCATTTTAATAGCCAGTAAAGGCTAATTATACAGTTGTGAGCTGACATTAATAGCCTGGGAAGCTCCATGGGTATTACCCCCTTCCCAGGCTATAAACATCTGTCCCCAGTTGTCGGCTTACCCTCTGCTGATTCCGAAAATTGTGAGGGAGCCCACACCATTTTTTTCTGAAAAATAAACTTTTATAAATTAAATACATGTCAAGTAAGTTGCATGCACACTGTACTAATTGTGTCTGTCACTGACATCTATATCTCTACCTATTCTATTTGTATTTACTGTATGTAATCCATCTCTTCTACACTGTCGGCTCCTGCAGTGATTTTACAAAACCTGGCAGATGAATATATATATATATATATATATATATATATATATGTGTATATATCTATTCTACTGTATTGTAACCCGTCAGTGTGATTTTACTGTACACCGTACATTAACTGCTGGATTTTCAAAGGACACCGGTGCGTAAAAAGCGGACAGCACTCGCATGATGTGATTGCTGTGCGATTTTTTTCTCGCATCCATTGACTTGCATTGGCGAGTCTCGTCTAAGAATCACAGCAATACGCAGGATGCTGTGATTTTTTTCTCAGACTGATTTCAGCTGAGAAAAAAATCGTAGATGAGATGTCACCCTTTGAATAACATTGGTCCAAGTACAATCCGATTTTTTATCAGATTGCACTTGTCCGTTTTTCTTGCAATTGAGTATGAGCTCTAATGATGGTTCCCTCTAAGGAAATACTGTTGTATTCAACACCCCACCCCAAAAAATAACAATACGCACTTGGAAGAATGTATCATGTGTGAAATTTTTAAAGCCAGTTTTGCTGGAGGATACATTGCTGCTATTTGCAGTAGTGTTGCATAATGTTTGATAAATCTGGTCATCTTTCAATATACCAATTTTGTCTAGAGCTGCTCCAACCCCCTACTGAAATGAGATATGCTTTTGTGATTTTTGTTTAGAATATTCAAATTCATTACACTTTCTTAAACCTATTTTATCCACTTTCTCACCCACTATGTATCCAAAAAATGGTGCAATTAAAATAAGTAAATTAACTTGCAAAAATAGAAACCCATTGGTACAAATTGTCATATTGCAGACATAAAGACAGACAAAAAAATTCTACTTATAGCAATCCCTATTGATACTTGACCAGCTCTTCTCTAGTGCAAAAGGAGGATATTAGTTCAAAGGAGCGTGGAGCTTGGTCACCTCTGGTGGTAAGACTGGCTGATAACCGTATGAATTCTGTCTAGCAAACTTGACACTTAAATAGATTATTTATGAGGGAGTCTGCTAGTGAATAATTACTATGTGAGACTGTGATTTTCACCTTTTAGCTCTGTTACTATGCTGAATCATCAAAGGGAGTTAATCTATAGGGACAACACATTATATGTGAACCCATTAAGATAAGAAGAATGTCAAAAGTGATTACAGTAAATGTGATATGTTAGGTAAGCCTTGTTTTGTCAGTGTGCCCCATTCAGTTATGTAGTTTAATATCGTTTGCTTTTCAAAATGTCAATAAATGATAAAATCTGTTCAGCCTGGACTGACTCAGCAGAAACCCACATCTTTCTCCTTGAAACTAAATGATGTCTTTTGCTTTTCTTTTGTTTGTCACATTAAAACAATGTTCCCAAATGCAAAAACAATGCAATTTTTCTCGCTGCATTTTTACCTACAGTGTCTGCGCCAAAACATTCAATAGCATTCTGCTCTTATCATTGTGTTTTTGCTGAGTTTTTTTAAAGGTGTCTTAGCTTTTTTTAAGCATTCTTTTATTAAGGCTTTTTTTTTTACAAACTTTCTTTTTGATTGAAGCCCATAGGTGACAAAAGGCACCAAAAACGCACAGTAAAGATCTTTAAATGCACAGTGGGCATAAGTTTTCAAGAAATCACATTCACTTTGCTTGAACTGTTAAGTACAGTGAGTTTTCTATACAAAAAAAAAAAATGTAGCGTCCACACGACTTTTGTCTTTTGTAGTATTTGATGTCTTATTTTTTTAATAAAAAATTTGAAAGCAGAGTTAAATCAATCTGTCTATCCCATATCTATCTATCTATCTATCTATCTATCTATCTATCTATCTATCTATCTATCTATCTATCACATATCTCTCTATCCATCTCTAGATCTATCTATCTATCATCTATCTATCTATCTATCTATCTATCTATCATCTATCTATCTATCTATCTATCTATCTATCTATCTATCTATCTATCCATCTCTAGATCTAGCTATCATCTATCTATTATCTATCTATCATCCATCTATCTGTTATCTATCGATTATCTATCCCATATCTAACATCTATCTATCTATCTATTATCTATCTATCTATCTATCTATCTATCTATCTATCTATCTATCTATTACACAGGTCAACAAAAAAAAATTTTTTTTCTGGTGTCCAAAATATTTTAATGAATTTGGGGTATTTTTGGGGTGCTGATTCTGAATATGTCATCAGTTTTGCCAGATTGGCTCATGTTTTTGAGATTTTTGGTATCTTATTTATAGCACTTGTTGGTAAATGCGACGCATCATCTCATTAATTTATTTGGATTAGTACTTGAACTGAGCAGTTCTCAATATAGTTTTATGTTAATTAGTGTTCTAAAAGTTTGTTCATAGCTTGATTTTTGCACTAACTTTATGTTGTTGTCTGTTTTCCAGTGAAAAGCATGAACTCATCAAGAAGAAGTTGTCTTAACGATCCAGACTCATTCTGTTACATTTGTGGTGAATACACACTGCCAAAACATAGAAGAAACATAACAGACTTCGTAAAAAAAGTGTATTTTGCCTATTTTGGCGTTATGCTTGGGGACCAAGACAAGTTTTGGGCACCACACATAGTGTGCAAAGCATGTATCGAATTATTACGAAAATGGAGCAAAGGACAAAGAAAAAGCTTCAAATTTGGTGTTCCAATGGTGTGGAGAGAGCCAAAAAATCATCATGATGACTGTTATTTCTGTGCAGTGCAAGTGCAAGGATTCAATAAGCATAAGAAACAAAAATGGGAGTAACATGGAATCTGCAAGAAGGCCTGTCCCTCATTGTGAAGATGTGCCTGTACCTGTGTTTACCATAAATAACAGTCATCATGATGATTTTTTGGCTCTCTCCACACCATTGGAACACCAAATTTGAAGCTTTTTCTTTGTCCTTTGCTCCATTTTCGTAATAATTCGATACATGCTTTGCACACTATGTGTGGTGCCCAAAACTTGTCTTGGTCCCCAAGCATAACCCCAAAATAGGCAAAATACACTTTTTTTACGAAGTCTGTTATGTTTCTTCTATGTTTTGGCAGTGTGTATTCACCACAAATGTAACAGAATGAGTCTGGATCGTTAAGACAACTTCTTCTTGATGAGTTCATGCTTTTCACTGGAAAACAGACAACAACATAAAGTTAGTGCAAAAATCAAGCTATGAACAAACTTTTAGAACACTAATTAACACAAAACTATATTGAGAACTGCTCAGTTCAAGTACTAATCCAAAGAAATTAATGAGATGATGCGTCGCATTTACCAACAAGTGCTATAAATAAGATACCAAAAATCTCAAAAACTTGAGCCAATCTGGCAAAACTGATGACATATTCAGAATCAGCACCCCAAAAATACCCTAAATTCGATGAAATATCTTTGGCACCAAAAATGCTGTTGACCAGTGTTATCTATCATCTATCTATTATCTATCTATCTCTCATATCTATCTATCTATCTATCTATCTATCTATCTATCTATCTATCTATCTGTCTACCAACTTTGTAACTTTTTCTTTTGAGTTCCGGTTCCTTTTTTTTCCTTTAGTTTAAATAGTCTAGGACCTCGGGCTAAATTTCAGGGAACTTCCTCTTGTCTAGAAATGTTGTAACAGAATACTCATCATGACGGTTGTCTGTATGTAATGAATCATAAAACCCTTGAAGATATGAACTCCTTCTGATGGCTCATGTCACAATACAGGCGTCTTCTTGTATAGATTTAGCCAAAGGGGATGTATCATTCTCATTGGACACTGCAGATAAAAACTATGAGTTAAAATGCCCTTTTTGTTTAACAAAATTATGTGTTTAAGTCTTTTGTAAATGATTGCTGTAGTACTAGTACTAATGCATGCACACTGCTACTTCTTAGACTATGTTCACACTATCAGTATTTGGTCAGTATTTTACATCAGTATCTATAAGCCAAAATCAGGAGTGGAACAATCAGAGGAAAAGTATAATAGAAACACTTCACCACTTCTGTATTTATCACCCACTCCTGGTTCTGGCTTATAAATACTGAGGTAAAATACCGACCAAATACTGATAGTGTGACCGTACCCTTAGTAGTGTTCACTTCACATTTTTGGCCAAACATGCTCATAGGCTTCAAATGTCATGACACATATGAAGCCCTTTTGTAATTAAGTCTGGTAGTATGGGTAAGGATGTGTGCACACAATGTCTTTTCAGACAGGCCCCCTTCAAAATACAAATAAAATGGCACTTAACCCCTTAACCCCCAAGGGTGGTTTGCACGTTAATGACCGGGCGAATTTTTACAATTCTGACCACTGTCCCTTTATGAGGTTATAACTCTGGAACGCTTCAACAGATCTTGATGATTCTGACATTGTTTTCTCGTGACATATTGTACTTCATGATAGTGGTAAAATTTCTTTGATATTACCTGCGTTTATTTGTGAAAAAAATGGAAATTTGGCGAAAAGGGAAGGGAAGGAGCGCCATTTGAAATGCAGACTTAGATGGAATAGTCTGCAGGTGTCACATTGCGTACATTTGCAGAGCCCCTGATGTACCTAAACAGTAAAAAAAAACACAAGTGACCCCCATATTGGAAAATAGACCCCCTAAGGAACTTATCTAGATGTGCTGTGAGAACTTTGAACCCCCAAGTGTTTCACTACAGTTTAGAACGCAGAGCCGTGAAAATAAAAAATCCTTTTTTTCTCTCAAAAATTATTTTTTAGCCCCCGGTTTTGTATTTTCCTGAGGGTAACAGGAGAAATTGGACCCCAAAAGTTGTCCAATTTGTCCCGAGTACCCTGATACCCCATATGTTGGGGTAAACCCCTATTTGGGCATATGGGAGAGCTCGGAAGGGAAGGAGCACTGTTTTACTTTTTCAACACAGAATTGGCTGGAATTGAGATCAGACGCCATGTCGCATTTGGAGAGCCCCTGATGTGCCTAAACAGTGGAAACCCCCCAATTCTAACTGAAACCCTAACCCAAACACACCCCTAACTCTAATCTCACCTTTAACCATAATCCTAACCACACCCCTAACCCGAACATGCCCCTAACCCTAATCCCAACCACACCCCTAACCCAAACACACCCCTAACTCTAAACTCACCCCTAACCATAACCCTAACCACACCCCTAACCCGAACATGCCCCTAACCCTAATCCCAACCATAACCCTAACCACACCCCTAACCCTAATCCCAACCCTAATCCCAACCGTAAATGTAATCCAAACCCTAACTTTAGCCCCAACCCTAACCCTAACTTTAGCACGAACCCTAACCCTAACTTTAGCCCCAACCCTAACCCTAACTTTAGCCCCAACCCTAACTGTAGCCCCAACCCTAACTGTAGCCCTAACCCTAACTTTAGCCCCAACCCTAACCCTAACTTTAACGCCAACCCTAACCCTAACTTTAGCCCCAACCTTAACTTTAGCCCCAACAATAACCCTACCTTTAGCCCCAACCCTAACTTTAGCCCCATCCCTAACCCTAACTGTAGCCCCAACCCTAGCTGTAGCCCCAACCCTAACTGTAGCCCTAACCCTAACTTTAGCCCCAACCCTAATCCTAACTTTAGCCCCAACCCTAACCCTAACTTTTGCCCCAACCCTAATTGTAGCCCTTACCCTAACTTTAGCCCCAACCCTAACCCTAACCCATGTTTCATCGCCATGGTCCAGGGGTTAATGTACCGGGAGTAGTCCATTACCGCTCCTGGCACATAGTGCCGGATGTCAGCTGTGATAATCAGCTGACACCCGGCGGCGATCGGCCACGCTGCCCCCGTGAGCCGATCAACTATGACGTATTATCCCATCACTGGGAATTAAGTCCCAGGTCACCTCGACGGGATAGTACGTCATATGGGATTAAGGGGTTAAAGTATGCTACAAGTAATGAACATATGCACTGCAGTATAAAAATGACTTGCTGTGCATATGTTTGGTTTTTTGAGCTTCTTTTAGCGTTTGAGGCTTTGAAACTCGCAAATTTGTCTTCAGGCAGCTTGGAAGCCATTTGATGCGATATGCTAATGACACTAGACACAAACTCTGCTGCGAGCTTGAGCCGACTGTCATGCTTCTGTGATCCGATTGTCTTGCATGAGAGAATTGCAGCGCAGGTGCGGAAGAGATGGAAAAAGTATTTCTCCATCTCCTCCATTACTTGGGTCCACGGTAATCGCACCACACTCGGATGACATCCGAGTGCAGTCCAATGTTTCACACGCAGCCAGAGATTTATATGGGTGAGTGTGAGTCGATTCTTGGGTGCAATCACAGCATGCTGCCGAATCAGCATGAGAAAATAATCGCATATCTGAGCTGCCCCATAGAATAACACTGGGCCAAGTGCCATGCGGTGGTTTATTACATAGCACTCGGCCGTGCTATATTCTCATGTGACCTCGGCCTTATACACAACAGTAAAAAAAATGCAAGAAAATAACAGGAAAAGATGCTGCCACAAAAGCATTGCCGCACATGTTCCTGCCGCGTCTTTGGCTGCAAAAACTCAGCGGCGGGCTTGTGAATTTGCCCAAAGCAAGTCTTTTGTCAGTGTAGTGACAATTAGTCCACTATGCTTTTCAATATAAAGCCGTCTAGGAAAATAACATATACCTTGCCGAATACTTCTTTTGACAAAGGGATTCAATAAGTTATGTATTGATGTATGCATTCTATACAGCATACAGTGTGAAATGTCTGGGCTGTATGCTCATTACCACAGGTAAGTACAGACTTTAAATAATCATAATGTTATTAGAATATTTGAAGTTCTTAAAGGGAATCTGTCAGCAGGTTTTCACTATATAATCTGAGGACAGTATGAGCTAGGTTCTGAGACCCTGATTTCAGTGATGTGTCATTTACTAGGCTGTGTGCTGTTGTTTCAATACAATTAGGGTATGTCTCCACGGTACGGATGGGCGGCGGTATCGCCGCAGCGGCGAAGCCGCTCGGCGCTAAGCCCCGCCCCCTTAATGGGACGCGATCATGCCGGATGTGTTAACTCTTCACATCCGGGATGATCGCTCTCTCCCATAGGGCCCTGTGATATGCCTTGCGGGGACGCTGCGTCCCCGCAAGGTGTACGGACATGCTGCGATCTGAAAAGACGCGCAGCATGTCCGTAGTCGCAGGGCCGCCGCGTGCGGGTTTCCACGCATAGTGGAGACAGGATTTCATCAAATCCCCTCCACTATGCTGGAACATCTGGACGCTGCTTGTTTGACGCTGCAGCGCTGCGCAGTGTCAAACAAGCAGCGTTTCCTGAACGTGGAAACATATCCTTAGTGCTTTATCAGCAGGAAAGAATCACTGCTGGACTAGTTGCCCATGTACTTCCTGGTCCAACTACGCCCCCAGCACTGATTAGCAGCTCACTATCAATATGCAAAGTATACAGAAAGCTGCCAATCAGTGGGGCGGGGGGGGGGGGGGTGTTAGCTTTCTGAGCTCTGCTCCATGTACAGAAGAAAAAACTATGACTGTATCACAACTGCTGCACCCGGTAAACTAAGTGATATATCGCTGGAATCAGGGTCTCTTTCCCTATATTAGATGAGGTAGTAAAAACCTGGTGACAAATTCACTTAAACAAAATTCTCTGCATCTTATTCCTCCAGTCTTTTTAAACTGTTACTCAAAATAACAATCTTCGTAAATTCCCCTTTTATATATTTTCGAATAAGACAATTACCAAGAGGAATAATAAACATGATAATACATCACTAATGACACAGTATAAATGTGTTTACATTTTCGTATCAGTATTATGAGTAATGCAAATACATAACATGTGGTAGTGTTCACAGAGTTCTTGTGATCCTTTGAAGTCAATAGCTTAAAGGGGTGTTTCTGGAATGGGAATATCTGTCTTTAAATGATGGCCATGAGTGGTTGGAACCATAAAAACAGCACTGAGACTGAGCAACACTTTTCTGTAAATCCAATACTTCAATGGCAGTTATGGTAACAGCAGAGTGCAGCCACATTCGTCCATTTCTTTAGTCTTGACCTCCTGTGACCACTGCAAAGTTATATATAAATATTCCTTTTATCAGGCATGAATGGCTGAGATAGGATTACTATTTTTGTACAGCAGATGTGCCACCAGATATTACAGCAGAAGCCTATGCCAAAATGGATGTATTATCCATTATAAAAGTTTATACTCATTCTCCACCCATATTGCCTAATTGACGGCTCGTCATTGTTCCTCCTCCCTACTCAGTAGAAGCAGCAGCTGTCATCCAGTCTGGGTTGGTGGCAGGGCTGTGGAGTCGGAGTCATGGAGTCGGAGTTGGTGTCATGGAATTTGAAGAGTTGGAGTCAGAGTCGGAGGCTTAGCTTACCGACTCCACAGCCTTGGCAGGGCTCTGGAGTCGGAGTCATGGATTCGGAGCCTAATTTGGCAGAGTCAGAGTTGGTGTCATGGAAATTGAAGAGTTGGAGTCCGAGTCGGAGGCTTAGCTTACCGACTCCACAGCCCTGCCAAGGCTGTGGAGTCGGAGTCATGGAGTCGGAATCTAAGCCCATTTTGGTGGAGTTGAAGTCATGGAAATTGAGGAGTCGGAGTAGGAGGTTTGGCGTACCGACTCCCTAGCCCTGGTTGGTGGGTAGGCAGAGATTGAATACACTTTGACTCGAGCACTTACATTTTTTAGCTGGACTCATTTTAATTCATGGGATTATAGAGTCATTGTGATGTGGATTTTCAATGTCAGTACATCATCACAATTAGGTCAACATCATGAAATCTTATGTCCTGGATTGGGAATGTTGAAACCACATACACCTGATTTTTCTCTCCTCCCACATTTGCATAATTGGGACACTCCCATACAAATTAGATGCTTGTTCAGTCCCAATAAAATCAATTTGTTTGATCCACATTCATTTAAAGTTATGGCCACATTAAAGGGATTTCCTGGCATCTGAATATTAGTACTTTTTCCTTAGGTTATAGATTTAGCCTTTTGATGACCAGACCTAAAAGAGCCTTAATGACCAACCATTTGTTTTAGATTCAGCAGCTGTAACTTTTTTTTTTCTGATTTATGCAGTAGTTTTGGTACACTTTTATTTGCAAAACAAATATATGTATGGTAGTTTTTTTTAAAACTTTTCTTGTTTCAGACTAAATATTTCTATTTCTAAAAAGTGTCCAAGGAGCCGTTTTTCAGCACGACAATGCTAAGCCGCCTATGCTACTGTGAACAGCGCGAGTCATCTAAATTTGCTACCATGGCCTTAAGCCTCTCCAGACTTGTTTCCCATCAGTCACGTTTGAGACATCATTGGTCGGAATTTTCAAAGGAAGCTGTCAGCAGCGGATCTTGATGATTTTCATGCCAAGTTTATCCAGCAAGACCGAACATTCCACAGATAATCATTAATAACTACATTAATAGCTGCCAAGATGTGTAAGTGTATGTAATTCTGCATGTGGCTCTCATAGTCAAAACTGAGTAAATTGAGATGTTTTAAAAAAAATTGATTGCATTTTTTCATCATTTGCATAACATTGACTTGTATATCAATCCTGTGAATTCCATAATTCCACAACTTTTCCTTTTTAGTGTAACAATTTCAATATTGAGGAGCTACAAATATGTAAATCCATAGGAAATTAAAATCATATTTGATCACCAATGACCATGCAGTTACTATCTGATAAAAGTCGTTTAATGCAATATTATAGGAAAATCTGTTTTTTTATCAGTGTTTATCAAAACTGATAGCTTATCCTTAGGCTAGGCTCACACAATAGTATTTTCTCTCAACTCAGAGAACCGGGACAGTTATGCAAATCACACTGATCAGAGTTTGATTAGGGTTTGATCATGGTGTCATCCCATTTTCTTGGATTATGAGAAGTTGAAAAAAAATTCTGCATCTTCTCCATTTTGTCAGTCAGAGAAAATAGGACTGTACTCAGAAACCATCCGAGAACAGCCTGATTTTTTTTTTTTAAACTCATTGACTTGCAATGTGTGATCCGAATACCGGATGGAAATCATATTTGCTGCATTATTTTTCCTGAGACAGATTCTGTCCAAGGAACAAATCGAACATGTGCATAGCCCCGTAGAATAATGTTGGACCAAGTGCGATCTGATGTTTTCTTGGATCGCACTCGGACCGAAAATATGGTTATGTGAACGAGCCCTTTGGGTAGGCCATCACTATTGGACTGTTGGGGGTCCAGTTACCGCCACTCGATGGATCACCTGATCACCGCCTCTAAGAAAAGTATGGTGCGGACAGTTACTAGCCAATCTAAACAATGAAGAGCACTGCAGCCCTGTCAAGCAGCCGATTGGTGGCAGCCAACCAACCCAACCAATATAACCCCTTTAAGTACAGAGTAAACAGTATGGATTATGATAATCCTTAAATGTAATATTTGTCATACAGTTGATGCCTCCTGTGATATTTTCCAGAAAGGGCCAAGATGTCTATATTCTTCTCATAAAGAAGTTGTGGAATATACCTCTTCGATGGTACGCATATGATTGTGTAGATTGTGGGCTGCTGGAATTTCAGGCCCTCACACAACTCGCTCCATCCTCTCTGGTATGCCTGGAATTAAACGGCTACTTAGAGTGGCCACTTCTTGTAAGATTGAGATCTGTCTGACAGGTAATTGGCCATGTGATGTTCTGTACTCCGCCAAACTAGGACAGATCACTGATATGAGAAGTGACTGGAAAACCACATATAAGTGGGCAACAGGATGAGATATCTCGTCTCTCCTCTGTGCTGTGCCAGCATGCATTTTTCTGAAACAGTTATGTCCTCAGAATAATCTGAGGAAAAGGGATGAAAGAAAGGATGAGAATGAGAAGTGAGTTAGCTGGTGGGGCACTTTATTGCTCTGAGGGCCCTCAAAAGAAAAGAATGTACAATCAAAGCAAAGTCAAGATACAATCTATGTACTAAATTAAATTACTGACAGCTGCAGCTGGTTAAGAACTACATCTCCCATGATGCTCAGCCATCAAGCAGCCCTGGATTACATAATGAACCATGGAAGGCTGCTTGTCAGAACTCGGCAAAGCATTCTGCTCCTTGGCTATTGGATAAGGGGTCTGGAAAACTTCCACTTCATGTTATGTCTTCAGGGTATTGCACACAATTTCACAAATTGGGACCTGCTGTGTATTTTTCACTGTGAAAGTGGCAGTTTCATTAAAGGAAACATTTTAAATTGCAGCCTGCAGGGCATGAAAAAAGCTTAATGGCTCTCTGTATAGGGGAAATCCCGAAATGATGGTGTTCTTAAAGTGTACTCAACACAATAAATTAAAAAAAAAAAAAAAAAGTTATAGTTATACACAGTATATATTATTGCTTTTGTTCCACTACATATCATACCGAAGAAAGACGAAAGTGATCTGAACCTGATGAACTACTTTCACCCCAGTAGTTTTTAGCCAGCGACACCTATTTTCCCATAAACATGCAAGTTTAGATTGGCTGATTGTACATGTCTACTGCCATGCTTGGATTGGCCCACGGGGGAAAAGGTGAGTCCCCCGGTGAGCCCTTGTGCAGGAGTGGTCCCCCACCTCTAGATATGAGCAGTAGTTTACACTATACAGTTGTTCTCAAAAGTTTACGTACCCCGGCAGAATTTTTGCTTTCTTGGCCTTTTTTCAGAGAATATGTATAATAACACCAACATTTTTCTCCACTCATGGTTAGTGGTTGGGTGAAGCCATTTATTGTCAAACTACTGTGTTTTCTCTATTGAAATTATAATGAAAAGTTCACCCTGGTGATTTTGGCCTGATAACATGCACAGAAGTTGACACAAATGGGTTTGAATGGCTACTAAAGGTATCATCCTCACCTGTGACCTGTTTGCTTGCAATCAGTGTGTGTGCATAAAAGCTGAGTGAGTTTCTGGGATCCAGACAGACTCTTGCATCTTTCATCCAGCCACTGATGTTTCTGGATTGTGAGTCATGAGGAAAGCAAAAGAATTGTCAACGGATCTACAGGAAAAAGTAGTAGAACTGTATAAAACAGGAAAGGGATACAAAAAGATATCCAAGGAAGTGATAATGCCAGTCTGCAGCGTTCAAACTGTGATTAACAAATGGAAAATCAGGGGCTCTGTAGAAGCAAAACCACGGTCAGGTAGACCAACAAAAATGTTGTCCACAACTGCCAGGAAAATTGTTTGAGATGCAAAGAAAAACCCACAAATAACATTAGCTGAAATACAGGACTCTCTGAAAACTAGTGGTGTGGCTGTTTCAAGATGAACAATAAGGAGGCACTTGAAGAAAAATAGGTTGCATGGTCGAGTTTCCAGAAGAAAGTCACTACTGCACAAATGCCACAAAGTATCTCTCCTTCAATTATTCAAAACAGCACAGAGACAAGCCTCAAAACTCCTGGAACAAGGTAATTTGGAGTGATGAGACCAAAATTGAACTTTTTGGCCACAACCGTAAACGTTACATTTGGAGAGAGGTCAACAAGGCCTATGATGAAAGGAACAAAATTCCTACTGTAAAGCACGGAGCCGGATCGCTGATGTTTTGGGGATGTGTGAGCTACAAAGGCACAGAAAACTTGGTCAAAGTTGAAGGAAAGATGAATGCAGCACATTATCAGCAAATACTGGAGGCAAATTTGCACTCATCAGCCCGGAAGCTGCACATGGGATATACTTTGACGTTCCAACGTGACAATTTTCCAAAACACAAGGCCAAGTAGACCTGTCATTGCCTACAGGAGAACAAAGTGAAGGTTCTGGAGTGGCCATCTCAGTCTCCTGACCTCAATATCATTGAGTCACTCTGGGGAGATCTCAAGTGCGCAGTTCATGCTAGACAGCCCAGGAATTTACAGGAACTTGAGGCTTTTTGCCAAGAAGAGTGGGAAGCTTTACGATCTGAGAAAATAAAGAACCTCATCCACAGCTACCACAAAAGACTTCAAGCTGTCATTGATGTTAGAGGGGCGATACACGGTATTAAGAAATGGGGTATGTGAACTTTTGATCAGGGTCATTTGGATGTTTTGGGTTGCCATTATGATTTCAAAAGAGAAACACAGTAGTTTGACAATAAATGGATTCACCCAACCACTAACCATGAGTGGAGAAAAAGTTTTGGTGTTATGATTTATATTCTCTGAAAAAAGGCCAAGAAAGCAAAAATTCTGCCAGGGTATGTAAACTTTTGAGCACAACTGTACACTTGAATCAGAATGTACAGACAAAGGCAGGATCTCTTCATTCATTTCGCAAACTATTCAATTTACTATTACATAGTAGCATAGGAATATTTGTAAATGAGTGTAATTTTTGAATGTAAATGAACAGTGGGCCCCCAGACTCAATATTACTGGTGGGCCCTTGGCACCTCAGTCTGACACTGTCTATTGCAACAGTGAAAAAGGTTGAGCAGCTACCAGATATCTCTAGCAACTCTTGTCTAGTGAGGAATTAAAGGTTTGGATATCCTGGATCATTTTTTTTGCCCCAACTATAGGCCATTCCCAATACATGTTAGATTGGTTTGTGTTACATGTATACCAACTCAAACCAAGCTCAATGTTTGTGTTTTTTCTTTGTATTTTAGCATTCTGTGCAAGCCGGGGTGTGATCTCCCTTTCCTGAGCTGGAAATTACATTTAAAGGCTTCCCCAGACTGGTGTTCACTGGTTGGGACCCGGTCCTTTTGTCTGCCCTTATTCACACACTGAGGTCAACTTTGACACCTGGTAAGGTTTTTAATATTAGACAGTGTAGGATCGTCCTGATCACAGTCACCTTGTCGAAGTGGGATAGCTTTTATGCTATTTTTGATCAAAACAGTATTCAGTAGCGTAGCTACTGTAACTGTATCAGTGTTTGCACAGCGCGCCGATACAGTTACTTTCTGCAGAATCGATCTCCCTGCTCTGCCACCTGCCCGCAATGGGGACACTGAGCAGGTGGGGGGTCTGATGCCAGCAGTGGGCCCTCCACCTGTCATCGCAGGTTCAGCTGTATCGCCTACATGCCAATACAGCTGAACGCATTGATGAGAGAAGGAGCATTACGCTCCCTCTCGCATCATCCCCCTGCCAGCATCTGACATCACCGACGCCGACACTGACTGGGGTTGCGATGATGTCACTACCCAGCCCCCGAGGTCTGGAGGTGTACGGGTGCTCAGAGCAGCAGAGGAACCAGGAAGAAGAGAGGTGAGTATTTATTTTTTTTTTTTTTTATAGGGGCTGCCTTATTGCAGAGTCTGTCTATGGGGGCTGCCTTATAACAGAGTCTGCCTATGGGGGCTGCCTTATTACAAAGTCTGCCTATGGGCAGGGCCATATTTAGAGTTTATGCTGTCCTAGGCACTTTTAGTGCTGACTCCTCCATTGGTGAGTATAACTAATGCAGACAGTGTTGGCAGTGACTTAGGCTACTTTCACATCAGCGAGTTTTGCCATTCGCAGCAGATCTGGCAGTTTTTCCACATTTGTCGCGTAACAGATCACTTACGGCAACACTGCATTCTGCCTCATTCATTCCCTATGGGACTTGCTGACATGTGCAGCACTTGCGTTTTGCCGCAATCTGGCAAATGCGGTACTTGCAGCAACAGGAAAAAAACACATTTCCAGTGCCTTTGGCCTTTAGGATAAAGCTACCCTCCCCACTGTCCACAGCACAGAGCGCCTCTGGCTTCACAGCACTTGGTCCAACCATATATTGTCACTCAGAGGGGATGTGCTTTTTACCTGCAGATCTGACATCAGGCGTGTGCAGGACTGGTGCCAGGATAAGCATCCAATGCTGGCCAGATATCACACATACTTCATATTAATGCTAGCTATCTCCTGGGCATCAGCCTCAGCAATTGTCCTGCCTGGCATGCAGCAGCTCTCTCCAGGCACAGTGCCAGTTCAGACATGCTGCACATCCCCTTTAATTTGAAAGGGATCATAAAGTAATAGTGTCACATTAGAACTTCCACCAACACCTGATCTAAAGTAGTGAGACCCAGGCAAATGCAATGATCGCCAGTACGGACAATATGCTGAAAGTAAGTCTACAGCCACAATTACGAAAAAGTTGTGCCCAAAGTCTAAAGAAAAGACTCCTGCCAAGAAGCATGGGTGCCATCCCTTGTCATCAGAAGAAGCGGATGGCTGGCACACGACTTAAGATGGAGTGTATGGTGCTAGTGAACGGGTTAATAATAATAATCTTTATTTATATAGCGCCAACATATTCCGCAGCGCTTTACAGTTTAACAGTTTCAAACACAACAGTCATAAGTAACAATGTTAACAATACAATAATTAAAGCAACACAAGATGACCCTGCTCATGAGAGCTTACAATCTACAATGAGGTGGGGAGATACAAAGCACAGGTGTGTATTTACAATGATGTATTTACAATGATGGTCCGGCCATCTTCAGGGAGTGGGGGATAGATGGAAGTAGTGAATGGGCTACACACAAACAAAATAACTGATTAGGGAACATGATAGTCCGGTCTGAACAAATGTGTTTTGAGGGAGCGCCTGAAACTATGCAAATTGTGGATGGTCCTAATTTCTTGGGGTTGAGCATTCCAGAGGATTGGCGCAGCACGGGAGAAGTCTTGGAGTCGGGAGTGGGAGGTATGGATTAGTGCAGAGGTTAGTCGAAAGTCGTTTGCAGAGCGCAGCAGTCGGTTAGGCCGAGGAATCCCATAAACAGCAAAGTCAGTAATCACTGCACTCATATCACTGAAACTGAAAAGTTCCCAGGCTCGAGTTCATATGAGTTCATCCAGCAGAGGTCGCATCACCGCGACTCGAGGTAACTACAGTACATTCCCCTGCACTCCATTCATTCACCTAGTTTTACAGACAGGAGCACAGCTGCATTAGCAGAGCTCCTGGGTGTAAAATGATTTAACCCCTTCAGATGGATTTACAGTGTGGGACAAGACTGAACGAAGGAAGGTATGGAATATTGTTGTTTGTTTTGTTTAACTTTATTTCAGGTGACAAGGGTCTTCAGGTGGATTAAGAGTATAATAAAATATTAAAACAACATGTGTCTTTATTTCATTAAAATACTTTTTAATAATGTGTGTGTGTTTTATTAACCATTTCGTACTATTGGATTAATAATGGATTGGTGTCATAATTTACGCCTCTCCATTATTAACCTAGCTTAATGTCACCTTACAATAGCAAGGTGACATTAACCCTTCATTACCCCATATCCCACCGCTACACGGGAGTGGGAAGAGAGAGGCTAAGTGAGAGAATAGGCGCATCTTCCAGATGTGCCTTTTCTGGGGTGGCTGGGGGCAGATGTTTTTAGCCAGGGGGGTCCTATAACCATGGTCCCTCTCTTGGCTATTAATATCTGCCCTCAGTCACTGGCTTTCCAACTCTGGCGGAGAAAATTGCGCAGGAGCCCACGCCAATTTTTTCCGGGATTTAACCCTTTAATTTAATAGCTAGAGACCCCAAATTTTACACAGAGACACTTGTTACATTAGTAAAGAGGAATATGTAATAAAAGAAGGGATATGAGATGGTTTACTGTATGTAAACCATGTCTCATATCCTGTTGGGTTTGTGAAGGAGAGAGGAAAAGCTGGCAATTGAATTACCGGCTTTTCTGCTATCTAGCGCTGAATTAAATATAAATATATATATATGTGTCTCACTGACATATATATATATATATATATATATATATATATATATATATACCTATTCTATGTGTACACATTTATTCTACCTATTCTATTCTATTCTGTCAGTGTAATTTTACTGTACACCGCACTGAATTGCCGGCTTTTCTAGAGAACACCGCTGCGTATTTCTCGCAAGTCACACGCATGGTCCGTGTGTAATCCGTAATTTTCTCGCCCCCATAGACTTTCATTGGCGTAGTTTTTGCGCAATACGCTGACAAACGCAGCATGCTGCGATTTTCTACAGTCGTACAAGACCGTATAATACGGATCCATAAAGTACGGCAGATAGGAGCTGGGCCATAGAGAATCATTGTACCGTATGCAATCCGTATTTTCTGCGCCTCTCATACGTCCGTAAAACATGCCAGTGTGACGCCGGCCTAAATCGGCTGCCTCATTACAGTGAATGGATCCCTCAGGGGTTTCATCTGAATCACGTCACTCGGAGATTTAGATGGAAACCCCAAAGTAAGTGCTCAGCGTAGAGCGCCGGATAAATGTGATGCCAAATGTTATGTAAAGTGTTCCCAATAAAAGCTTCAACTCAATCTACAAAAAAACCAAGGCCCCACTCAGGTCTGTCATCTGTTAACGGAAATATAGGAGGCTTCCACGTTACTGGTAGCACAAAGGCTTTGGAAAAGTGAAATGGCTCCTCATCCTCCAAAAGAAATTCAGCAAATTCTGTGCCCCAGTGTTCCTATACCACATTTAGCACCCACATGTTTGGCAATTCTGTAGTGTTGAGAGCCCGCCTAATTTATAGATGCTTGTCTCCAGAAGCATGGGCTAGGCATAATGTAATGCAGACTGCAACGGCAGTTTGCAATGTTCACTCAGCAACATCCACTGCTGCCTGTTTCTGGAAAACACCCATGGAGTCAAAATTGTCACTACTTTCTAGCACTTATGGGCTCTTTATATGAAATCCGCTAACCAGTCTAGGAAAATCTGCTCTCCACGAGACAAATAGCGTTATGTCCCTCTCGAGTCACTCCATATGGCAAAGTGGTCCTGTACATCCACATATGGGGTATTTCTACATTCAGCAGAAATTGTGGGACAAATTTTGGTGCCATTTTTATCCATTTCCCAGTGTGAAAATGTAAAACTTGGGGCCAACACACAGTCTTGGTGTTAAAAATGTAAATCAGTTTTTCTTCACTGCCCAATGGTATAAAAGTCTGTAACACACCTGTGGTGTCAATATAATCAGTGCACCCCTAGATAAATTCATTGAGAGGTTTAATTGGTAAAATAGGGTCACTTATGGGGGGTTCCGCTGTTCTGGCACCTCAGGGGCTCTGCCAATGTAGCATGGCACCCTCAAACAAGTGCAGTAAAATCTGCACTTTAATATGGTGCTACTTTCCTTCTGAGCTTTGCACTGTGCCTCAAAAGTAGTTTTTGACCACATATGGTGCATCAGTGACCTCAGGAGAAATTGCACGGCAAACTTTGGGGTCCATTTTCTCCTTTTGCTGTTGTGAAAATGCTAAATTTGTAGGTAAAAAATATTTTTTGGGGAAAAATGTGATTTTTTTTATTACCACGGCTCTACGTTATAAACTTCTGTGAGGCACCTAAGGCTAAGTGCACACGTCGCAGAATTGCCACGGAAATTTCCACGGCAATTCTGCAACTCTTGCCGCAGGTATATCGCATGCGGAATTGGCATACATATTCCTGCTAAAAACTAGCGTTTTGCAAGCATAATTAGCTTGCAGAATGCTAGCATTTTCCAAGCGATCTGTAGCATCGCTTGGAAAACTGATTGACAGGTTGGTCACACTTGTCAAACATAGTGTTTGACAAGTGTGACCAACTTTTTACTATTGATCCTGCCTATGCAGCATCAATAGTAAAAGATAGAATGTTAAAAATAATAAAAAAAAAAAAAATAAATGGTTATACTCACCTTCTGATGGCCCCGGATCTCCTCAGCGGCTTCCGTTCCTATAGATGCTTTGTGTGCAGGACCTTCGATGACGTCGCGGTCACGTGACAGTGACGTCATCGCGGTCACGTGACCGCGACGTCATCGCAGGTCCTTCACACAAAGCATCTATAGGAACTGAAGCGGCCGCGTGCACCGCTGAGGGCCATCAGAAGGTGAGTATATCACTATTTTTTATTTTAATTCTTTTTTTTTAACAATTATATGGTGCCCAGTCCGTGGAGGAAAGTCTCCTCTCCTCCACCCTGGGTACCAACCGCACATGATCTGCTTACTTCCCGCATGGTGGGCATAGCCCCATGTGGGAAGTAAGCAGATCAATGCATTCCTAGGTGTGCGGAATCCCCGCAATTCCGCAAATTTAATGAACATGATGCGTTTTTTTCTGGAATGCGATTCCGCTCAGGAAAACAACACAGCATGTGCACAAAAAATGCGGATTGCATTCTATTAAATAGGATGCTTAATGTGAGCGTTTTTTTTTGCGGTTTTATAGCGTTTTTATAGCGAAAAAACACGAAAAAAACACGAAAAATCTGCTACGTGTGCACACAGCCTTAAGGTTCAAGTTGCTCAATACATATCTAGATAAGTTCCCTAAGGGGTCTAGTTTCCAAACTGGTGTCACTTGTTGGTGTCAGTTGTTTCTACTGTTTACGCACATGAGGGGCTCTCCAAATGCAACATGGCAACCGCTAATTATTCCAGCAAATTTTACATTCAAAAAGTCAAATGGCACTTTTTCCTTCCAAGCCCTGCCATGAGCCCAAAACAGTAGTTTCCCTCCACATATTTGGTATCTGTGCATTCAGGAGAACTTGCACAACAAATTGTATGGAGCAATTTCTCCTGTTACCCTTACAAAAATGCAAAATTTGGAGCTAAAAAACATTTATCTGGGAAATATGTGATTTTTTTCATTTTCACAGCTTAACGTTATAAACTTCTGTGAAGCACCTGTGGGTTCAAGGTGCTCAATATACATCTAGATAAGTTCCCTAAGGGGGCTAGTTTCCAAAATGCTGTCACTTGGTAGGGGTTTCTACTGTTTAGACACATCAGGGGCTCTCCAAACAAGACATGGCGTCCGCTAGTTATGCCAGCAAATTTTATATTAGAAAAGTGAAATGACGCTCCTTTCTCTTCTGAACCCTGCCGTGCGCCCAAATAGTAGATTTCCTCCACATATGGGGTATCGGCAAGCTCAGGAGAAATTGCACAACAAATTGTATGGTCCATTTTTTCCTGTTACCCTTGAGAAATTAAAAAAATATAAGATCTAAAGAAAGAAACGTAAATGTTTATTTTTTCCTTCCACATTCCAAAAATTCCTGTGAAGCACCTGAAGGGTTAATAAACTTCTTGAATGTGGTTTTGAGCACCTTGAGGGTTGCAGTTGTTAGAATGGTGTAACTTTTGGGTATTTTCTGTCATATAGGCCCCTCAAAGTGACTTTAAATGTGAAATGGTCCCTAAAAAAATGGTTTTGTAAATTTTGTTGTAAAAATGAAAAATCGCTGGTCAACTTTTAACCCTTATAACTTCCTAACAAAACAAAATTTTGGTTCCAATATTGTGCTGATGTAAAGTTGACATGTGGTAAATGTTATTTATTAACTATTTTGTGTGACATATCTCTCTAATTTATGGGCAGAAAAATTCTAATTTTGAAAATTGCAAAATTTTTAAATATTTCATCATATTTCAATTTTTTCATAAATAAACACAAGTAATATCAAAGAAATGTTACCACTAACATGAAGTACAATATATCATGAAAAAACATTCTCAGAATCAGCGGGATCCGTTAAAGCATTCCAGAGTTGTAACCTCATAAATTAACAGTGGTCAGAATTGTAAAAACTGGCCTGGTCATTAAGCTGCAAAATGGCTCCATCTCTAAGGTGTTTAAGCACCCTTCCAGAGTATTTTTTATTGCACCGCTCGAGTGGTGCTTTAAATGTAATTCCCCTATCTTATACTGACCTTCCACTTCATCGTTTTCAAGCATAGCTCCCATCGGTCTCCGGTGAAAAGTGACCTGTCTTCAGTTCCAGTGTTTCATGGAGCGGCGCGGTCACTTTTCAATTCATGTATGTGAGAGCCTTATTCTCGCCTCGTTCTGGCTCTCATAGAATTGCATTGAGAGCTTGTGATGTAGTTTATGTCTTCTGGTCAGTCAAAAGCTGCGCTCACAAAATGACACTGGGGGACTGAAGCAGTGCCGAAAAACGATGAAGACACCAGAGGGGGAGTATATGACTGGGGCAGGGGACTTACATATAAAGAGTCACTCCTGATCGGAAAAAAAAGCCACTAAAGCGGTGCTTAAAATAAAAATACATTTACCGTATATACTCGAGTATAAGCCGACACGAGTATAAGCGGAGACCCCCAATTTTGCCACAAAAAACTGGGAAAACTTAATGACTCGAATATAAGCCCTGGGCGGGAAATGCAGCAGCTACTGGTAAATTTCAAAAATAAAAATAGATACCAATAAAAGTAAAATTAATTGAGACATCAGTAGGTTAAGTGTTTTTGAATATCCATATTGAATCAGGAGCCCGATAAAATGCTCCATACAAAATACACCCCATATAATGCTCCATACAGTTCATGATGGGCCCCATATAATGCTCCATACAAAATACACCCCGTATAATGCTCCATAAAGTTTATAATGGGCCCCATAAGATGCTCCATACAAAAATATGCCCCATATAATGCTGTACAAAGTTTATTATGGCCCCATAACATGCTCCATAGAAACATTAGCCCCATATAATGCTGCACAAAGGGTGATTATGGCCCCATAAGATGCTCCATAGAAACATTTGCCCCATATAATGCTGCATAAAGGTTGATTATGGCCCTATAAGATGCTCCATAGAATATTATGCTCCATATAATGCTGCATAAAGGTTGATAATGGCACCACTAGATGCTCCATAGAAACATTTGCCTCATATAATGCTGCACAAAGGTTGATTATGGCCCCGTAAGATGCTCCATAGAAACATTTGCCCCATATAATGCTACACAAAGGTTGATTATGGCCCCATAAGATGCTCCATAGAAACATTTGCCCCATATAATGCTGCACAAAGGTTGATTATGGCCCCATAAGATGCTCCATAGAAACATTTGCCCCATATAATGCTGCACAAAAGTTGACTATGGCCCCATAAAACGCTCCATAGAAACATTTGCCCCATATAATGCTGCACAAAGGTTGATTATGGCCCCATAAAATGCTCCATAGAAACATTTGCCCCATACAATGCTCCATAAAGGTTGATTATGGCCCCATAAGATGCTCCATAGAAACATTTGCCCCATATGCTGCAGCTATTTAAAAAAAATTGACATACTCACCTCTTGTCCTGAGCAGGTGGGGACACCGGCACTTGCGATATTCACCTGCCCCCATTCCACCGCCGTGCCCCGCTGTGTCTTCCGGGTCTCTGCAGTGACTATTTAGGCAGAGGGTGCGCACTAACCAAGTCATTGCACCCTCTGACCTGAACGTCACAGCTTGAGGACGCGGAAGACGGAGCCTGGCGGTGGAACGGGGACAGGTGAATATCACAATGCCCACCCTCCCCCATCATGCTCACCCTTCTGGCGTGGTCTGCACGTCCCTGCTTCTCTGATGCGATGGTCTCTCAGGCACCGGCAGCTGGTTCCTGTGTTCAGCGGTCACTGGTACCACTCATTAAAGTAATGACTATGTGCTCCACTCCTATGGGAGTCGAGTTGCATCCATATTCATTACTTTTATGAGCAGTACCACGTGACCGCTGAACACAGGAAGAGCTGCCGGCGCACGGAGACCATCGGAGAAGCAGGGAAGTGCAGAGACCGCGCTGGGAACAGGTGAGTATGATGTGACAGAGAGACAGACCGGGGGAGAGGGGAGACAGACCGGTGGTGTCATGTTAGACACTGTTCAGACCAGGTCGTTCGACAGACAGCGGTAATTCCGCTTTTGACCACTATTTGCTCATTGGCTAGATTCTATCTAGCTGTTCCGGGGTTAATTTACCTGATCCTCGGATTGGAAGCTGGGTCATGCCCATTGCCTTTAAATAGCTCTCCTGATCATTGGGCGTCGCCGATTATAGCTTCTGTCTTGTGCGTTGTTATCTCGGTCTGGAGTGGAGAGCTGGTTGCTGGAGAGTCATTGCTGGTGGTGTATTTTCCTTTGTCTTATTTACTCCTTCCTATATTTGTATTTATTTTGCCCTGCACATTTATAGTGTATTCCTGAGTGTCTGCGGCGTGGTGTATATTTTCCTTTATCCTTGTCTGTGCTAACTGTGGGTATTGGTGAATTACATCTTCACTGGGTGGTGGGCGAAGGTTTTCAGCCTAGGGTTGAAACAGGAGACAGGGCGAGGGTCGAGGCCTGGACATGCACACCATCAGTGTAAACTCCAGGTAGAGGGTCAGTCAGGATTTCCCTAGTCTGAGGGACATTGCAGGGGCCCGGGTTATTAGCTCTCGCTCACCTAGTCTCCCCGTGACAGGTGGGGGTGACGGGAGACAGACCAGTGGGAGTGACTAGAGTATAAGCCGATAGGGGCACTTTCAGCCTAAAAAAATGGGCTGAAAATCTTGGTTTATTCTCGAGTATATATGGTATATAGCTTTTTTTTTTTTAATTTTCTAGTACTGTTGTGCCACAAAAAAAACCTTTTTGAGAATGGTCATTTGGTCACAATAGTCTGAGAACTTTTTTTATTACCATGGAAAATTCTGTTTGAGACAAGCTGTAGATTTCACTGGTTCCACTTTTTAGAAGTATGGATTAAACCCCCCCCCCCTGTATCTGGAATTGATTTTTTTATTTTAAGTTTTTACAGCGCTCATCATGTAGTATATTAACATGGTAATTTTATTGTACAGCTTAATACCATAACAGTAACAGACAGAGCATATAGTTTTTTTTAAATGTTTTACCACTTTTGCACAACAGAATCATTTTAAAAATGCTTTAGTTTTGGGGTTGTCATATTCTGCCATTTTATTTATACAAAGTATAGTATAAGGGCTTGTTTTTTGTGCAACGAGCTGTAGTTTTTATTGGCACTGTTTTGGTATATATAGAACTTTTTGATCACTTTTGTTTAATTTTTTTATGAGGCAAAATGAACATAAAGAGCAATTCTTGTGTTGTTTTTGATATTCTTTTACAGATCATTCGCAGTGTAGGATAAATATTGAGATAGTTTTATAGCACTGGTCATTACAAATAATCATGGCACCTTTTCCTTTTTCCAAATTAAACAATTTTTAAATGGTAAAACTAAGACTTTTTTTCATTTACTTTAAAACATTTTTTTGTTTCATTTTTTTTACAATATTTATTAGTCCCTCAATGAGAACTTAGAATCATAGAATTATAGAATGGTAGAGTTGGAAGGAACCTCCAGGGTTTTCTGGTGCAACCACCTGCTCAATGCAGGATTCACTAAACCATCTCAGACAGATGTCTGTACAGTCTCTGTTTGAAGACCTCCATGGAAGAAGAACTCACCACCTCTCGTGGCAGACTGTTCCACTCATTAATCACCCTCACTGTCAAAAAGTTCTTTCTAATACCTAATCTGTACCTCTATCCATTAAGTTTCCTCCCATTGCTTCTAGTCTTTCCTTGTGCAAATGCGAATAAAACTGACCCCTCTACAGTGCGACAGCCCTTGATATTTGTAGACAGGTATTAAGTCTCCTCTCAGTCTTCTCTTCTGCAAGCTAAACATTCCCAAATCTTCTGTTGGTCATAGGAAATTGTTAGCAGAGTGGTCATCATTCTGGTCGCTCTTCTCTGAACTTGCTTCAGTTTGTTCATGTCTTTTTTTAAATGTGATGCCCAGAACTGGACACAATATAGGTGCTTCTCACAAAATTAGAATATCATCAAAAAGTTAATTTATTTCAGTTCTTCAATACAAAAAGTGAAACTCATATATTATATAGAGTCATTACAAAAAGAGTGACTATTTCAAGTGTTTATTTCTGTTAATGTTGATGATTATGGCTTACAGCCAATTAAAACCCAAAAGTCATTATGTCAGTAAATTAGAATAATTAACAAACAACACCTGCAAAGGCTTCCTAAGCATTTAAAAAGGTCCCTTAGTCTGTTTCAGTAGGCTCCACAATCATGGGGAAGACTGCTGACTTGACAGATGTCCAGAAGGCAGTCATTGACACAATCCACAAGGAGGGTGAGCAACAAAAGGTCATTGCTAAATAAGCTGGCTGCTCACAGAATGCTGTATCCAAGCATATTAATGGAAAGTTGAGTGGAAGAAAAAAGTGTGGTAGAAAAAGGAGCATAAGCAACTGGGATAACTGCAGCCTTGAAAGAAATGTTAAGAAAAGGCCATTCAAAAATTTTGGGGAGATTCACAAGGAGTGGACGGTTGCTGGAGTCTGCTGCTTCAAGTTGCTGCTTCAAGAGCCGCCACACACAGACATATCCAGGACATGGGCTACAAGTGTCACATTCCTTGTGTCAAACCACTCATGACCAATAAACAAGGTCAGAAGAGTTTTACCTGGGCCAAGGAGAAAAAGAACTGGACTTTTGCTCAGTGGTGCATGGTGTTGTTTTCAGATGACAGTAAATTTTGTATTTCATTTGGATATCAAGATCCCAGAGTCTGGAGGAAGAGTGGTGAGGCACACAATCCAAGCTGCTTGAGGTGCAGTGTGAAATTTCCACAATAAGTGATGGTTTGGGGAGCCATGTCATCTGCTGGTGTAGGTCCACTGTGTTTTATCAAGACCAAAGTCAGCGCAGCCGTCTAGAGCACTTCATGCTTTCCTATGCTGACAAGCTTTTTGGAGATGGAAATTTAATTCTCCAGCAGGACTTGGCACCTGTCCACACTGCCTAAAGTACCAATACCTGGTTTAAAAACAACAGTATCACTGTGCTTGATTGGCCAGCAAACTCGCCTGACCTTAACCCCATAGAGAGTCTATGGGGTATTGTCAAGAGGGACACTAGGCCCAACAATGCAGAGAAGCTGAAGGCTGCTATCAAAGCAATCTGGGCTTCCATAGCATCTCAGCTGTGTGACAGGCTGATTGCCTCCATGCCACATCGTATTCATGCAGTAATTGATGCAAAAGGAGCCCCGACCAAATATTGAGTACATTTACTTAACACACATTTCAGTAGGTCAACACTTCGGATTTTAAAATCATTTTTCAAACTGATGTTATAAAGTATTCTTATTTACTGAGATAATGACATTTGGGTTTTCATTGGCTGTACGCCATAATCATCAACATTAACAGAAATAAACACTTGAAATAGATCACTCTGTTTATAATGACTCTATATAATATATGAGTTTCACTTTTTGTATTGAAGAACTGAACCAAATTAACTTTTGATGATATTCTAATTTTGTGAGAAGCACCTGTATTTCAAATGAGGCTTGACCAAGGAGGAGTAGACTGGGATAATTACTTCATGTGATCTATGCTTCTGTTAATACATCCTAGAACTGTGTTTGCATTTTTGCTGCTGCATCACACTGTTGACTCATGTTCAGTCTATGATTTATTAGTATATCCAAGTCTTTTTCACATGTGCTGTTGCTTAGTACCATTCCTCCCATTCTGCATATACTTTTTTCATTTTTCCTGCTCAAATGTAGGACTTTGGATTTTTCCCTGTTAAAAACCATTCTGTTAGTTGCTACCCACAGTTCCAGTTTGTTTAGATATTTTTGAATCCTCTCTCTCTCTTCTCTAGTATTAGCAACATGTGTTCCTTTGATAACATAGACAATACACTGCACCACTTATGTAGTGCAGTGTATTATGCCATATCCCAATGTATAAGTGTTACTCATGAACAAGATCCAGTGTTATCCATGGGCAGAATGTAATAGGCATATATGGAAGACACAGAGATCTTTGTTAAGCCTCCGATAGTACTGGCAATCCATATGCACCTTGAAATTGTGCTGACTGGGGATATGCTCTGACAGAGGGAGTGTTTTCACTTTGTCAAACTCCTCTGGTACAGCAGTTGCTTTAAGTCTGGTATCTGAGGAGTTAAAGTCTGCTGGGATCGACATTCGGTATCCTTTTTTTTGCTATTATGTCTGAAGCAGCAAGTATACCATGAAGTTCTGGTTATGAGTTGTGATGAGGAGATATGAGTAGGGGTGACACTACCATTAGTCTCATTCGAGTGAGGCAATTAGATATTATAGTACAGACTGTGCATTTGTTGCTTTTAAGTAATAATCCTAGTAATAATAATCTAGAACCTATATGTAGGCAAGAATATTTATATGTATCAGAAGTACAAGAAGAACGGGAACTGGTTATGGTAACTGATATTACAGTTATAAAAAGAATATGATCCTTTTTCTTAAAAATTAATGAGATGTTACATCACAGAATAGAAATATGAAAGTATAACACTGATTAAAAGCCAACAATATTGGTCTAATATTACATGTGTATTTAGATCAGGGCTTTGTCTGCTTGAATTACTTCAAATGGGGAGATTAAAATTATATATTCCCTTCTTGTCACGTCTCATCGCCTTTAACACAATGTCACCTCTGTGGCTGCACAATAATACACTAGAACTTGAAAGCAGTCTCATTAGCCAATCAGCTATATTGTAGAATATCCACACCACCTCAATTATAGGCTATTTCATCATTATCTTTTTGGCAACCATTTTGTTATGACTTTTATAGGGACGCATCAGTTTTATAGCAGTAGAAATAATAACACCTTACCTTACTATATCTAAAAAAAGACCTTAAACTATATAGATGTATTGAAATAGTAAAATAAGAGGAATGCTTTAATAAAACTCAGCATATGATGACATTATTCAACTACTTCATTTAACTTCATTTATTTCAGTTTCTAAATTCAGCAATCTCACTTTCCTTCTCTCTGGCTCACAGTAAGCACTCTTCATCTTCTAATTTCCTCTTCCCAACAATACTACTGTCTTGTCCTACAGATACCATGTAGGATCCCTCACTCTACAGCTCCAACAAAGCTACCAACTCCTAGAGGCGTAACTACAATCCTTTTGGGCCCCTTAGCAGAATGCGAGGTACCGCCACCACCTAATGATAGGAAACTAAGACAGCAGCATAAGAAGCAGTAATTAAAAGTATTTTTTATCAACACAAATATTATAGAACTCACATAGTAGTTTTAAAGGCAACCTGTCACCCCCCCTGGCGTTTTTAACTAAAAGAGCCAACTTGTGCAGCACTAATGTGTCCGGGGGGGGGGGGGGGGGAGAGAAGACATGCCCCCCGGACAGACTACAGGTATGGCGGGCTAATTAAAAAAACGAATATTGCAGCACTGGAAGGACCCCAAATAAAAGAGCCACCTTGACAGAATGCAGCATTAGTCACAGGTTCCCTTTAAAT
Organism: Ranitomeya variabilis; assembly: GCF_051348905.1. Lineage (NCBI taxonomy): Eukaryota > Metazoa > Chordata > Amphibia > Anura > Dendrobatidae > Ranitomeya > Ranitomeya variabilis. The sequence continues at coordinate 836,923,289 of NC_135233.1, read as the reverse complement.
AACAGTAAGCCACCAACTTCTAATTCTCTACTAAATAATTATTTTCTTACAACTAAGTGGGCCCTTTAACCTCAAGGTTAACCTCCAGATTGTGATGACAGCCAGGGTCTGCTGATGACCCCCTTGCCTGTCATTACGATCCTACTGTGAACAGGCGTTCATAGGAGATCGTGATTTTTGCTACAGTGGCATGTGAAAGTTTGGGTAAGCCTGATCTAAATTATTGTTCTTATGAACAGTTAAGCAAGTTGAAGATGAAATCATCTCTAAAAGATCTCTCTTACAGTTAAAGATGACACATTTCCTATGTATTTGTATATTTTCGTCATTTACATCAAAATTGAAAATGGATAATGGGCCAATGCAAACATTTGGACACTTTGAATGGTTAGTACCTAGTAGCACTCCCTTTTGAAAGTATCACAGCTTGTAAACAGCCAGACAAGATAAGCTTTTTGCAGCCAGACAAAAGTTTTCCAATTCTTGCTTGAGGGATTTTCATCCATATGTAAGCAGGTTACGGTATGCAGTGACAGACAGAAGGCAGAGTAAGGGTAAACAGGTTTAACAGTTTTAATTTTAACAGGGGGTTAAGTCCTCGCAGGGAGATGAAGGGTTAAACAGGGGAACAGTAGTCCAATTGTGGAAAATATGAAGGGCAAATAAATAAAGTGACAATATTTCAGTGGTGCACTTTTCGTCTCAGAAGTTCTTCAGAATGCAGGTTCCACTTGGGGAGGGTTGGTAGCGCCCGTCACCGGCGGGCGCGGTGTTGGTCCAAGGAGATTCAGCTGGTAATGACGATCCCCCTTCTGGCGGCAGTGGTCGGTCTCCAGTACCTTCCGCTGAGCCCCTAGTCTATGAACATAAGCGGCCAGAACAAACAAGGCTGCAGCAAGATCAAGACCTTTTGTAGGCGGGAAGGCGACTGATGGTAAGGTGGGCTGCAAATGTCTGTTCAAAAGCCAGTTCTATCTTTGCGGCACGGGTGCGGTACTCACGGTCACGAAGTGCACGGCACCTCGCTCACTGCCAGTTACCGGGCACGCTGCACTTCTCTCTCTGCAATACCCACTGGTCACGGCTGGAGCACACGATCGTGGGCCAGCACATCCTTGGTGCTCAAGTGCTGGAGCACTTCATTCCCTGTGCTGCGCACTGCCTGTTCCCACCAAGACTGATTGCTTCTGCGTACGCTGTGACTGTAGCCGCTTAGCCACACCCCCTGTTTCTGAGTGCAAAGGTTTGTCCAGTCTCTTACTTCTTCCCCCAGACAACAGAGGAGACAGCCCCGACAGTTCCGAACCCGGCATAGGGCAGGCACCCACGGCCCGATTCTCCTCCTTACACATGCTTCTTTGGAAGATTCTTCCAGTTCTGTGAGATTCTTTGCATGAACTGCAGTTTTTAAGTCTAGCCACAGATTTTCAATGATGTTGAGATCATGGAACTGTGAGGATCATTGTAAAACCTTCAGCTTGCGCCTTTTGAGTTAGTCTATTGTGGATTGTTATGTATGTTTAAGATCTTTTTTAAGTCAGCTTTTTACATATGGAGTTAGATTTGCATCAAGAATTTCTAGAAATTTCATTGAATCCATTCTTTCCTCTATCTGTAAAATGTTACCCATGCCATTGGTTGCAACACAACCCCAAAGCATGATTGATCCACCCCCATGCTTAATGGTTGGCAGGATGTTCTTTTCCTGAAATTTTGTGCCTTTTTTTCATCATACATACCTTTGATCATTGTGGCCAAATAGCTCTATTTTAACCTCATCGGTCCACAAGACTTGTTTCCAAAATGTATCAGGCTTATTTAAATGTTCCTTTGCAAACTTCTGAATCTGAATTTTATGGTGAGGATGCAGGACAGGTTTTCTTCTTCCAAGAAGGCCATATTTGCGCAGGTGTCTCTGAAATTATGGTACATTGTTCTACTAAATCTTTCTGAAGGTCTTTTGCAGTCAAGCGGGGTTCTGATTTGCCTCTCTTGCAATCCTACAAGCAGCTCTCCCTCAAATTTTGCTTGGTCTTCCAGACCTTATCTTGACCTCCACTGTTCCTGTTAACTGTCATTTCTTAACTACATTTCAAACTAAGGAAAGGGCAACGCTTTACTATCTTCTTATACCTTTCTCCTGCTTTGTGGGCCTCCACCATTTTTATTTTCAAAGTGCTAGGCAGCTGCTAAGAAGAACCCATGGCTGCTGGTTTTTGACATAAGGTTAGAGAAGGCTGGATTTTTATAAAGCTGGGAAATTTGCATCACCTGGTCTTTCCTAACTATAATAGTGAACAATCCATAACCCTAACAGGCTAATTAAGGTTTGAAACCTTGGTCAAAGTTATCTGAGCACACAAATCTCCTACGGTGCCAAAACTTTGGCATCATTTGCATATTTAACTTTTTGCAATTTTTAAAATTTCAAAAATAACAATAGGCCTTTTAGAGATCATTTCATCTTCAACTTGCCTGAATAACAGTAATTTTGAACATGGGTGCCCAAACTTTTACATGTTACTGTATACATAGCAGTGCTGAATCAGATGTATATAGCACAGGCGTTCGGACGATCGCAGCTTCAAACCTCCTAAAAGGACTATTAAATGCAGTAAAAATTTGAAAAAAGCTTTGAAAAATATGATTTCAAAACAAAAATGCTAAAGATCAAAAATCACCCAACTTTTACCCTATAGAAAATAAAACAATTTTAAAAAATACACATAATTGGAATGCTGCATTCATAAATGTCTGGTGTATCAAAATATAAATTAAAATTAGTCCTTCTGTAAATGGCATAATGAGAAAAGGAATTAAAATGTCAGAATTACATTATTTTGGCTACCTCAACATTGCAATCAAATGCAATCGTAACTACCTCAAAGGGTATCAGTAAAATTGTCAACTCAGGGCTTAAAAAAAAAAGCTATCACACGGCTCCATATCCCGAAAATCGGAAATGCTATGGGTCTCAGAAAATGGAAAAAAATCACAGAGAAAAAAGCAGAGATGATTACCTGCTGAAGCCTCCAAACAAATGTACCAGCAGGGCGCATCGGACCCGATTAATGATGGCAAAAACAGGTGCAAAAAATACCGATGAAACAACCACTTTCAATCCAGTGTTGGCTGTTTGGCATTAGTGCACAGAAAGATAAGCGATAATAGTCTGTATGTGGCATTGTTCACACAGGCAATGCAGAGCATCTGGTTTACAGCCTATTACTAACGCACATACAGGCGGGCTGCCCAGTGCTACAAAATGCATGCTGTGTGAATACAGGCCTACAGTTTACAGAGCCATCTTGGTCCGACTGCGCCCTGCAAGATAAAGTGCAAAAAAACCCATATCAATATATGTAAGGTATTAGTTTATATTGGGGCCTCAATACGTAAGCCGGCAACCCGCGTCAAGGGTCATTACATTTTGCCGGTCCTAACGCTAAACATTGAGTAAAAGCTCACAGACGCACAAAGAGGACTTAAAAATCCTCCAGAAAATGGAAAAAAATCACAGAGAAAAAAGCAGAGAGGTAATCATCTTTTTGTGAGCTTTTACTCAATGTTTAGCGTAGGACCGGCAAAATGTAAGGACCCTTGACGCGGGTTGCCGGCTTACGTTATTAATATAAACTAATACCTACATACATTGATATGTGTTTTTTTTGCACTTTATCTTGCAGGGCGCAGTCGGACCAAGATGGCTCTGTAAACTGTAGGCCTCTATTCACACAGCATGCATTTTGTAGCACTGGGCAGCCCGCCTGTATGTGCGTTAGTAATAGGCTGTAAACCAGATGCTCTGCATTGCCTGTGTGAACAATGCCACATACAGACTATTATCGCTTATCTTTCTGTGCACTAATGCCAAACAGCCAACACTGGATTGAAAGTGGTTGTTTCATTGGTATTTTTTGCACCTGTTTTTTGCCATCATTAATCGGGTCCGATGCGCCCTGCTGGTGCATTTGTTTGGAGGCTTCAGCAGGTAACCATCTCTGCTTTTTTCTCTGTGATTTTTTTAAATTTTCTGGAGGATTTTTAAGTCCTCTTTTTGTGTCTGTGGTCTCAGAAAATGGCAACAAAAACAAATTTTTTTTCATTCAAATTTGATTTTTTTCACCACTTAAAAAATAAACTATACGTGTTTGGTATCTGCGTACTCGTACTGACCTGGGGAATCATATTGTCAGGTCAGTTTTACAATATAATGAACATGGTAAATGTAAAACCGAAAAAAACGATTGTGGAATTTCACTTTTTTTGTAATTTCATCGCACTTGGAACTCATTTTCTGGTTTCCACTACACTATATATGTAAAATGAATGAAAAGTATAACTTGTTGACCTCTCTAGAATATTGTCTCTAGCCACATAACATGCAACTATGTCTATATTTATCGATAACTTTAATTTTTGGTTTATGTAATCTAACAACTCAAGTCAACTTAACTCTCACTGCTAACACTCAATGTTCTTTGCCCCCCCCTTTTTTTTTTCTTCCTCTCCTTCCCCCTTCTATTAACTCAAATATAAATGAGATTAAATTGTTATATACTGGATTTATACAACTATGACAATTTCATCAAGGATATTATATTTTTCTGCTTCTGAAACTGTCATATATTTCCCCTTGCGAGGGGATTCTTGAATTTTGCGATCTATGTTTTCTATGTTTAATGATGTTTTCTGAAATAAAAACTGTTGAAACTAAAAGTATAACTTGTCCTGCAAAAAACGTACCCTCATGTGGCTATATTGACTGAAATATAATGGCTCTTCGAAGAAGGGGAGGAAAAAACAAAAACGGAAAAAATGGAAAATGGCAGTGGCGTGAAGAGGTTAAGAGTAAAAATCTAGACTAACCTGCTTCAAATGGATTGCAGCTTAAAAATGCCGTATTCCAGTATGTGATAACAACTTGTAAAGAAGGGCATATGGCTTATATACAAATGAATGTTTCATAAGGATGTACTTTTAAACTTTTATCATTTGCTGCATACTGCTACCGCTGGGCAAGCCACAGCTAAAAGGATTTGAAGCTTCCAAGTAAACAGGAAAAATAGTATTTTTTTTCCATTTTTACAGATATTTTCTGCTATAAATGTTTTTTTTTAACATGTTCATCTGAAACATTACAAGCTATCATCTAGACAAAAACGTCCTACTGCCTAGCCTAGATTGAAGACATGAGGGCCAAGGCCTAGCTCCGCAGGCAGCCTTGCTGTAAGTGTATTCAAGAGCTAACCCTCAAAGCACTTTATTCAGGAGATAAGCATAAATCTGTCCTCGTCTGATCTATTTTTATGAACCTACTTCATGGATGTTAGAATGTGTTTAAAAAAAAAAAGAAAAGAAACTGTAAGGATGTTATAATGCACTGAGTATGTCAAGAATAAATACTCTTTGAAGAAATAAAAATCGATGAAACACCAAGAGCGAGAGTGCAAGAATGTAAGTGACTCTTGACGTGACGCGGTCATAAAAGGAGCATTCCTCTTGTAAGAGGCTTTGTGGCCCCTCATCTAGTATGGTAGAGTATTATATTTTATGAGAAGTAACGTAAAAATGTCCCAAGTGTTTGATATCCAAACACAAATTTTACAGAGTTCACGTTTGCTGTATTTATTTAACATTGTTTGTCTTCTGTTGGGGACGTCTGATTTAAGTGTTTAAAGTGAAAGAGATGGATCACCTTTAATTGAAAACTTACAAAGGAAACTCACTGATACCTTTAGTTTTCACTTTATTCTTGATGTGTTCCTGAAACAAAAGATGAAATCAGCGCTCATGTATGTGTATGACAGTTGTTAGCTTTTTTATTTAAATATCTAATGGCCTAGAATTAACTGTTGTCGAGCGAACCAAGTTTTTTATATCTTTAGCAATAGGGAATATATACTGTAATATCATATAGGATGGAGCCAAAGAAAGAAATACATTGTATCAAGTTTTGATAACTGGTACATTGTGCATAAATTGTCAGACATATGTAATATATAATAATATTACAGATTATGGGCACTGGATTTTTTTTTTATGGGGGCTTTGAGCCAAGAAAACTGATTTCTGTATGAGGAGTTAGGAAGGATTTTTTTCCCCTATGGGGCAGTTAGGGTTTTTGCCTTTCTCTGTATCAACCTGTTAGGCTAAAGGTTGAACTTGATGGACTTAAGTGTAATACTATTGTAGGAACTCAAGGATTCTGATAGCATGGGGCAATGAACAGACAGAGACGGGTTTCTTTAGTGCAAATAGTGTATTTATACAACAGCAATAACACCCAAAACAATATACTGATAACCCACAGTGTCCTGAAATGAAACGAGTCCTTGAAATATATACAGCGAATCGGCGGAGTTCGTAAGGCAGAGTCCTCAGCCGGGTGAGTGTAATAGATGACGTGGTGCAGTTCCAAACACTGTCGGCACAGAAAGAGTCTAATCCGGGTATGAAGTAAACACAGGGAAGTCCAGAACAAGTCCACAAGTTCATCCCAGGTGTGGCATGAACACGGGTAAGTCCAGAAACAAGTTCACATTAAAGTATTTGAACATGGGTAAGTCCAGAAACAGGTTCACATTAAAGTATTTATACTGGTGTTATTACCAACAGCTCCCACTGGGGGGAGTAAATGAAGGATTAAGTAGCAACACACAGTCTCGAAGCAAGTCCCGAAACAAAGTTCCAAAAACACAGTTCTTACCAGAAGGAGTGAACCGAGGGTTAAGTTCCAAGTCAGCAGACTAATGATAACCTAGAGAGTGTAGCTTACAAATGCAGGAGATGTCCAGAGCAAGAGGTAGAGACACACTCAGAAACAGCAGCTGAGCTGAAGGAGATCAGAATACTCCAGCAAAGAGGCTGACACCTGACCCGGGTTTTAAACAAATGAACAGGAAGTAGGGCAAACAGCAAACTCCATCTTAACAAAGGGCAAAATCATTCACAAGGTGACTTAGAAAACCCGGAATACTGACATTACTCCCCCCCCTAGAAACAGCCTCAGGACGAACCTGGACCAGGCTTGTCTGGGTATCTACGATGAAATTGAGCAACCTTCAGGGGAGCATTGATGTTACTTACTGGTTCCCAAGAATCATTTTCAGGAGAGTAACCCTGCCATCTAACTAGATACTGAAGCCGGTTCCTATGAAGTCTTGAATCGATAATGTCCTGTACCACAAATTGTTCTTCGCCATCAACCAACACTGGTGGAGGAGGAGGTACGATACGTCCCTGAAATGTGTTAAGAGAGACCGGTTTTAATAAAGAAACATGAAATACTGGGTGTACCTTTAGAGTTCGTGGCAGCTTCAGCCGACAAGCAACAGAGCTCACAATCCCGGTGATCTTGAATGGACTGATGAACTTAGTTTCTGCGAAGGAACACCCAATTTTAGATTCTTGGTGGACAACCAAACCGAGTCTCCTACCTTATACATGGGTGCCGGTTTCGGGAATCTATCGGCCGACTTCTTGTAACGCTCCTGTGCTGCGGTCAGGGAGTCTTTCAAAACTTCAAGATTACGTTGCAACACCGCCACTCTGTCTTGAACTGCCGGTACCGAAGTAGCAACCGGAGACCTAGGCAAAATATTTGGATGATATCCCAGATTGGCGAAAAAAGGCGTTACCTTTGTGGAACTGCTCTGTGAGTTGTTATACGAAAATTCTGCAAGTGGAAGTAGCTTCAGCCAATCATCCTGCAAATAAGAAGAAACTCCGTGTGCACTGCTATAGACCGGTGCAGAGACTAGGTACCCAAATCATAAAGTGCAATATGAAAAAAGTCTCGCACTCTACTTCAGTATATTTTGTAGATTTATTATTAGAGGTGGCACTGGAAACGTTTCAGCCCCACAACGGGCTTTCATCAGTCACTACAATGTTAAAGAAAAATAAAATGCAATACAATGCGATACATATACAAAACATAAAAGAAACAAAAGTATATACAAAAATTGTCATAAACAATCAATTAGAGCCAAAAGATTCATAGATTCATATCATAATGATGGTATCGCAGTGAAATCGCGCTTAATAGCCTCGCTAGGTATATTGTATGGGTAGCAGATATAAGTACGAATGGAGCACATACCTTGCTTGTGCCAACCAGTTTGTGGCAAAGAGTCCTTATATTTAGGATGCAGACCTGAATGAGGTGCCTAATGTGGTAAAAGAAGAGAGAACGTGATGTATAGCGTTCGGATGGACAGGTTAAATAGACTGATATAGAATGGATGGTACTCACAGGAGATCACCCCTTAAGGGAGAATAATTGTGGTAAATGAGAGGAGGATGCAATTGCTTGTAGAATGTAACTATCAGACATGGGGGGAGAGAGGTAAGATAAAAAAAATAAAAACAATGTAGAGTGCTGATATACTACGAAAGTAACAAAGCCCCCAATTATGTGTACATATATACCTTAGAATTGTGTGTAGATGGCTGAAGGTTGTCACCTAGTCCGGCCAAATAAGAGACCCGGGCTGCAGGGGATAGGAAGCAGGCTCATGTGAGCACATGAAGTAAAAGGCAGCACATATGGCAGAAACCATATGCCGGTACCAAAATAGTAAATATACCTGTTGGGAAGCCGCTGGGGTGCTTACCTCTCTCCCCCCATGTCTGATAGTTACATTCTACAAGCAATTGCATCCTCCTCTCATTTACCACGATTATTCTCCCTTAAGGGGTCATCTCCTGTGAGTACCATCCATTCTATATCAGTCCATTTAACCTGTCCATCCGAACGCTATACATCACGTTCTCTCTTCTTTTACCACATTAGGCACCTCATTCAGGTCTGCATCCTAAATATAAGGACTCTTTGCCACAAACTGGTTGGCACAAGCACGGTATGTGCTCCATTCGTACGTATATCTGCTACCCATACAATATACCTAGCGAGGCTATTAAGCGCGATTTCACTGCGATACCATCACTATGATATGAATCTATGAATCTTTTGGCTCTAATTGATTGTTTGACAATTTTTGTATATACTTTTGTTTCTTTTATGTTTTGTTTATGTATCGCATTGTATTGCATTTTATTTTTCTTTAACATTGTAGTGACTGATGAAAGCCCGTTGTGGGGCTGAAACGTTTCCAGTGCTATCTCTAATAATAAATCTACAAAATATACTGAAGTTGAGTGCAAGACTTTTTTCATAATCATCCTGCAAATGACTGACGTAACAGTGTAGGTATTGCTGCAAGGTTTGATTGGTTCGTTCAGTCTGCCCGTTGGTCTGAGGGTGGTATGCAGAAGACAAGCAAACATTAATGTGGAGCACAGAACAAAATCCTTTCCAAAACCTGGAGGTAAATTGTATTCCCCGGTCAGAGATAATCTCATCTGGTACCCCATGCAGCTGGAAAACGTTCTGGATAACCAGATCCACTGTCTCTGTAGCTGAGGGAAGACCAGTGCAAGGAATGAAATGAGCAGCCTTCGTTAAACAATCCACTACCACCAAAATAGTATTTTTACCGCCAGAGGTGGGTAACTCCACAATAAAGTCCATCAAAATAGACCCCCAAGGGCGAGATGGTACAGGTAGTGGCTTAAGAAGGCCAGTAGGTGAAACACGAGGAACCTTGTACCGGGCACAAACCTCACAAGAGTGGACATAGTCATTCACATCCTTCAAGCAGGTAGGCCACCAGAAAAATCGACTTAAAAATTCCTGCGTCTTCTGTACCCCCCGATGACCAGCCAATACGGAGTCATGGACCAATTTGAGGATTCGAAGTCTCACAGCCTCAGGGACATAAATACAGCACTTTCTAAGCCATACACCATTCTGAAAGACAAGATTCACATTGTCAGGTGGGGCAGCAAGAAATATCATCATAGGCCAGCTTGATTTCCTCCCACAAGTCCCGATCCTGGAGCACTCCTATGAAATTGGCATCCGACAAGATGGTCTTAGACGGGGTCCCATCGTGTGGATTCGGGATAGTGCATCGGTTTTCCCATTATGTGAACCTGGGCGGTACGAGATGATAAAATCAAACTGGTTCAAGAACAAACTCCACCTAGCTTGTTGAGGAGAAAGGCATCTGACGGACTTAAGGAATTCCAGATTACGGTGATCTGTGAGCACCACTACCTGTTGAGTTGCTCCCTGCAAATGGTGTCTCCATTCCTTAAAGGCGGAAATGATTGCCAAAAGTTCCTTGTCTGCACTATCATAGTTCAGTTCAGCAGATGATAACCTGTGAGAAAAGAAGGCACACGGGTGCAACAAACCTTTGTCTCTGGTTCGTTGTGAGAGGATTGCTCCCAGTGCACAGTCAGAAGCATCCACCTCCACGACAAAAGGCAGTGCAGGATCCGGGTGCATCAATATCAGAGCTGTGGTAAAACAAACCTTGAGGCGATCGAAGGCTTCCTGGGCTTGTGAAGACCATGCAAACTTCTTCCCCTTCTTAGTGAGGAGAGTGATGGGACGGGCAATTTCTGAAAAATTCCCGATAAAACGTCTATAAAAGTTGGCAAAACCAATGAATCGTTGTACCTCTTTGATGTTTCCTGGTACTGGCCAATCTATGATCGCCTGGATCTTGCTGGACTCCATATTCAATCCCTGGGGAGAAATAACATAGCCTAAAAATTGAATCTTGGAGCAATGAAACTCACACTTTTCGAGTTTGATGTACAGATGATTATCTCTCAAACGTCTGAGCACGGTCTTGACATGTTCCTGATGTTCCTGTAGTGAATCAGAGAAAATCAAGATGTCATCCAGATAAATTACTACAAAATGATCCAGTAAATCCCTGAAGATATCGTTGGCTAAGTGTTGAAAAGCAGCAGGAGCGTTACAGAGTCCGAATGGCATCACTAAATATTCAAAATGTCCATACCGACATCTGAAGGCTGTTTTCCATTAGTCTCCGGGACGTATACGGAGTAAATTATATGCCCCGCGAAGCTCTAATTTGGTAAATATTTTAGCTTGACGAACTCTCTCCAACAATTCAGGAATTAAAGGCAACGGGTACCTGTTACGAATGGTTACCTTGTTTAACTCCCGGTAGTCAATGCAAGGTCTTAGAGTGCCATCTTTCTTTTTTACAAAGAATATGGGGGCTCCCGCTGGTGAAGAGGATGGTCGGATAAACCCTTTGGCTAAATTCTCATCTATGTATTCTCGTAATGTCTTTAATTTTGGAGCTGACAATGGGTATACATGGCCGAAAGGAATCGCTGCCCTAGGAAGCAGCTCTATGGGGCAGTCATAAGGTCTATGTGGAGGGAGTTGGTCAGCCTTCCTCTTGTCACAAATGTCCGAGAATTCCTGGTAAACCAGAGGGAGAGTAGATACCTGTTTCGTTTCCTCCAAATTCTGGGTAACTGGAGCCGTTACCTGTGGACTGATGGTAGGACTACACTTCGGAAGGAAGGATATCTCCTTGGTTTCCCAATTGATGCTTGGATTCTGTGACCGTAACCAGGGAATTCCTAAAATTACAGGAAAATGAGAAGATATTAACATAAAGGAAAGTGTGTCCTGATGGTCTGGTTCCATCTTACACTTCAGAAGCACCGTCTCCCGGTCTACTGGTCCGGAAACTAATGGAGAACCATCCACCGTTTCCATGGTGACTGGTGAGGCTCTTAGTTGTGTCTTAATACCATGTTCCCTGGCAAAAGAAGAATCCATGAAATTTCCACCCGCTCCAGAGTCTATCATAGCAGAACTTGGTATCCACTGTCCCTCCCACAGAATCTGAATAGGAAAAGAAAAACAAGAGTATTTCTCCCCTTGATCTTTAGGGGAAGTCGGCATCACTGTTAGGGGAACCACAGCATCTATATGTAAACTGGTCTCTGAAACTTCTGACTCAGTGTCCGTATTGTCATAGTCCCCCACTGCCGCCAACACTTTGTTAGGTCGCCTGGGACATTTAGGACAATTAATGAGGAAATGATCCGATTGACCACAGTAAAAACATAAATGCTCACGAAACCGATATTCATGGCGTTCGTTACTCTCACGCTTTTGCAGTGAGTCAACTTGCATAGGCACCTCCTCAGCTTCCCGCAGGTTCTTGTTGGTAGTTTCCCTAGACGGAAAAGTAAAATTAGTGATGCGATTTGAAGCCGCCCATTTCTCTTGTCTGCGTACAGTTAGACGGGTATCAATACGCACACAGTGTTGTAAAAATAACTCATACTCCTGTGGAGACTCTGAGCGAGCTAGCTCATCCTTGATTGTACTGGACAACCCTTTCCTGAAAATTGGTAATAAAGCATTTTCATCCCAGTTGGTATCCACTACTAACCTCTTAAATTCAGTAATATACTCTATGACTGAATGTTTCCCCTGGCGTAAGGAAAGCAAGGGTTTTTCAGCTGAGGCACGGTAGTTGGGATCATCAAACATTTGCGCCATAGCTGCCAGAAAATCATCCAAATTATTTAGACGTACATCACGACTTTCAACCATAGGATTTGCCCAGGCCAGTGCCCGTGAAGTCAACAACATAATAATACATAGTACCTTAGATCTATCTGACTGATAGTAGGAGGCATGTACTATCTGACTGATAGTAGGAGGCATGTACATCAAAAAATAATATGCATTGATTAACAAACCCACGGAATTGACTTCGGTCACCATTAATCCGGAAAGGAGGCAATTTAGGCATAGTGGCGGGTGGTGTATGCTGAACAGGTGGCAGGTGGTGTATGCTGAGCAGGTGGTGTAACCTGAGCTTCTACCAGGGTATGTAAATCCTGGAGAGCCTGACCAAACACCTGCGCATTGTGGTTAGCCCGGGAGTCCATGTCTCTAATCTTATTTTGTATAGCCGCCACCTCCTGCTGCAAGGAGTTAATCATAGCAAACATCTTGTCTACCCGTGTCTCTGTCATTGCCCCAGCAGAATTCCTTTTTTTTAGGCTGGAGTATCCTGTAATACTATTGTAGGAACTCAAGGATTCTGATAGCATGGGGCAATGAACAGACAGAGACGGGTTTCTTTAGTGCAAATAGTGTATTTGTACAACAGCAATAACACCCAAAACAATATACTGATAACCCACAGTGTCCTGAAATGAAACGAGTCCTTGAAATATATACAGCGAATCGGCGGAGTTCTTAAGGCAGAGTCCTCAGCCGGGTGAGTGTAATACATGACGTGGTGCAGTTCCAAACACTGTCGGCACAGAAAGAGTCTAATCTGGGTATGAAGTAAACACAGGGAAGTCCAGAACAAGTCCACAAGTTCATCCCAGGTGTGGCATGAACACGGGTAAGTCCAGAAACAAGTTCACATTAGAGTATTTGAACATGGGTAAGTCCAGAAACAGGTTCACATTAAAGTATTTATACTGGTGTTGTTACCAACAGCTCCCACCGGGGGGAGTAAATGAAGGATTAAGTAGCAACACACAGTCCCGAACAAGTCCCGAAACAAAGTTAAAGAAAACACAGTTCTTACCAGAAGGAGTGAACCGAGGGTTAAGTTCCAAGTCAGCAGACTAATGATAACCTAGAGAGTGTAGCTTACAAATGCAGGAGATGTCCAGAGCAAGAGGTAGAGACACACTCAGAAACAGCAGCTGAGCTGAAGGAGATCAGAATACTCCAGCAAAGAGGCTGACACCTGACCCGGGTTTTAAACAAATGAACAGGAAGTAGGGCAAACAGCAAACTCCATCTTAACAAAGGGCAAAATCATTCACAAGGTGACTTAGAAAACCCGGAATACTGACATTAAGTCTACCTTCAACCTTAAAAAATCGGAAACTATGTAGGTTAAGAAACTACATTCAAGAAGCTTAGAAATGTACAATTAAATATTGCAGTAAGTATGTTATCAATAGCGTTTTTATGGTGTGCCAGAGGTGCATTCACATCCTAAGCTTTTTACCTAGAGGACCCAATGGGTTCCCTGCCACATAACCACATAACACAAAAAAATAGTGAAATAGTGTTGGTAGAAGTGTACGTGATATTTTATAGCTAAGCTAAAGCAATAAAATAATTTAGACCTTACAATGAATGTGCAAATAGCCTCTTCAGAGAGAAAAAAGACAGGAACTGTAGAATAATTTATTGGATGAAGTAATCCCCAAAGTCAATATCGACACTTTATCAAGCCTTGCTGCACAAGAAGCCAAATCAATAGCTTTAACTGCAGACACATGTTTCAGGATGTTTTCCCCTCATGAGTGCAAAGCAGGAGATCATATTTGGCTAGCTGATAGGCCATAGATAGGAGGACTAAAGGGTAACGTTTCTCCTTGTGGAGAGTGGCAAGTCAGCATAAGGAGACAAACAGGCCATGTAATGCGCCTCTAAGAAATATAAATAAACAAATAGCCTCTTCAGAGAGAAAGAGTACAAGAACTCTAGCGCTTGGGTCATGTATGCAGTGGCATATGACATTTAGAAAAGGATTTTTTGCACCAAGCCCAGGAGTTTCCAACTGTGCATTTAATATGATTTTATGAATTTTACCCTTCATTAGAGTGCTTTACCTCTGAGTCTTGCAGTGTCCATTGGAGCTATAGTTGGATTTCTTAATACCTTAGACCACTGACATTTGGGACTGTAAAATCATAGAGTAGCCCCCATTACCCATTGACTTCCATTGTAAACAATTATAATGCATAGTATACATTTTTACCGTTTCCCTCTATAGAAAAAAGTTATGCCGTAAAATATCTGCCACACAGAGGCAAAAAATATAGTATTTTGGCCTTTGCTGTATGAATAAAGGCCTATGACAACATTTAAGTGATGCACCAAAAGTTTTCTTGGCATATATCGCAAAAGGAGTGCAGTATGAGACCACCTTTATGTGTATGTATGAGTTATATCTGTAATATAAGAAATGTTTAGCAATGTATATTCTTATGGTGTTATATAAATAAATACACAAAAACAATTCACTGCAAACAAATAGTCTAAAATGATGGTGATCCCATATGTTTCTTTGAAAATCTACAAATTTCTTTTTACAAATCATCTTTCCTATTGTGTTTTTTTTTTCTAAAGTGGATTTGTTGTGTCAGCAATTCATCAGGTGAGCAATGTATACAGAGTGACATAAAAAAGCGGAATGGTCTACTTCAATATATATGTGCCAGATGTACAAAGGACAAGTTGTACATACAGTTTTTATTGAGAGTAAGAAAATAAATGTGTGTTTCTTCATTTAATGCAATGTAGGGTAGTGCGAGGTCATCTGGTCTACGTTGCTTGATCATACTCTTCTTCATGTCCTTCCTATTTAAAGAGTTTTTTCAAGCACGGATATTTTACTTTGCTCCTTCTTCTATATAATATAAATTGTACTATATCTGTTTGCACAAGTGAGTAACACCTGGTATGTGATAAACATCAGTTAATTTTCTATATAATTCACTTGGGTAGAGTATGCATCACACATTGAAAATTATAGCCACGTGTGTTTTTGTTAGTTCTACTTTTCCTAAGAGTCCCATTTCTCCATTTGTTTGTCTCTCCTTATGTTAAATCTGTCACCGAATCTAGCGCTAGTATTTTATCGCTTTATTGTTTAGGAGAAGTTTCTCAATTACAACTTGAAGCATATTCATTGACATTGTGCTCTCTCTCATTCATTTGTAGTCATCCTATTACGGTAATCCAGGATCTCATTGTGGTAGCTTGTGCTTTTTTTCTATGAAGGAAATGTGTTAGGGTGCAAGAAACATTTCTTAGAGATTCTGGATAAAGTGGAGTGATTCAATTTGTTAGGAATCTAATTTGTCTCACGTTTTTGGAAATTTGCTGGACCCAGCAAATTCAATCATTTTTTTATTCAATTAGTGTGAATACACAAAAATGCTTGCCACCAATTTACATATCGTCAAAGATTTTATTGGCCAGAGAATACTCACATGACCTAGGCCATAGCCGAGCGAGCTTCCCAAAAATGCAATGCAGTTATCACATCACATGGTATAACATAGCCAATTAGGAGGCACCATCATAGCAGTATAAAAACTAAGGCAGAGAATGCAGCAGCCAGTTGGAGGTGAATCTGAATAGTAAAAGGACATTACAGCTTCTCATAAATAAACAGCAATTGAGATAGGGAGATAAAATTATACAACACTGAATAAGCTGTACAAATAGTATTTGACAGCACATGAAGGTGATTAGTTTCTAAGGAACAGGCAGTTGGTGAGCATGGACTACTATCCTTTTCTCCATAACCATAAATGTTGAGGTCACTTTGATATTACAGAGGCATTAAAGGAAATCTGTCACCCATAAAATGCCAATTGAGCTATTTATACAGGTGCTTCTCACAAAATTAGAATATCATCAAAAAGTTACTTTTATTTCAGTTCTTCAATGCAAAAAGTGAAACGCATATATTACATAGAGTCATTACAAACAGAGTGATCTATTTCAAGTGTTTATTTCTATTAATGTTGATGATTATGGCTTACAGCCAATAAAAAAAACCCAAAAGTCATTATCTCAGTAAATTAGAATAAGTAACAAAAAGCACCTACAAAGGCTTCCTAGGCATTTAAAAAGGTCCCTTAGTCTGTTTCAGTAGGCTCCACAATCATGGGGAAGACTGCTGACTTGATGGATGTTCAGAAGGCAGTCATTGACACACTCCACAAGGAGGGTAAGCCACAAAAGGTCATTGCTAAAGAAGCTGGCTGTTCACAGAGCGCTGTATCCAAGCATATTAATGGAAAGTTGAGTGGAAGGAAAAAGTGTGGTAGAAAAAGGTGCACAAGCAACCAGGGTGACCGCAGCCTTGAAAGGATTAAGAAAAGGCCATTAAAAAAATACATATACAGCTCTGGCAAAAATTAAGAGAACACTGCAAAATGTTCAGTTTGCCTGATTTTTCTCTTTATAGATATATTTTTGAGTAAAATGTAAATTGTTCTTTTAGTCTATAAACTTCTGACAACATGTTTCCGAATTTCCGAGCAATAAATTTTGTATTATTTTCTGACAAATAAAAATGGTCAAAATAAAAAAAATCTCAGTGCTTTCAGACCTCAAATAATTCAAAGAAGAGAAGTTCATAATCATTCAGAAACAACAATACTAATGTTTTAACTCAGGAAGAGTTCAGAAATCAATATTTTGTGGAATAACCATGATTTTTAATCACAGCTTTCATGCGTCTTGGCATGATTTCCACTAGTCTTTCACACTGCTTCTGGTGCAAAAATTTAAGCAAGTCTTCTTTGTTTGATGGCTTGTGACTGCCCATAATCCTCTTGATATCATTCCAGAGGTTTTTAATGGGGTTCAGGTCTGGAGATTGGGCTGCCCATGACAGGGTTTTGATGTGGTGGTCTCTTAATTTTTGCCAGAGCTATATCTGGAATCGCCCGATCTATTAATATATAAAAAGATTATTCCAATCGGTAAACGGCGTAATGCGACAAAAAGTAAAAACACCAGAATTTTATTTTTTGGTGACCACTAGTGATGAGCGAATATACTCGTTACTCGAGATTTCCCGAGCACGCTCAGGTGACCTCCGAGTATTTTTTAGTGCTCGGAGATTTAGATTTCTTCGCCGCAGCTGAATGATTTACAGCTACTAGCCAGCATAAGTACATGTGGGGGTTGCCTGGTTGCTAGGGAATCCCCACATGTAATCAAGCTGGGTAACAGATGTAAATCATTCAGCTGCGGTGAGGAAAACTAAATCTCCGAGCACTAATAAATACTCGGAGGACACCCGAGCATGCTTGGGAAATGTCGAATAACGAGTATATTCGCTCATCACTAGTGACCACAACAATGCATTAAAATGCAAAACCGGGCGATCAAAAGATAGTATCAACACCAAAATGGTATCAGTAAAAACATCAGATTGACGAACAAAAAATAAGCCCTAACCCAGCCCAAGATCATGAAAAATGGAGACGCTATGGGTCTTTGAAAATGGTGCAATTTTTTTTTAACAAACTTTGGATTTTTTTTCACCACTTAAATAAAAAAGAACCTATACATGTTTGGTATCTGCAAACTCATAATGACTTGGAGAATAATAATGGCAGGTCAATTTTAACATTTGATGAACATGGTAAAAAAACAAAGCAAAAAAATAGTTGTGGAATTACACTTCATTTGCAATTTCACTGCACTTTAAACTGGGAACTTTTCAGAATGTTTTCCCAGGCTCAAGTTCATATGAGTTCATCCAGCAGGGGGCGCATCACTGCGACTCGAGGTAACTACAGGACATTCCCCTGCATTCCATTCATTCACAAAGTTTTACAGACAAGAGCACAGCTGCATTAGCAGAGCTCCTGAGTGTAAAATGATTTAACCTCTTCAGATGGATTTACAGCGTGGGACAAGACTGAACAACGGAAGGTATGGAATATTCTTGTTTGTTTTGTTTAACCCCTTTCTGACATTGGACGTACTATCCCGTCGAGGTGGGGTGGGCCTGTATGACCACTGACGGGATAGTACGTCATGCCCTTTAATGCGACACCGCGACTTAAGTCTCGGTGATCGCATTAAAATTCCGATGCCATCTTACCTTACGGAAGAAGGCCTCGGCATCTTGGGGTATGGCGCCGCCCCCCGGCCTCCCGATCGCTGTGATTGGCTGTTCAATTCTGAACAGCCAATCACAGCCTTTCTCATTGTTTCAGCCAATCAGATTGGCTGAAACAGTGAGGTCCCAGGCTAGGATCGAGTACCGATGTACTCGATCCTGGGGCCGGTGCCTGGCAACGCCAGGCATCGGCCAAAACCCCCCGGATCACATAGATCGCGCCAATCTCAGGGCACAGCGGCGGTGTTACCGCACTGTGCCCTGCCTGTAAGTACCTGCTCCGCAGCCTGCTGTGCCCTGCCTCCTCTGCTCTGCCTGCTCCGGATCCTGCAGCTCTGATTGGCGCGATCGATGTGATCGTCGATAGCGCCAATCACAGGGCACAGCAGCGATGTGACCACGCTGTGCCCTGCTGGTGACCTGCCAGTGACCTGCCTGACCTGCTGTGAGCTCCGATCATAGGCTGGTGCCTAGCAACACTGGCATCACCAGGGCCTCCTCTGATTGGTGGGATCGATGTGATCATTTGATCCCACCAATGACAGGTCACAGCAGCGGTGTGACCGCTCTGTGACCTGTCTCACCTGCCCCTGACCTGTCTGACTGCTCTGCAGGAATGCTCACACTTGGTGAGGATTCCTGCAGAGCGGTCACGCTGACAGATCCCCTCCTGTGCTGAGACTTGTGGTGCCACAGTAGCCTGTGACACCATAATTCTAGCTAAAGAAGAAAGAAGCCAGAAGAAATAAGACAGAAGAAAGAAGAGAGACTACAAACGTAAGTGTTCATCCCCGATCCCGGCCCGATCTTACTTCACCCCCCCTTACCCCCCTTACCCTTCCCCCTCCCCCCCCACTTTGCGCCGTGTCCGTCCGTGCCCAAATTTAGCAGCCGCCGAGCGTTGATTGGTGACACAGTTCACCGATCAACACTCGTGCTCGCTTTTCTTTTTCACCCCCTTAGCGCCGCCGAGCGTTGATTGGTGACGCAGTTCACCGATCAACACTCGTGCTAACTTTTCTTTCCCACATCCCCTTGTGCGCACCCAGCCGCTGCGTCTAAACCCGTGCCTTTCTTTTCTTTTTTTTTCCCGCATCCCCTTGCGCGCACCCAGCCGCTGCGTCTGAACCCGTGCCTTTATTTTCTTTTTTCCCGCATCCCCTTGCGCGCACCCAGCAGCTGCGTCTGAACCCGTGCCTTTCGTTTCTTTTTTTTTTTCACATCCCCTTGCGCGCACCCAGCCGCTGCGTCTGAACCCGTGCCTTTCGTTTCTTTTTTTTTTTCACATCCCCTTGCGCGCACCCAGCCGCTGCGTCTGAACCCGTGCCTTTCGCTTCTTTTTTTTTTTCACATCCCCTTGCGCGCACCCAGCCGCTGCGTCTGAACCCGTGCCTTTCGCTTTTTTTTTTTTCACATCCCCTTGCGCGCACCCAGCCGCTGCGTCTGAACCCGTGCCTTTCATTTAGTTTTTTTTTTTCACATCCCCTTGCGCGCACCCAGCCGCTGCACCTGAACCCATGCCTTTCGGTTTTTTTTTCACATCCCCTTGCGTGCACCCAGCCGCTGCGTCTAAACCCGTGCCTTTCATTTAGTTTTTTTTTTCACATCCCCTTGCGCGCACCCAGCCGCTGCGTCTGAACCCATGCCTTTCGTTTCTTTTTTTTTCCACATCCCTTTGCGCGCACTCAGCCACCGCAGCCGAACTTTGATAAGTGACGCGGTTCACTTATCAGAGCTCTCGTGCCTGCTGTTCTTTTCACATCCCTGTTCACACACCCAGCAGCCGCCGAACTTGGATAAGTGACGCAATTCACTTATCAGAGCTAGGGCCTGCTGTTTTAGACTTTTCCTTTCACAGGTATTTCTTTCTCCCTATTTGCTTTTTTTTTCCTTTAGCTTTTTCTTTTCAGAATAGTTTGCACCAAACACTATCCCCCCCCCCACATGTACACATAGTTACCAATAAATTACACCCAAGCACCATACTCACAAAAAAATTATTCAGCGGAGGAGGCATATTCTTTCCTTGCCTCCGACACTGATAGCGAGGGAGAGGATCCCACATTCCTTTAGGGTATGTGTCCACGTTCAGGATTGCTTCAGGATTTGGTCAGGATTTTATGCAGGTAAAATCCTGACCAAATCTGCACCTGAGGTCACTGGCAGGTCACCTGCGTTGTCCTTGAGTTTTTTCTGCAATGTAAGAACATGCTGCGTTCTTAAAAGACGCGACGCATGTGAGTTTTCTCGGGGGTGTGCCGCATGCGTCTTTTACTACATAGTGGAGACAGGATTTCATGAAATCCCCTCCACTATGCTGTAACATCAGGACGCTGCTTTTTTATGCATGCTGCTCAATGCTGCGTCAAAAAGGCAGCGTTTCCTGAACGTGGACACATACCCTGAGGGTACGTGTCCACGTTCAGGATGGCTGGCGGTATCGTCGGAGCGGCAAACCCGCTCGTCGATAAGCCCCGCCCCCTTCTGGGAAGCGATGATGCCGGATGTGTTCATTGTACACATCTGGCATCATCGCACCCCTCGCATAGGGCCCTGTGTTATTCCTTGCGGCGGCGCAGCGTCGCCGCAAGGAACACGGACATTGTGCGATCTGAAAAGACGCGCAGCATGTCCGGAGTTGCAGGGCCGACGGATGCGTGTTTCCACACATAGTGGACACGGGATTTCATAAAATCCCCTCCACTATGCTGGAACATCTGGACACTGCGTGTTTGACGCTGCGGCCCCACGCAGCGTCAAACACGCAGCGCTTCCTGAACGTGGACACGTACCCTTACTCTTCAGATTCTTCATCCTCTTCCTCCTCCTCTTACTCCTCCTCATCTTCCTCCTCGGGTCCTGCGGAACCGCCACGCAGACGCCCCAGGACAGAAGATGAGGCAGCGCCCACTCCTGAAGATGAACCAGCGCGCCCCTCTTCGGACCCCATATGGACCTCCCCCTTACCCTAATGCACTCAACCTTCATGGCCTGTATTCACACTCACCACGCAAGATTCCATTGCTGATCAAAAAGCATGTTCAAGCGAGTTTAAAATTTGCTCAATAACATTTAGACAAGCCAGTAAAATACTGGGAGAATATAGTCTGGTCAGATGAAACCACTATTGAACTTTTTGGATGCCATAATATACATCTTGTTTTGAAGCTAAAAGACATTGCATATCACAACAAAAACAACATTCCAACAGTGAAATTTGGAGGTGAGAACATCATGGTGAACAGCTTTTTTTCAGCATTTGACACTGGCAAACCTCATATGATTGAAGCAAGGATGAATGGACAAATGTACCGAGACATTCTTGATAAAAATCTGCTGCCATCTCCCAGGAAGATGAGGCTGAAATAAAGGTCAAACACACAGCCAAGGAAACTCTCAATTGGTTTCAGAGAAAAAATAAAGCTGCTAGAATGGCCCAGCCAATCACCTGACCTAAAGACCTGACCAATATAAAATTTATGGAAGGAACTAAAGATCAGAATTCATAAAAGAAGCCCACGAAGCCTTCAGAATTTTAAGAGAGTTTGTGTGGAAGACTGCCCAAAAATCACACTTCAGCAGTTCATGCAACTAGTTTCTCCAAGCAGGAGGTGTCTTGAAGCAAATACTTTTATACAAAGTTATATTTAAATTTCAGTAATCGTCTTCAATACTTTTTTTCCTGTGTCATTTCTCATTATTACACATAACTTAATTTATGGTCATCTATGGTTTGATTTTTTTGTCTGTGTGATTTGGATGGGTTGTTACCAACATCTGGTGAGAATTTCATGTCAATAGCATTTTAGAAATATATTTACTTAGAAAATTAGTGAAGTGTTCAATTCTTATATTGTAGTCATTGTCCAGGGACAAGAGCTCTGCCCTTAAATGGATACATTTTCTATTGCAGCATTACAGTCACCATCCTGGGATGAGCAATTTATTAGAATGATAAACGTTCCTGCTACTCATGCTTCATACGGCTTGAATGTATATCTGCAGTTTAAAAGGGGTTTTCCGCACAAAGTAAATTGTAATCAACATTTTAATCAATAGATCTTTGAATAATAATAATTTCCAAAATTGGATGTGTTAAAAAAAATCTTCCTGTGCTGAGATAATCTTATAAGATCATCTCAGCACAGGAACTTTTTTTAACACATCCAATTGTGGAATCATTTTTATTCAAAGATCTATTAATAAAAATGCACTTATTTTGTGGGAAAAGCCCATTAACTATAATGGAAGGTTGCACTGCATAGCAATTTATCAGTAAGACTATTGAGCTTTTCCTGAGGTGTAAGTTGCTGAAATGCTTAGATCCCTGTTATGAAAAATAAAACAAAACTGTAAACCCAGCATCCAAAATGGGCTTTGTGTTATTGCAGTATTAAGATGGAAATACGGGAAGCTTCCCTTTTCGTGAAACCCTTGATGTAGAGACAGAGGCGTAGCTAGGGTTTTAGTTTTGGGGGGGCGAAACTTCTGAGTGGGCCCCTAACCAGGAAACCTTCATTACAACTCGGTGACGCACCCTAATAGTGGAGGAGGACCTCAGCAGATGACTGCGATGTTGCTGAAAATAATCTCTATGCAAAGACCAACATGGATATTACCGCCATATGGTTAGAGGTAGATACCAGTCCTACAGTCCTACCAGTCCTACAGAACATAAAAGCGAATACAGCACAGTTACTGATAATGACTTACCGCTGACGTTCTTTCTGATGGAATCATTCATTTTTTGTGTCTTTTCCATCTGGCCCAGACCGACATGACAACTTCTTCCAGCCACGACTCGGCTGCAGAGAATACAACAAAGACATATTTCACTTCTCATATTCCAGCCCCATCACCATCTATTCCCAACCTGCACAAACTCCTCATCCTGCTGATATCCCAATGCTGAGCTGCTGCTGCCGTATGTGTCCCTATTACTGCACCTGCAGTGTGGTTCTCTGTGCCTTCTAAATTCTAAAGCAACCCTCTATTACATAGTAATGCCGGGTGCAAGTGCCCTAGAAAACATATTTTGTCCACTAGAAAGTAAGAATGCCCTCTGTGTGCCCCTGTGATAGTCACAGTAACCCGAGTTCCCCTATAACAATAAGTGCCCACTTTAGATTTAATAATGTCCCGAGTCTCCCCTGTACAGCCCCCCTATTTACAGTATGATGCTCTCTTATACACAGTACAATGCCCCCTCACTGTATATCTACTGACTCCTTAGTAGCCCCCAAACTGTTTGATGGCTCCAACACTGTATGATGGTCCCCTCACTGTAATCTCCACACTGTATGATGGCCCCCTAAATAGCCTACGGATAGTATAATGCACCAGATAGTCCTGAATATAGTATAATGCACTCCCCATAGGCCTCCATATAGTATAATGCACTCCCCCTAGGCCTCTACATAGTATAATGCACCAGATAGTCCTCAATATAGTATAATGCACTCCCCATAGGTCTTCATACAGAATAATTGACTCCCCATAGGCCTACTCTATATTGTACAAGGCCGCCCCCATAGGCAGACTCTATAGTATAAAGTAGCCCCCATAGGCAGACTCTATAGCATAAGGCAGTCCCCATAGGCAGACTCTATAGCACAAGGCAGTCCACATAGGCATACTCTGTAGCACAAGGCAGCACCCATAGGCAGACTCTGTAGTATAAGGGAGCCCCCCACAGGCAGACTCTGTAGTATAAGGCAGCCCCCCATAGGCAGACCCTGCAGTATAAGGCAGCAACCCATAGGCAGACTCTGAAGTATAAGGCAGCCCCCATAGGCAGACTTTGTAGTATAAGACAGCACCCCAAAAAAAAAACTCTGTAGTATAAGGCAGCACCCATAGGCAGACTCTGTAGTATAAGGCAGCCCCCCTAGGCAGATCCTGTAGTATAAGGTAGAACCCCATAGGCAGACCCTGTAGTATAAGGCAGCCCCCATAGGCAGACTCTGTAGTTTAAGGAAGCCCCTATAGACAAACTCTATAGTATATGGAAGCCCCCCATAGGCAGACTCTGTAGTATAAAGCAGCCCCCATAAAAATAAATAAATACTCACCTCTCTTCTTTTTGGTTCCTCCACTGCTCTGAGCGCCTGCACATCTCTGGACTGCATGCCCCGGGTAGTGACTGTCAGTGTCGGCGTCGGCGACATCAGACGCTGATGGGGGATGATGAGAGAAGGAGCTCCTTCTCTCATCAAAGCAGTCAGCTGTATCGGCATGTAGCCGATACAGCTGAACCTGCGATGACATGTGGGGGGCCCACTGCTGGCACTGCCCCCTCCCCTGCTCAGGGGCCCCGTAGAGGCCGGGCGGCATTGCAGGGAGATTGATTCTCCCTGCTCTGCCGCAGAATGTAACTGTATTGGCGTGCTGCACACACCGATACAGTTACAGTAGTGTAGCTTAGGGTGGACCCCCTCAGAGCACGGGCCTGGGGTGATGGCCCCCTCTGCCCCCCGGTAGCTACGCCTCTGTGTAGAGGTGTCCTTATCTGCTTTTATTATCTTGCCCATATCTGCTAGAATAAATATGTGATCCTCTGTTCTCAAGCCTTATAGCAACTATGCATATTGGCCCAAGTATACATATATGGTATTGCTAATGGATGATTATATTGTGCTATCAGGTTTTTAGATCAATGTAATAATATTATTAATATTAAGCTTTGCTTATATAGCACTATCATATTACGCAGCGCTTTGCATACATTATCATCACTGTCTCCATTGGGGCTCACAATCTAAATTCCCTACCAGTATGTCTCTGGAATGTGGGAAGAAACCCATGCAACATGGGGAGAACATACAAACTCCTTGCAGATGTTGTCCTTGGTAGGATTTGAACCCAGTACCCCAGTGCTGCAAAGCAACAGTGCTAACTACTGAGCCACTGTAAGCACTGTCACTATTTTTATAGTTTTAATTTTTATTATTTTGTTATAGGGGAAATTAATAAGAATAGGAAAAAGGTAGCTCAGTGCTAACTACTGAGCTACTGTTATCACTAAGCCACTTTTTTCCTATTCTTATTAATTCCCTCTATAAAAAAGTAATACAAATGAAAACTATAAAAATAGTACCAAAATAGTTTTTTGGGGGCCAGTATGAATAAAAAAAATGGTATTTTCCCCTTATAGTGCTTCATTTAAAAAAATGAGACTTTGCTGTGGCCATTTAGGGATTTAAAAACAGTGATCCTGAAAGGGTTTAGGGTTTTTCTATGAAAACATGCAGAAAACTTTTAACTTTCGATTTATTAACAAGAGTTTTCGCGTTTAATGTCTTTCCTTCTAATCTTTGCAAGTAGACCCACATTTTGTTAGCTCAACATAGCAGTAAAACTCAAATCTCTTAAAAGCTTTGAAAGCTTAAACTTGTTTATTAGGTTTTTTTTTTATAAACTGTTATGCGCCCAGTTTCCTACCAACATGTTAATCAGCATAATAAGATGTAATACAATTAGTACAAAATGGTTTCCTGAACTGAACTGCTGATTAACATTTGTCGGAAATACCCAAAACTTTGACAACTGTTTATCTATTGTTTTCTGAGATTCTTTAGATCATACCTCTCAACATATGAATGTAATTTTCAAGGACATTTGTTCGCAAGTTACCCCAAGGCAGACACTCAGCATGCTAGTTGAATGTGACATTAATCATCATGCTAATGTCGGCTTTAAGTAATTGTTAACTTTTAGCACAACAGTGCCTTTTGTGAGTTGGCTCTATGGAAAACCCATAGTTCTCATACCAAAAGAAGGGAAGGTATATTCAACTTAATAAAATTCCTCAGCAAAACAAATTAAGGAACTTAAATATCTTGTAAGTTGTAACTTAATTTTTTTGTTGATTTCTAATTATAAAAAGGACATAATAAAACCCAATCTCTCCCTTAGAAAAAATGAAAGAATCCCAAAATTTTTAAAAATGCTGCCTTGGCCAAGCCACAATATTTGTCTTGGCTATATTGAAGACCAGCTACACTTTGGTACACAGGAAAAGTTTTATTTTTCACTTTTAGCTTTTTTTTCAGACGTCTGTGATTCATTTACTTGCTCTGTGAATTTGACTGATAGAACACGTACCCATTAGGCTATGTGCCTACAATCGGGAGATAGCAGTATTTTCGTGGTATCCAAAAGACTGCGTTCTAATCACACTGGTAAATCCACATTTGTTCATTGAACCATATGGATTTATCTCATCCAATGAATGGCTATGGGTGAGACTATGCAGTGGAGACTAGCGTCCCTGCTGCAGATAATTGACATGCTGCGACTCGTTCTTCCATGCCGATGGTGAGTTTACGCAGTGTTAAATAGAAGCACAGTGAGCATGGGATTTCTATATATCCCATCCACTGTGCTTGCAACCTAGATCGCTGCATTTTGGATGCAGCGCAGGTGACCTGCGTTCAAAACCCTGGTATTCCGGATTGTGGGCACATACCCTTATAGTCAATAGGGCTATTCACATGTCTGTGTTGTATGTAGAAAATGTTCACAAAATAAAATCATAGAGATGTCAGTTTTTGATTGGATTCATGGATCAACCCTTTCTCGACATATGAGGTACAGTTACGCCAAATGTCAGGTTTGGATGTGGGCTCACATGATAAAATTATTACTGTAATTCAAAACTACAACTCATTCCACAAAAACCAATCTCTCATACAGCTACAGTATGTGGATGAAAATATAAAAAAATTGGCCCTTGGAAGATGGGAAGGAAAAAACAAAAACATGGAAATTGGCTGCAGCATGAAGGGTTTAACCCCTTTCTGACCTCGGACGGGATAGTACGTCCGAGGTCAGATCCCCCTCTTTGATGCAGGGCTCCGGTGGTGAGCCCGCATCAAAGCCGGGACATGTCAGCCATTTTGAGCAGCTGACATGTGCCCGCAATAGCGGCGGGTGAAATCGCGATTCACCCACCACTATTAACTTGTTAAGTGCCGCTGTCAAACGCTGACAGCGGCATTTAACCAACACTTCCGGCCATCTGGCCAGAAATGAGCGCATCGCTGACCCCCGTCACATGATCGGGGGTCAGCGATGCTTCTGCATAGTAATCATAGAGGTCCTTGAGATCTCTATGGTTACTGATCCCGGCTAGCTGTGAGCGCCACCCTGTGGTTGGCGCTCATAGCACACCTGCAATTCAGCTACATAGCAGTGATCTGATGATCGCTGCTATGCAGCAGAGGCAATCGAGTTGTGCCAGCTTCTAGCCTCCTATGGAGGCTATAGAAGCATGGCAAAAGTAAAAAAAAAAAAGTTAAAAAAATCTGAAAAAATAAAAAAATATAAAAGTTTAAATCACCCCCCTTTTGCCCCATTCAAAATAAATCAATAAAAAAATCAAACCTACAATTACTTGGTACCGCCGTGTTCAGAATCGCCTGATCTATCAATAAAAAAAAGGATTAACCTGATCGCTAAACGGCGTAGAGAGAAAAAAATTAAAAACGCCAGAATTTTTTGGTCGCCACGACATTGCATTAAAATGCAATAACGGGCGATCAAAAGAACATATCTGCACCAAAATGGTATCATTAAAAACGCCAACTCAGCACGCAAAAAATAAGACCTCAACCGACCCCAGATCACGAAAAATGGAGATGCTATGGGTATCGGAAAATGGCATAATTTTTTTTTGTTAGCAAAGTTTGGAATTTTTTTCCACCACTTACATAAAAAATAACCTAGACATGTTTGGTGTCTATGAACTCGTAATGACCTGGAGAATCATAATGGCAGGTCAGTTTTAGCATTTAGTGAACCTAGCAAAAAAGCCAAACAAAAAACAAGTGTGGGATTGCACTTTTTTTGCAATTTCACCGCACTTGGAATTTTTTTCCCGTTTTCTAGTACACGACATGCTAAAACCAATGATGTCATTCAAAAGTACAACTTGTTTCACAAAAAATAAGCCCTCACATGGCCAAATTGACGGAAACATAAAAAAGTTATGGCTCTGGGAAGGAGGGGAGCGAAAAACGAACACGTAAAAACGGAAAATCCCAAGGTCATGAAGGGGTTAATATTATAAAGTAAATTATAAATTTTTAGGTCTGTAAAAATCAGATAGCATCGGTGTATAGTCTAAGGGTACTGTCACACTGTGCAACTTTCCAACGATCACGACCAGCGATACGACCTGGCCGTGATCGTTGGAAAGTCGTTGTGTGGTCGCTGGAGAGTTGTCACACAGACAGCTCTCCAGCGACCAACGATGCAGAAGGCCCCGGGTAACCAGGGTAAACATCGGGTTACTAAGCGCAGGGCCGCGCTTAGTAACCCGATGTTTACCCTGGTTACCAGCGTAAAAGTAAAAAAAAAACAAACAGTACATACTCACATTCTGGTGTCCGTCAGGTCCCTGGCCGTCTGCTTCCCGCTCTGACTGAGCGCCGCCGTAAAGTGAAAGCAGAGCACAGCGGTGACGTCACTGCTGTGCTGTGCCACTGCCTTACGGCCGGCAGTCAGTCAGTGCGGGAAGCAGACGGCAAGGGACCTGAAGGACACCGGAATGTGAGTATGTACTGTTTGTTTTTTTTAACTTTTACGCTGGTAACCAGGGTAAACATCGGGTTACTAAGCGCGGCCCTGCACTTAGTAACCCGATGTTTACCCTGGTTACAAGCGAACGCATCGCTGGATCGCTGTCACACACAACGATCCAACGATGACAGCGGGAGATCCAGCGACGAAAGAAAGTTCCAAACGATCTGCTACGACGTACGATTCTCAGCAGGGTCCCTGATCGCTGCTGCGTGTCAGACACAGCGATATCGTATGAATATCGCTGGAACGTCACGGATCGTACCGTCGTAGCGATCATAGTGCCACTGTGAGACAGTACCCTTAGTGCTGTCCGTGATTAAAATTGTGATAGGAGAAGCTCTGCAGTGTATTTATTTTTTTTCATACATGAAAATCACTGATAAAACATTGATGGTAAAAACTGACACACTGAGCAAAAACTGATGAAAAATGGATCCTAACAACTAATGGAACTAGGACCGTGTTTTGCATACATGAAAAATCACAGATTTATAAATGAGGTCTTAAAATAAACATATATGGCATATACATATGGTTCCCTGAGGATCTTCTAGCTTTTTTTTACTGCCTAATGAAGAAAATTAAATAGGGTGTATCTTTTGGGAGTGCAGCCTTCACGGCACCCCACACAAGGATTCTCCCATAATTGACATGGGTTTGTTGCAGTTCACGCACATCTGTTAAACAAAGCATAAGGGATGCAAACCAAAGGCACCTTGTCTGGTGAATACAATTTCAAAAGGGTACACAACTTGACAGACAGAGAGCAACTCAATACACTTAGGCAAATGTTGTGATCGCTATAGGCTCTAGTCATACTCTAGCTCTGGTGACACTAGCTGTGTAGGGTTGATGAAGGATCCAACTGCTGTTGGTTCAAGAGTGCTGTCGAAGTGGGATATGCTAACAGTCTCACATGACAGGACGTGCCAAGCCACTAATAGTCTACCTCCAACCTGGCACTGGAGACTGTGAGGTGTCACTCTACTGCATTTACACAAATGAGGAGAGACCCTTTCCTTGCCAACTGTTTGTGCTTATACACAGTAGAAATCATCCTCATTAAAGGGGTATTACAATCTCAGAAACATACAGTATATCCACTAGATGTGGGTCTTACCAAGCATGCTTGACTTTTTCTGAAATCCAATTGTAGTTAATGCAGAAAACCCAACATGCATGGCCACCTCTTCATTCGCGGTGGTGCAAGGTGGGGCCATATTTTCAACCTCCAAATATCATTTGTTGCATTTCCTATGGATGTACCATAAATTTCTGAGATTTGGAGGCACAGTACATGAAAATAAAAACAAACGAAAAAAAAAAAAAAATGGCATGCAGAGAATGGACGAAGAGGCCTTGGTAACTATAAACATGCACTGGCATGGCATATCAGTACCATAAAAATGTTCTGCCAGCTTCACTGGTGGTACCAAATAGTAATATGAACAGCAATAATGAAGATTAGTGCAAGCACACTGTTTTCCTTGGAAAAATGCAATTACATATGGTCAGGTAAGAGTTCCACTGCAGCCATTGCAACCTCACGATACATGTGAACCCTGAATGATCTGCTTTTTCAATTATGGAAGAGCTTTAATTCCTGCAGCAAATATTACAAGTGATATAAAAATTATTTTCTTTCCAATGTCATAAACATGACACCATTAATTATTGAATAAAAGCAAGTAAAAAAAAATGTTCTGATGTACTTTATATGACCCTCAAATTGTTTTTTTATCCCCATATCTACGCAGTTATTGTAAGATCTTTAATTTATGCCATGCATGTCTCTGGGCTTTGTAGAAGTGTCAATCTATGTCTTTTGTAGGCCTACCATGTAATTACAATCCCTCGTCAATAGTCTTTGTCGTTAAACAGCTAATGACAACTGCTATAATGTGAGCATTTCCGCTGTGTCTGCAATGAAATCTGAAACATTGAACAGTTCCCCATTATTACGGAAATATACAATTGCTTTGAAAAATATGACATAGATTTGCTGCAAACAGCAGAGTAATGGCCAGGGACAGGGAGTTTCAGTTTGATGGAAGAAGTTCTCACAGCTAAAATGTGCAAAAATGTGTGTATATTATTGAGATAATATGTATCTATATATCTATATCTCTCTCTATATATATATCTACACTGCTCAAAAAAATAAAGGGAACACTAAAATCCCACATCCTAGATATCACTGAATGAAATATTCCAGTTGTAAATCTTTATTCAATACATAGTGGAATGTGTTGAGAACAATAAAACCTAAAAATTATCAATGTAAATCACAACTAATATCCCACGGAGGTCTGAGGTTGGAATAATGCTCAAAATCAAAGTGGAAAATGAAGTTACAGGCTGATCCAACTTCAGTGGAAATGCCAAGGAAAAGACAAAATGATGCTCAGTAATGTGTGTGGCCTCCACGTGCCTGTATGAGCTCCCTACAATGCCTGGGCATGCTCCTGATGAGGCGGCGGATGGTCTCCTGAGGGATCTCCTCCCAGACCTGGACTAAAGCATCTGCCAACTCCTGTGGTGCAATGCGACGTTGGTGGATGGTGCGAGACATGATGTCCCAGATGTGTTCAATCGGATTCAGGTCTGGGGAACAGGTGGGCCAGTCCATAGCTTCAATGCCTTCATCTTGCAGGAACTGCTGACACACTCCAGCCACATGAGGTCTGGCATTGTCCTGCATTAGGAGGAACCCAGGGCCAACCGCACCAGCATATGGTCTCACAAGGCGTCTGAGGATCTCATCTTGGTACCTAATAGCAGTCAGGCTACCTCTGGCGAGCACATGGAGGGCTGTGCGGCCCTCCAAAGAAATGCCACCCCACACCATTACTGACCCACTGCCAAACCGGTCATGCTGAAGGATGTTGCAGGCAGCAGATCGCTCTCCACGGCGTCTCCAGACTCTGACTGTCACGTCTGTCACATGTGCTGTTGTGGATTCTGTTTGTGGGCTCCCTCTGGTGGTTACTGCTGGTACTGGGTGACTTTGGTGGGTTGCGGCCTTTGGTTTCCACCTGTCCATCAGAGGCTGGGTGTTTCCTATTTTACCTGGCCTTTCTGTCATTCCCTTGCCGGCTATCAATGTATTCAGATGTGCTCTGTTTGGTTCCTGCCTACCTGCTCCCAGATCTTTCAGGATAAGCTAAGTGCTGATTTTCAGTTGTTGTTTTTTTTGTCCAGCTTGCTTATTATGTCTCTATGCTAGCTGTTAGCTCTAGTGGACTGAGGTTCTCCCCATGTGCCATGAGTTGGCACATGGGTTCTTGTAATCTCAGGATGGTTTTTTGATTAGGGTTTTTTTGCTGACCGCTCAGACCCCTTTTGTATCGTTCTGCTTTCTAGTTTACAGCGGGCCTCAATTTGCTGAACCTATATATATCATCTCTATGTGTGTGCCTTCCTCTCATTTCACCGTCAATACATGTGGGGGGCAACTATACCTTTTGGGGTTCATTCCTCTGGAGGCAAGTGAGGTCTTTATTTTCTCTGCAGTACTAGTTAGCTCTTAGGCTGGTGCGTGGCGTCTAGAACCAACGTAGGCACGCTCCCTGGCTATCTCTAGTTGCGTTTGTCAGGCGTAGGGCAGCGGTCAGCCCAGGTTCCATCACCCTAGAGCTCGTCCGATATTTTGTATTACTTTGCTTGTCCCTTTCTATCCCTAGCCATTGGGATTCATGACAATGTGCTCAGTGTGGTGTATAGAAAATGTTCAGCACAGCCTGAAGGGGAGGTGCACAGTCATAGGTTCCCAAACCTTGATAAGTAAGTTACAAGTGACTAGCACACTCCAGAAGTGTTGTGATGCAAAATGGGGGTTTATTTACATACACTAATCAAACGTTTCGGTCGATACTGGACCTTCATCAGTGTGCTATAAGGGAAATATATACAGAGAAAGTGACATCCAATGTATAAAAAACAAAACAAAATGCAGAAAATAAGCATAAACAAAAAAACATAATAAACAAAAGTATATACATCACATAAAGCGATACAGTCATGGGTATAAATAAAAGAACAACTCCTAAGCAGTAAAAAAACACCAGGGTTGCTACAATAGATTCGCTGCTGGGTATAAAACCGGGTGCAATTTGGACGTATAGGTATGAGGTATATAGTAAAACTATAGTATGTGGAGGAGCGTGCGGTGGGAACGCACAACATGCCGCCCCCAACGGTCATGTGATACCCACGTCATCACAGCCCCGCCCCTTCCGGTTTCACACTCCGGGACCGCAGTGCGCACACTGTCCCCTTCTCTCTACTATAAATGGAGGCCCCTGACACACTACCCCTCAGTTACACTTGCGGTGGACACCGCGTGTATCCAGTCTTAGTGGGTAATTCATGTGCACCGCACGCTCCTCCACATACTATAGTTTTACTGAGCCATCACGTATGACCCTGGATATCTTCTTTTTTAACAGACAGTCTCCACTGCCTTGTGGCCCTTATAATTCAGGCCTATCTTTTGGGTATGTACTCTTTATGTCCACATATTATAACGCACCACAGTATTATTACGTCGGCTTCATCATGCACATCTGCCTTTCTTATAGATGCAATCTAATTTAACTCTTTGGGGCTTCACCAAGCATACTGGTATAATTAGGTAGGTCTCCTTTCTCATTCCTCACGACCACAGTCATCTCATCAGTCCTCTCATAACCCTCTGCCCTTCCCCCGTTCATTCGGTATCATACCTATACGTCCAATTTGCACCCGGTTTTATACCCAGCAGCGAATCTATTGTAGCAACCCTGGTGTTTTTTTGCTCCTTAGGAGTTGTTCTTTTATTTATACCCATGACTGTATCCCTTTATGTGATGTATATACTTTTGTTTATTATGTTTTTTTGTTTATGCTTATTTTCTGCATTTTGTTTTGTTTTTTATACATTGGATGTCACTTTGTCTGTATATTTTTCCCTTATAGCACACTGATAAAGGTCCAGTATCGACCGAAACGTTTGATTACTGTATGTAAATAAACCCCCATTTTGCATCACAACACTTCTGGAGAGTGCTAGTCACTTGTAACTTACCTATGTGCTCAGTGTGAACCTGCTTTCATCTGTGAGCACAACCCCCATCTGTGGACGTCGGGCACTCAGACCATCCTCATGGAGTCGGTTTCTAACCGTTTGTGCAGACACATGCACATTTGTGGCCTGCTGGAGGTCATTTTGCAGGGCTCTGACAGTGCTCCTCCTATTCCTC
Organism: Ranitomeya variabilis; assembly: GCF_051348905.1. Lineage (NCBI taxonomy): Eukaryota > Metazoa > Chordata > Amphibia > Anura > Dendrobatidae > Ranitomeya > Ranitomeya variabilis. The sequence continues at coordinate 836,888,917 of NC_135233.1, read as the reverse complement.
CTTGCACAAAGGCTGAAGTAGCTGTCCTGCTGCTGGGTTGCTGCCCTCCTACGGCCGCCTCCACATCTCCTGGTGTACTGGCCTGTCTCCTGGTAGTGCCTCCAGCCTCCGGTCACTACGCTGACAGACCTAGGAAACCTTCTTGCCACATCTCGCATTGATGTGCCTACCTGAGCCACTTGTGTGGGTTGTAGAGTCTCATGCTACCACGAGTGTGAAAGTACAGCCAAAATTCAAAAGTGACCAAAACATCAGCCAGAAAGCATTGGTACTGAGATGTGGTCTGTGGCCCCGACCTGCAGAACCACTCCTTTATTGAGTCTGTCTTGATAATTGCCAATAATTTCCATCTGTTGTCTATTCCATTTGCACAACAGCATGTGAAACTGATTGTCAAACAGTGTTGCTTCCTAAGTGGACAGTTTGATATCACAGAAGTTTGATTTACTTGGAGTTATATTCTGCTGTTCAAGTGCTCCCTTTATTTTTGGAGCAGTGTACATATATCATATGTTTACATATGGAAATGGAAAGAATTCCCATTAATAATTTATATATAAATCAGTGTGTGTGTGTGTTTGTGTGTGTGTGTGTGTATGTGTGTGTGTATATATATATACAGTGGCATGTAAAATTTTGGGCACCCCTGGTCAAAATTACTATTATTGTGAACAGTTAAACAAGCTAAACATGAAATGAACTCTAAAATTATCTCTAAAAGTCCTAAAGTTCCTTTGCATTTTAGGAAAAAAATTATATATATATTTTGATCTTTTACGTTTTTAAAATTACAAAAAGGAAAATGGGCAGTTGCAAACGTTTGGGCACCCTGCATGTTTGATACCTATTTTGTATAATACCTAGTAGCACCCCCTTTTGAAAGTATTACAGCTTGTAAACACTTTTTGTTGCCATATACACAGAGGCATCAGCTATATATTGTTAAACCAAGAAATAGGCGACTCAATCATGAATATATCAAACCTAAGAGAACCATGAGTCAAAACACATTGCCAGTCATTTTCATATCAAGTAATACCAATTTTTATTAAGAGTACAAAAAATCATAGTAAAATATTACCACTTATAATAAGGTGACATAGTGATTAGATCCATAAGTGCAGTGGTGACCCGACAGTGACGGCACGAGATATGTAAATTTCTGTATATGCAATTATCATCGCAGTTTAAGTGTACCTGCAGCCAGCTGCCGAAAATCAGTAGTTCAGCAGGAAATAGTATAAAGTGCAAACCGTGCTACAAAGTAAACCAAAAGCTGCAATGTACACAAACTAAATGAATAAAGAGCATTATTTACCCATGTGGGATGATGTGAAGGTCTCGTCTGGCACTCGGTCACGTACCCCAACGCGCGTTTCGCGTTTGAACGTTTACCGCTTCCTCAGGGGGCGTGGTCTAACTGTGTACCCGATCCCATATAAATAGTCGTCACATCCGATCATGTGACCGCAAGACTATATTGTAATGTGCGCATGCGTGACACGCTGATGTAGTCCCGTGCGTTCCAAGCCTCATTCACCGCAGCGTCAGCGCCGGTCACGTGAGCGGGCGGGCGCCACGCCCCCAACACATGACACGGGACCGCGCCGCAAGGAAGAGGCCGGGGGCACCAGGACACACAGCGCTGTGTGTGAATAGGTGATGATTTATATAAAAATAAGTTACTCTATACGAATAAATATAATTGTATATGCATGTGAATAGTGAGGTGATTGGATTCCCCGCACAATAATCTCTAACCTCCAAATTAGATAAAAAACAACATATAAAAAATAATGAAGTAGGCAGGGAAAGTGTAAAAATGTGCTAAAAACATTAAAAATAAATGGTAATAACAAAGGACAATAATAAAATATCCTCACCACTACAACTGGTTAAAGCCATCATATTGGACACCCGCCATATCAAAGGAAGAGGACAACCGTAAATAAAGGCATGATATGTGAACCAAGAAATATGTATATAAAATCACTTTTATCGATTATATCAACAGATGGCAATAATTTTTGGCGGGGGAGGGCCGCGGACCGCGGACCATGTGCAGTGCTGGCTACGCTACATCGACGATCTGCTCATCATATGGCAAGGATCGGATGTGGCCTTACATCAGTTCATGGATCAGCTCAACATTAATACATATAATATCAAATTGACGTACCAGGTGAGTAGGACCGAGGTGGACTTCCTGGACATCAAGATTGAAGCTGATGGTGATAGGATATTACAGACGGATGTTTACAGGAAGTCCACATCGGTCAACTCACTGTTACATGCACAATCAAGTCATCCATACAGTACAGTTAAAGCCATCCCAGTTGGTCAGTACCTCAGGATGAAGCGGATCTGCTCATCCACCGCCAAATTTGAGACACAGGCAGCTGATCTAAAAGTTAGATTTCAGACAAGAGGCTATAGCAACAGAAGCATCAAAAAGGGATATCTTAGGGCCAAATATGCCCCACGAGATCAGTTGCTATATACTGGTAAAAACAAACAAGATAAAAAACTCAAAATGTCTGAACAGTCTGACGTGGTGAGGTTCATCTCCACCTTCAATGGTGAGTGGTCTACTATGAGGGATTGTCTCCAAAAACATTGGAGCATCCTCCATAGTGATCCACTACTATCCAAGTGTTTAACTAAATATCCTCTTATGACTGCAAGACGCAGTAAGAACCTAAGGGATTTGTTGGTGTCAAGCCACTATGTCCCCAAGATACGTACTTTTAAATTTGGATCTGATGGACCTCCCCATGGGTGCTATCAGTGTGGGGATTGCATCTCTTGTACCAACATCCGTCGTACCACCACTTTTGAGTCAGCTGATGGTCAAAAAATATTTTCCATCAATCACCATATAAATTGTAACACCACACATGTGGTTTATTATGCCACATGTGGGTGTCCCAAAATCTATATTGGTTTGACCTCCCGCCGACTTGGAACCCGTACCCGGGAACATGTACGGGACATACGGGCGGCGGTGAAAGAGACCGATGTCACACAACTTAAAACCATACCTCGTCACTTTTTACAATTTCATGGGTGTAATCCAAAATCCTTTATGGTACGAGGTATTGATGTTGTAAAATGTGGCATCAGAGGAGGTAATATTAAACGGATCTTGGCGCAAAGAGAATGTCGTTGGATCTCCACGCTGGGCACCATGACGCCCATAGGCCTCAATGAGGCACATGGATTTTCCTCTTACCTTTAAAAGATTTGGTGTAGGTTCTTTGTCTTCAGTGTATCCTGCTGCTTCCATTATTGCCCATTAGATTTTAATTGTGTATTTTTTCCTTTCTTCGTATTTTAGTGTGTGTTAATCGTTCTATGATATCCATATGACAGCTGCCATCTGCGGACACCCACACGAGGACCTGAGAAATGAAGATAAACAAGTTTTACTATCAAAGTATTATATATAATCTAAAGAAGACATGAGTTATTGGACATTATGCCATCTGTTGATATAATCGATAAAAGTGATTTTATATACATATTTCTTGGTTCACATATCATGCCTTTATTTACGGTTGTCCTCTTCCTTTGATATGGCGGGTGTCCAATATGATGGCTTTAACCAGTTGTAGTGGTGAGGATATTTTATTATTGTCCTTTGTTATTACCATTTATTCTTAATGTTTTTAGCACATTTTTACACTTTCCCTGCCTACTTCATTATTTTTTATATGTTGTTTTTTATCTAATTTGGAGGTTAGAGATTATTGTGCGGGGAATCCAATCACCTCACTATTCACATGCATATACAATTATATTTATTCGTATAGAGTAACTTATTTTTATATAAATCATCACCTATTCACACACAGCGCTGTGTGTCCTGGTGCCCCCGGCCTCTTCCTTGCGGCGCGGTCCCGTGTCATGTGTTGGGGGCGTGGCGCCCGCCCGCTCACGTGACCGGCGCTGACGCTGCGGTGAATGAGGCTTGGAACGCACGGGACTACATCAGCGTGTCACGCATGCGCACATTACAATATAGTCTTGCGGTCACATGATCGGATGTGACGACTATTTATATGGGATCGGGTACACAGTTAGACCACGCCCCCTGAGGAAGCGGTAAACGTTCAAACGCGAAACGCGCGTTGGGGTACGTGACCGAGTGCCAGACGAGACCTTCACATCATCCCACATGGGTAAATAATGCTCTTTATTCATTTAGTTTGTGTACATTGCAGCTTTTGGTTTACTTTGTAGCACGGTTTGCACTTTATACTATTTCCTGCTGAACTACTGATTTTCGGCAGCTGGCTGCAGGTACACTTAAACTGCGATGATAATTGCATATACAGAAATTTACATATCTCGTGCCGTCACTGTCGGGTCACCACTGCACTTATGGATCTAATCACTATGTCACCTTATTATAAGTGGTAATATTTTACTATGATTTTTTGTACTCTTAATAAAAATTGGTATTACTTGATATGAAAATGACTGGCAATGTGTTTTGACTCATGGTTCTCTTAGGTTTGATACTTTTTGTTGCCAGTAGGCATGACCTAATGTGCTCAGTGATATCACTCGAGTGTCTGGGTGCTCGGCACTCGGCGAGCATTAGCCGGTGTTCGAATTTGAAACTTGAATCCCTGCTCCTCATGTTTGGGGCCTGTTACACTGCCAATAGTCATGCTGGGATTGCCTACAAGCCACTGTAATGTCATTAGCCTGTAAGGATGAGCGAATGTGCTCGGGGATACTCGGATGTCACTCGAGTATCTGGGTGCTGGGTGTGCTCAGCAATCATCTAGCATTAGCCAGTGCTCAAATTTAAAACTGTTACACAGCCAATAAACATGCGGGGATTGCCTGTGAGTCACGGTAATGCCGCAGCCGTCTTTGTAGTGGCATCACTGAAACTGGCTGGCCGTACATTTCTTATTGGAGGGAGAGAGTGCTTGTCCAGGAGTATGTGCACACAGTTGAACCTATCAGAGACCTCTAGTGTTGATACTGGTGCTAAAGCTGAACCATCATACTAACAAATATAATAATTTTTTTTTATATAGTGGTAACATATTCCGCAGCATTTTACAATTAAGAGGACACATGTGCCAACAGTAAGAAAGATACAATGTAACACATTTCAACAGTTACAGGAGGAGTGAGGGCCCTATAAATCTGTAATTTACTGTTTGTATCAGATACATTCTGCATTTAGCCTAGCGAGGGACAGTGGCAGAGGGACTGGCATAATACAGTCTCTAGGCAGAGCTTACGGTTTGCAGTCCATTGCTAAATATATATCTGCTGCATGTGACCTCACTTTTTGGGGGGAGGTGAAAAAATTTACAATATTTTCATCCATAGAGTACTACATGCTTTATGGTACATTTGTGTGTTATAAAACACTTCAAAAAAATATTGAGTAATGTTTCTGGATTCATTTACTCACCCATAGAGTATTACAGTGCCTTGCGAAAGTATTCGGCACCCTGGAACTTTTCAACCTTTTCCCACATATCATGCTTCAAACAAAGATACCAAATGTAAATATTTGGTGAAGAATCAACAACAAGTGAAACACAATTTTGAAGTTGAACGAAATTTATTGGTTATTTTAAATTTTTGTGGAAATTCAAAAACTGGTGTGTTCAGGGTGATGAGCTGTGTTGCCTTTACGCTAAACATATCTTTGGCATTGTTGCCAAAAAGTTCAATTTTGGTTTCATCTGACTAGAGCACCCTCTTCCACATGCTTGGTGTGTCTCCCAGGTGGCTTGTTGCAAACTTTAAATTACACTTGTTATTTTATATGTTATATGTTTATATGTTGTCTCTAACATCATGTCCTCCCTCTATCTGAAACTGAACCTGTCAAAAACTGAACTCCTCGTGTTCTCTCCCTCTACAAACCTACCTTTGCCCGACATTGCCATCTCTGTGTGCGGTTCCACCATTACTCCAAAGCAACATGCCCGCTTGTCATGTCCCACGACTTGAGAAATCATTTAATGTTTGCATTGTTTGTGTTTTATCCTTCTTTCTAGGCAGAAGTTTGCTTTTCCCTGTATTTTGTCCCAACTCTCTCACTGTAGTCCTGTGATGTATGTTTGTTCACGCCCTTATTCTCCATTTTGTCATCATCACCATATCTGTATGCATCCTACTGCATGTACTCTGTTGAATATTCCTTTTTACCTGCTACTTTCATCATAATACAAGAATTTCGGTTAAAGCAATCCTCTTTTCCTGGAGTCTTCTTACATGAGATCGTGGCTGAGTTAAGCTATCTGATAAATCGGTATGAACGTGAGTACAGGTCAATACGGAAGCGCCCACAAGAATAGGTCTATCCAGGCACCACTGCGTTCTACATACCCATGAGTCAGAATAGTAAAAAGGAATATCCTGCCTTCAGAGACAGTAACTCAAGGTCTGTGCTGAACCCCAGTGGAAAAGGACATTTCCCAGATACACAGTAACCCAGTTCCCAGCCAGACCCCAGCGTGCATAGAAGCACACACTGCAGATAAACAGTGAGAAGTATAACCCTCATCATCCACTCATCCTGCCTGCAAACAAATCATGTCTGAAGCGAGGTATACAATGTCCCTACCAGACTTACAAACACAGGAAAGAGACCTAGATCCCCATCCACCAGCTAGTGAAAGAGGAAAACGTACAGTTAAACCTACATGGAAAGTCATGGAGAATTTAGAGACTGAAAAATGTGTTGTATATAGTGATGTGTCTTCACTATGGGAGAAAGTGCTGAGTCACATAGACACTGTATCAAGGCCTGCTTCTCATGAGTTACCACTTGAGGGAGCCCTAGAACAATTATGCACAGCATACCAAAGGTATATGGAGAAGACTGACCAATACATTATTCTCCTGAAGAAACTGAATTTGCCAGAGACTTTAAAAGAATTGCAAAGTTTCCAGCAGCTTAATTCTGAAAGGGACTGCACCGTACGCGACATTAAGACAAAGATAGAGGCTAAAATTGCACGGACACCAGATGCATCATCTCGCTCATCCAAATCGTCTAAGCACTCAAAACGCTCATCTAGGTCAAGTTCATCAAAATATTCCACTCTCAGCCAGCAGCTTATAAGGGCACGTGCTAAGGCAGAAACGTCTAAGATACAAGCAGCCTTTGCGCAAAGGAGAGCAGAAATGGACGCAGCCACAGCACAAAAGAGAGCAGAAATGGCAGAAATGGATGCAGCCACAGCACAAAAGAGAGCAGAAATGGATGCGGATGCAGCACGCAAGGAAGCTCTGGAGAAGGAATGTGAGCACGCAACAGCCATGGCGGAGTTAAGGATCCTGGAGCGAGCTATCAGTGGGAGTCAAAGAGACAGCATCAGTTTGTGTGAAGTGGAGGCGGAGGACCCTATTGAACGCACAAGAGACTACGTGCTAAGCCAAAATGGCGAACCGCAGATCATCACTAACACTTCTGATGGCGTTCATGCTTCTCCAGGACACCAGGATGCCGATCAACTTACAGAACCCTACACTCAAGGTCAGTACAATGCTCCCAAACTTGAACTTCCTTCGTATTCCAGTATGTGCCAAGACCCTGCATCTCATCAAACTCCACAGGCTATTATCTACACGCAACCCAATATACCGGCAGGTCATTATACTCTCGACAACCGCACAGTGCCAGCTCCGCATGTAGCAGAGACTATACCCACCAAACCGGTTGCTGGACTAAATGCATATGCCACTCCATACTTACCCACGTTTCAAGTCCAAGACGTCTCCACTCCTATGTACAACACCGCTCAGCCCACATTCGTGCATCCTAAGTCAGAAAGAACAGACATGTCCGACTTCGCAAGGTACATGATTCGCCGCGAACTTACTAAAACCGGTCTCACAAGGTTTGACGACCAACCTGAAAATTACAGAGGTTGGAAAAATGCCTTTAGAACCGTAACTAGTGACCTCGGCATCACTGCTGCCGAAGAGCTGGACCTGCTAATCAGATGGCTAGGACCACAATCCACCGAGCGTGTCAAGAGACTCAGGTCTGTACATATCAGTAATCCAACGGCTGGTCTCATGGCTGCATGGGAAAGACTAGAGAAAAACTTTGGCAGTCCAGAAGCCATAGAGGACGCACTGTTCAAGCGATTACAGAGTTTTCCAAAGATATCAAGCAAGGACAGTTCAAAGTTCCTAGAGCTCAGTGACTTGCTGTTAGAGCTCCAGCTGGCCAAGGCAGACACCCACCTACCTGGCCTCAGCTACCTGGACACTGCTCGTGGAGTAAATCCCATTATCTCCAAGCTACCGTACAACGTGCAAGAAAGGTGGACTACACTAGGGTCAAAATACAAGAAAGACCATCAAGTGTCATTTCCTCCATTCTCCTACTTCTGTGAGTTTATAAAAGACGTGGCAGAGCGCAAGAACGACCCAAGCTTTTCTTACCAAGAATCCAGTGGCCCAGCTTCACCTCCTTCTAAATACGTCAGCGCACGCTCGAACGACAGAAACCGCAGAGGTCCAGTGTCAGTGAAGAAGACGGATATTCTTCCCTTACCAACACCAGCCCCAGACAAGAGTAACAAAGGTGAAAAGATAGAGAACCCAAATCGTGAATGTCCCATCCACAAGAAGCCACATCCCTTAAAAAAGTGCATCGGCTTCAGGAAGAAACCGCTCCAGGAACGCAAGGAGCTTCTAAAGAGGTTCGGGGTATGCTACAGATGTTGTGCTTCTACTGAACACCTTGCTAAAGACTGTAAAACTACAATTAAGTGCATGGAGTGTGACAGTGAGGACCACGTACAAGCACTCCACCCATTCCGTCCTGACTCTACACTTACTCCTTCCCCCACCACGAGCCATGGCGGGGAGGACGCAGCTCAAACTGCAAGCCATACCACAATATCTTCTTCATGCACAGAAGTCTGCGGAGAAGACCTCTGGGACAAGTCCTGTGCGAAGATTTGCCTGGTGAACGTATATCCCAACGGTCACCCAGAGAAAGCCGTGAAGGTGTACGTCCTTCTGGATGATCAGAGCAACCGATCACTTGCAAGGTCAGAACTCTTTGATATGTTTAACTTAAAGGGAAATGCCTACCCTTACACCTTAGGTACCTGCAGTGGTGTTACAGAGGTTTATGGGAGAAGGGCCAGTGGTCTTACAGCGACATCTCTCGAGAACACCGTCGAGATACCGTTACCTACACTGGTCGAGTGCAACCAGATTCCATCCAATCGAGAAGAGATCCCAACGCCAGAGGCTGCTCTTCATCACCAACATCTCAAGGGGATAGCAAACAAGATACCAGCCCTCAACAACAGTGCAGATATCCTGATTCTGCTAGGCAGAGACATCCTCCGGCTGCACAAGGTGCGTCAGCAAATTAATGGACCACACGATGCACCATTTGCCCAACGCTTAGATCTAGGCTGGGTAATCATAGGCAATGTTTGCATACACAAGATGAAGAGACCTAACAACATCTCCTCTTACAAGACACACATCTTGTCAAATGGTCGCAGCACCCATTTCCAACCATGCCCACATCACTACTGGGTGAAAGAGAAAGTGAGCAACACCAAGTGGCAACAGGAATCCTTCAACAACATGAACACACTCCAGTCCTGGGAAGAAAACCTCGGGTCATCAGTGTTCGATTCCACAAGTAATGACAACAAGTTGGCACCCACAAGGGAAGATAAAGAATTTATAAAGGTTATGGATAAAGAATTTGTTCAAGACGACTCCAACAGTTGGGTAGCTCCTTTACCCTTTCGTTTCCCAAGAGTGAGGTTGCCGAACAACCTGCAGCAAGCAACTGCAAGGTTCTCATCCTTAAAGCGTACCCTAAAGAGGAAACCAGAGATGGAGAAGCATTTCATTGACTTTATGCAGAACATCTTTGACAGAAATCATGCTGAACCTGCGCCACCACTGAGGGAGGGAGAAGAATGTTGGTATCTTCCATCCTTTGGTGTCTATCACCCTCGCAAGCCTAATCAGATCAGAGTGGTGTTTGACTCCAGTGCTCAGTTTGAAGGCCTCTCTCTCAATAACCTGCTCCTAACTGGGCCCAACCTGAACAACAGCCTCCTTGGAGTATTGATCCGCTTCAGACAAGAACCTGTTGCCATAATGGCCGACATTCAGCAGATGTTTCATTGCTTCATTGTGAAAGAAGACAACAGAAACTATCTTAGGTTCCTATGGCACAAGGACAACAACGTCAACAATCAGGTCATAGACTACCGGATGAAGGTCCATGTCTTCGGCAACAGTCCCTCACCTGCTGTGGCGATCTATGGACTGAGACGGACAGCCCAGGAAGGTGAGAGAGAGTACGGTTCCGATGCTCGGCAATTTGTAGAGAAGAACTTCTACGTGGACGATGGGCTCAAGTCCTTGCCCACAAGCGAAGATGCAATTGACCTACTCTCCAGGACACAGGAAATGCTATCCACATCAAACCTCAGACTCCACAAGATTATCTCTAACAGTCAAGAGGTAATGAACGCGTTTCCATCTGAGGACCGTGCCTCAAACCTAAAGGACCTCAACTTGGGTTCCGATGTTCCTCCAACACAGCGCAGCCTTGGTCTACTGTGGGATATCAAACGGGACACCTTCACTTTCCAAGTGTCACCCTATGACAAACCCTTTACCAAACGAGGAGTCCTATCTGTCATAAATAGCATCTATGATCCTCTCGGGTTTGTAGCACCCATCACTATTCAAGGCAAGATACTGTTAAGACAGCTTACGGCCGAGAACACGGATTGGGACACCCCGCTCCCAACTCAGAAACAGCAAAGGTGGGAGGCGTGGAAGAAGTCTCTGAAGTTCTTAGAGCAACTCCAAGTCCCAGGTTGTTATTCTCCAAGATCACCTTTGACTGCAATCAGAAGAGAAGTTCATATTTTCTCTGACGCATCTACAGAAGCCATAGCCGCAGTAGCTTATCTGATGACCTTAGGAGCTAACAAGGTACACTGTGGTTTCATCCTGGGTAAAGCCAAGTTAACTCCAAAGCCTGCACACTCTGTACCCAGACTCGAGCTTTGCGCTGCGATATTGGCAGTAGAAATTGCTGAAGTTGTACAAGACGTAATGAACGCGTTTCCATCTGAGGACCACGCCACAAACCTAAAGGACCTCAACTTGGGTTCTGATGTTTCTCCAGCCACACTTCTCACACAGAAGATTGGAGCTGCTACAGTTCCGCCTGGGAACTTCGATAATAAGGACATTTACAGACGTCAGTGGAGGCAAGTACAACACCTGGCTAACGTGTTTTGGCATCGATGGAAGACCAAATATTTACACTTGCTTCAAAACCGTCACAAATGGCAGACGCCCAGTCCCAATCTCCAAGAAGGAGACCTTGTTCTCTTAAAGGATACAGAGGCTCATCGTAATGACTGGCCAATGGGACTTATCACCAAGGTCCTACCCGGTGAGGACGGAAAGACTCGTAAGGTAGAAGTTAAGGTGACAAAAGGGGGCTCTACCCGAACCTTCTTCCGCCCGGTCACTGAACTCGTGCTGCTTCTACGAAAGGAGGACATCACATGAACTGAACATGCTCCTGGACGTTGTTCACGGCGGGGAGCATTCCTCCTCATTCCCCAGTTTATTGAATGTTGACATTTTCCATTGGATTGAACCCTTAACATTCCCATTGGATTCTGGGTTGGTGGAAGAGTTTGCATGTTTGCGGCTTCCCCAATCTGAAGATGGGTTTTATATACTTGAACTTATCTTTCGGTGTGATCTACGGGTCAACAACAACGAGTTGGACTTAAAAATCTTTTATGTTTATTATTGCATGCATGTTTTCTTCCTCTTGTTTTTTCAGGTTCGAACGACTTCGAAAAATTACGGACATCGTGAAATCCAAGGATTTCAGACGGGGAGTGTCATGTCCCACGACTTGAGAAATCATTTAATGTTTGCATTGTTTGTGTTTTATCCTTCTTTCTAGGCAGAAGTTTGCTTTTCCCTGTATTTTGTCCCAACTCTCTCACTGTAGTCCTGTGATGTATGTTTGTTCACGCCCTTATTCTCCATTTTGTCATCATCACCATATCTGTATGCATCCTACTGCATGTACTCTGTTGAATATTCCTTTTTACCTGCTACTTTCATCATAATACAAGAATTTCGGTTAAAGCAATCCTCTTTTCCTGGAGTCTTCTTACATGAGATCGTGGCTGAGTTAAGCTATCTGATAAATCGGTATGAACGTGAGTACAGGTCAATACGGAAGCGCCCACAAGAATAGGTCTATCCAGGCACCACTGCGTTCTACATACCCATGAGTCAGAATACCGCTGCCTTGGAGTCATCCTTGATTCCGAGCTTTCATTCACCCCCCACATCCGATCACTGGCTCGCTCTTCTTATCTGCATCTCAAAAACATTTCCAGAATTCGCCCTTTTCTTACTTTCGACTCTGCAAAAACTCTTACTGTCTCACTTATTCATTCTCGTCTGGACTATTGTAACTCTCTACTAATTGGCCTACCTTTTACCAGACTCTCCCCGCTCCAATCTGTCCTGAATGCTGCTGCCAGGATCATATTCCTCGCCAACCGTTACACCGATGCCTCTACCTTGTGCCAGTCATTACACTGGCTACCCATCCAATCCAGAATCCAGTACAAAACTACTACCCTCATCCACAAAGCACTCCATGGCTCAGCACCACCCTACATCTCCTCTCTGGTCTCAGTCTACCAACCTACCCGTGCCCTCCGCTCTGCTAATGACCTCAGGTTAGCATCCTCAATAATCAGAACCTCCCACTCCCGTCTCCAAGACTTTACACGTGCGGCGCCGATTCTTTGGAATGCACTACCTAGGTTAATACGATTAATCCCCAATCCCCACAGTTTTAAGCGTGCACTAAAAACTCATTTGTTCAGATTGGCCTACCGCCTCAACGCATTAACCTAATTATCCCTGTGTGGCCTATTAATAAAAAACAACAACATAATCACGTTCCTCCATCATGTTCTCATACACTTTATGCAGTTAATAGCCTCTGTGTCTGTACTGTTACATACTTAGGCAGTTAACTGGTTCATGCAGCTTTACATGAACACCCGAGCCTTACACTATGGCTGGTCCAAATAACTAAAGCAATTGTTACCATCCACCTCTTGTGTCTCCCCTTTTCCTCATAGATTGTAAGCTTGCGAGCAGCAGGGCCCTCATTCCTCCTGGTATCTGTTTTGAACTGTGATTTCTGTTATGCTGTAATGTCTGTTGTCTGTATAAGTCCCCTCTATAAGTTGTAAAGCGCTGCGGAATATGTTGGCGCTATATAAATAAAATTATTATTATTATTATTATTATTATCTTTGAGAAATGGTTTTCTTCTTGTCACTCATTCATAAAGGCCAGATTTGTGCAGTGTACAACTGATTGCTGTCCTATGGATAGACTGTCTCACCTCAGCTGTAGATCTCTGCAGTTCATCCAGAGTGATCATGGGCCTCTTGGCTGCATCTCTGATCAGTCCTCTCCTTATTTTCTTTGCTTAAGATGAACGTTTAGAGAGACGGCCGGGTCTTGGTAGATTTGCAGTGGTATGATACTCCTTCCATTTTAATATGATCACTTGCACAGTGCTCCTTGGGATGTTTAAAGTTTTGGAAATCATTTTGTATCCAAATCCGGCTTTAAACTTCTCCACAACAGTATCACGGACCTGCCTGTTGTGTTCCTTGGTCTTCGTGATGCTCTCTGTGCTTCAAACAGAACCCTGAGACTATCACAGAGCAGGTGCATTTATACGGAGACTTGATTACACACATGTGGATTATATTTATCATCATTAGGCATTTAGGACTACATTGGATCATTCAGAGATCCACAATGAACTTCTGGAGTGAGTTTGCTGCACTGAAAGTAAAGGGGCCGAATAATATTGCACGTCCCACTTTTCAGTTTTTGAATTTCCCAAAAAAGTTTAAATAACCAATAAATTTCATTCAACTTCACAATTGTGTTCCTATTGTTGTTGATTCTTCACCAAAAATTTACATTTGGCATCTTAATGTTTGAAGCATGATATGTGGGAAAAGGTTGAAAAGTTCCAGGGGGCCGAATATTTTCGCAAGGCACTGTATGTGCTTTGTGGTACATTTTGTGTTATTTAACACTCCAAAAAAGTTTGAAATTTTTTTCTGGATTCAATTACTTATCCATACAGTTTTAATTGCTATGTTGTACATTTTGGTGGTATATAACACTACAAAAAAGGTATTGAAAAATTTGCCTGGATTAAAGTGGTCATCCATAGAGTATTAGATGCTTTCTACAAACCCTGTCAAAAATTATGGAATCACCGGCCTAGGAGAATGTTCATTCAGTTGTTTAATTTTGTAGAAAAAAAGCAGATCACAGACATGGCACAAAACTAAAGTAATTTCAAATGGCAACTTTCTGGCTTTAAGAAACACTAAAAGAAATCAAGAACAAAAAATGTGGTAGTCAGTAATGGTTACTTTTTTTAACCAAGCATAGGGAAAAAATTGTGGAATCACTCAGTTCTGAGAAAAAAAAATATGGAATCTTGAAAAACAAACAAACAAGAAACACTCCAAAACATTACTAGTATTTTGTTGCACCAGCTCTGGCTTTTATAACAGCTTGCAGTCTCTGAGGCATGGACTTAATGAGTGTCAAACAGTACTCTTCATCCATCTGGCTCCAACTTTCTCTGATTGCTGTTGCCAGATCAGGTTTGCAGGTTGGAGCCTTGTCATTGACCATTTTCTTCAACTTCCACCAAAGATTTTAAATTGGATTGAGATCTGGACTATTTGCAGGCCATGACATTGACGTTATGTGTCTTTTTTCAAGGAATGTTTTCACAGTTGTTGCTCTATGGCAGGATGCATTATCATCTTGAAAAATTATTTCATCATCCCCAAACATCCTTTTAATTGATGGGATAAGAAAAGTGTCCAAAATATCAACATTAACTTATGCATTTATTGAAGATGCAATGACAGCCATCTCCCCAGTGGCTTTACTTGACATGCAGCCCAATACCATCAATGACTGTGGAAATTTGCATGTTCTTTTCAGGCACTCATCTTTATAAATCTCATTGGAATAACACACACAAAAAAAGTTCCAGCATCATCACCTTGCCCATTGCAGATTCGCGATTCATCACTGAATATGACTTTCATCCAGTCATTCACAGTCCATGACTGCTTTTCCTTAGCCCATTGTAACTTTGGTTTTTTTCTGTTTAGGTGTTAATGATGGCTTTCGTTTAGCTTTTCTGTATGTAAATCCCATTTCCTTTAGGCGGTTTCTTACAGTTGACTCCAGTTTCCACCCATTCGTTCCTCATTGGTTTTGTTGTACATTTCCTGTTTTGTAGACATATTGCTTTAAGTTTCTGGTCTTGATGCTTTGATGTCTTCCTTGGTCTACCAGTATGTTTGCCTTTAACAACCTTCCCATGTTGTTTGTATTTGGTCCAGATTTTAAACACAGCTGACGGTGAACAACCAACATTTTTTGCAACATTGTGTGATAATTTACCCTCTTTTAAGAGTTTGATAATCCTCTCCTTTGTTTCCTTTGACATCTCGCGTGTTGGAGCCATGATTCATGTCAGTCCACTTGGTGCAACAGCTCTCCAAGGCGTGATCACTCCTTTTTAGATGCAGACTAATGAGCAGATCTAATGTGATGCAGGTGTTATTTTTGGGAATGAATATTTACAGGATGATTCCATAATTTTTTCCTCAGAATTGAGTGATTCTATAATTTTTCCCCTATGCTTGGTTAAAAAAGGAACCATTACTGACTACCACATTTTTTGTTCTTGATTTCTTTTAGTGTTTCTTAAAGCCAGTAAGTTGCCATTTGAAATTACTTTAGCTTTGTGCCATGTCTGTGATCATCTTTTTTTCTACAACATTAAACAACTGAATGAACATCCTCCTAGGCAGGTGATTCCATAATTTTTGCCAGAGGTTATATGAAACTAGAGTGGTATATAACACTCCAAAAAAAGCGTTGAACAATTTGTCGGGATTCATTTAGTCATCCATAGAGTATTAGTTGCTTTCCATGACATTAGGGTGGTTTATAACACTCCAAAAAGGAGTTGAAAATTTTTTCTGGATTCAATTACTCATCCATACAGTATTACCTGCTTTATGTTAAATTTCGGTGGTATAGAACACTCCAAAAAAGTTTCAAGTTTTATTATGGATTCAATTAGTCATCCATACAGTTTAACATGATTCTTGTTGCATAACAATGGTATATAAAGCTACAAATTAACCCTTCCAAAAATTTTATAGATTCAATTTGTCATCCATACAGTTTAATGTACTAAGTGTAATATTGCGATGGGTTAAAATTTTGAAAAACTGCCTAGTGCAGTTCTACACTGTAGAAGCTGCTTTGTGTGCAATTTCATTGGTTTGAAATAAAAACCAAAACTGGCCTGCTACAGGTGTACAAATTTGGTAAAAAAAGGGAGAAGCCAGGGCTGCTTATGGTCAGAACGCAAAACAAAGTGCACATGCACATATTGATTTCTAACTGTATTTAAAAAATGAGACATTTAGCAAACAATTGATCAATTCTTTGAGCCACCCCGCCACGTCACGGCATTCTCATAATGGGGCAGTCCTACTCTATGTTTTTTATATTCGCTGTGCCATTATGGCCTCCTAAATGTATTAAAAGCAAGACCACATTAAATGCAAGCTGTACCTGAAGCATTTCTGAATCACTCCCATGGTGCCAGAAAGGGCAAGCACAGATAAAGGTTGATCAGGTCTGGACATAGACAATTCAGGTACAACCTCCACACTGCCTAACCAGCACCACAGATGAAGAGTGAGACAGGCTTGGACACAGGTGCACAATCAAACAAAGCCTACGGCAGGGCAGGGCTGCTGTATGTGTGTACAGCAGCCTAGGTCAATCACAAAAAAACCACAGAAAGAATGGCGTACATAACCCAGCGCACACGGCAACAGTGGTGGTCAACCACAAACCAATATCTAAGTAAAAAAGGGGAGAAACCAGCAGCATTTTTTTTTGTGATTGACCTAGGCTGCTGTACACACATACAGCAGCCCTGCCCTGCCCTAGGCTTTGTTTGGTTGTGTGTTGTGAATTCCGTTCTCGAACTCCCTCCTGTGGTCATGAATGGTACTTCGGTGAGTTCTGTCCGTGGACTCCCTCTGGTGGCTGTGAGTGGAGCTGCTGGTTCTGAGATTCCTTCTCCAGCTGCCCTCATTTGGGGCTAGGCTGATTCTCTATTTAACTCCACTCAGATCGTTACTCCATGCCAGCCGCCAATGTTCTAGTACTGGTTCAGATCTCTCCTGGATCTTTCTGAGGACCTGTCTGTTATGACCCCAATGGCGAGGGTCTCAGAGGAACGTGGAAGTCTGCAGAATACAAAAATCCAGCTCATAGGGCAGTGGTAACTGGGTTGACCATATATCTACTCCTAACGCCAACACTAGAAGTAGCCGGGGATCATTCCTACGTTGATTCTAGATGACACGCGCCAGCCGGAGAATCTAGCTACCCCTAGTAGAGGAAAACAAAGACCTTTCTTGCCTCCAGAGAAGGGAACCCCAAAGCTGGATAGAAGCCCCCCACAAATAATGACGGTGAGGTAAGAGGAAATGACAAACACAGAAATGAACCAGGTTTAGCACAGAGAGGCCCGCTTACTGATAGCAGAATAAAGAAAGGTAACTTATATGGTCAACAAAAACCCTATCAAAATCCACACTGGAAATTCAAGAACCCCCGAACCGTCTAACGGTCCGGGGGGAGAACACCAGCCCCCTAGAGCTTCCAGCAAAGGTCAGGATATAGATATGGAACAAGCTGGACAAAAATACAAAACCAAAACAAATAGCAAAAAGCAAAAGGCAGACTTAGCTGATATAACTGGAACCAGGATCAGTAGACAAGAGCACAGCAGACTAGCTCTGATAACTACGTTGCCAGGCATTGAACTGAAGGTCCAGAGAGCTTATATAGCAACACCCCTAACTAACGACCCAGGTGCGGATAAAAGGGATGACAGAAAAACCAGAGTCAAAAAACAAGTAACCACTAGAGGGAGCAAAAAGCAAATTCACAACAGTACCCCCCCCTTAGTGAGGGGTCACCGAACCCTCACCACGACCACCAGGGCGATCAGGATGAGCGGCATGAAAGGCACGAACCAAATCGGCCGCATGAACATCAGAGGCGACCACCCAGGAATTATCCTCCTGACCATAGCCCTTCCACTTGACCAGGTACTGAAGCCTCCGCCTGGAGAGGCGAGAATCCAAGATCTTCTCCACCACGTACTCCAACTCGCCCTCAACCAACACCGGAGCAGGAGGCTCAGCAGAAGGAACTACAGGCACAATGTACCGCCGCAACAAGGACCTATGAAATACATTGTGAATAGCAAACGACACAGGAAGATCCAGACGAAAAGATACAGGATTAAGAATTTCCAATATCTTGTAAGGCCCAATAAAACGAGGTTTAAATTTGGGAGAGGAGACCTTCATAGGAACAAAGCGGGAAGAAAGCCATACCAAATCCCCAACGCGTAGTCGGGGACCCACACCGCGGCGGCGGTTGGCAAAGCGCTGAGCCTTCTCCTGTGACAACTTCAAGTTGTCCACCACATGATTCCAGATCTGCTGCAACCTATCCACCACAGAATCCACCCCAGGACAGTCAGAAGGCTCCACATGACCCGAAGAAAAGCGAGGATGGAAACCAGAGTTGCAGAAAAAAGGCGAAACCAAGGTGGCGGAACTAGCCCGATTATTAAGGGCAAACTCAGCCAACGGCAAGAATGTCACCCAATCGTCCTGATCAGCAGAGACAAAACACCTCAAATAAGCCTCCAAAGTCTGATTGGTTCGCTCCGTCTGTCCATTAGTCTGAGGATGGAAAGCAGACGAAAATGACAAATCAATGCCCATCCTACTACAAAAGGATCGCCAGAACCTGGAAACGAACTGGGATCCTCTGTCTGACACAATATTCTCAGGGATGCCGTGCAAACGAACCACGTTCTGGAAAAACACAGGAACCAGATCGGAAGAGGAAGGCAGCTTAGGAAAAGGAACCAAATGGACCATCTTGGAGAAGCGATCACATATCACCCAGATAACGGACATGCCCTGAGATAGCGGAAGATCAGAAATGAAATCCATGGAGATATGTGTCCAAGGTCTCTTCGGGACAGGCAAGGGCAAGAGCAAACCGCTGGCACGAGAACAGCAAGGCTTAGCTCGAGCACAAGTCCCACAGGACTGCACAAATGACCGCACATCCCTTGACAAGGAAGGCCACCAAAAGGACCTGGCCACCAGATCTCTGGTGCCAAAAATTCCCGGGTGACCTGCCAACACCGAGGAATGAACCTCGGAAATGACTCTGCTGGTCCACTTATCCGGGACAAACAGTCTGTCAGGTGGACAAGACTCAGGCCTATCAGCCTGAAATCTCTGCAACACACGTCGCAGATCCGGAGAAATAGCTGACAAGATAACTCCATCTTTAAGAATACCAACAGGATCAGCGACTCCAGGAGCATCAGGCACAAAGCTCCTAGAAAGAGCATCGGCCTTCACATTCTTTGAACCTGGTAAATACGAGACAACAAAATCAAAGCGGGAGAAAAACAATGACCAGCGGGCCTGTCTCGGATTAAGGCGTTTAGCAGACTCGAGATACATCAGATTTTTGTGATCAGTCAAGACCACCACACGATGCTTAGCACCCTCGAGCCAATGACGCCACTCCTCAAATGCCCATTTCATGGCCAACAACTCCCGATTGCCCACATCATAATTTCGCTCGGCAGGCGAAAACTTCCTAGAGAAAAAGGCACAAGGTTTCATAACAGAGCAACCAGGGCCTCTCTGCGACAAAACGGCCCCTGCCCCAATCTCCGAAGCATCCACCTCAACCTGAAAGGGAAGTGAGACGTCAGGCTGGCACAAAACAGGCGCCGAAGTAAACCGGCGTTTCAACTCCTGGAAAGCCTCCACGGCAGCAGGAGCCCAGTTAGCTACATCGGAGCCCTTCTTGGTCATATCCGTCAAAGGTTTCACAATGCTAGAAAAATTAGCGATAAAACGACGGTAGAAGTTAGCGAAGCCCAAGAACTTCTGAAGACTCTTAACTGACGAGGGCTGAGTCCAATCAAGAATAGCTCGGACCTTGACTGGGTCCATCTCCACAGCAGAAGGGGAAAAAATGAACCCCAAAAAGGGAACCTTCTGTACACCAAAGAGACACTTTGAGCCCTTGACAAACAAAGAATTTTCACGCAAAATTTTAAAGACCAACCTGACCTGCTCCACATGCGAATCCCAATCATCAGAAAAAACCAAAATATCATCCAGATAAACAATCAAAAATTTATCCAGATACTTCCGGAAAATGTCATGCATAAAGGACTGAAAAACCGAAGGCGCATTGGAGAGCCCAAAAGGCATCACCAAGTACTCAAAATGACCTTCGGGCGTATTGAATGCGGTTTTCCATTCATCACCTTGCTTAATGCGCACAAGGTTGTACGCACCACGAAGGTCTATCTTGGTGAACCACTTGGCACCCTTAATCCGGGCAAACAAGTCAGACAACAGCGGTAAAGGATACTGAAATTTGACAGTGATCTTATTTAAAAGCCGATAATCAATACAAGGTCTCAAAGATCCGTCCTTTTTTGCCACAAAAAAGAATCCCGCACCAAGAGGGGAAGAAGACGGACGAATATGTCCTTTCTCCAGAGACTCCTTGATATATGAACGCATAGCGGTATGTTCAGGTACCGACAGATTAAACAGTCTTCCCTTAGGAAATTTACTGCCTGGGATCAAATCTATAGCACAGTCACAGTCCCTATGAGGAGGCAGTGCACTGGACTCAGACTCACTGAAGACATCCTGATAATCAGACAAATACTCCGGAACTTCCGAAGGCGTAGAAGAAGCAATAGACACAGGCAGGGAATCCCCATGAATACCACGACAGCCCCAACTAGAGACTGACATAGCCTTCCAGTCCAGGACTGGATTATGGGTCTGTAACCATGGCAGCCCTAAAACAACCAAATCATGCATTTTATGTAAAACCAGGAAACGTATCACCTCGCGGTGTTCAGGAGTCATGCACATGGTAACCTGTGTCCAATACTGCGGTTTATTTGCTGCCAATGGTGTAGCATCAATACCCCTAAGAGGAATAGGATTTTCTAATGGTTCAAGAGTAAAACCACAGCGCTTAGCAAATGAGAGATCCATGAGACTCAGGGCAGCACCTGAATCTACAAACGCCATGACAGGATAAGATGACAGTGAGCAAATCAAAGTTACAGACAGAATAAATTTAGGTTGCAAATTACCAATGGTGACAGGACTAACAACCTTAGCTATACGTTTAGAGCATGCTGAGATAACATGTGTAGAATCACCACAGTAGTAGCACAAGCCATTCCGGCGTCTATGAATTTTCCGCTCATTTCTAGTCAGGATTCTATCACATTGCATTAAATCAGGTGTCTGTTCAGACAACACCATGAGGGAATTTGCGGTTTTTCTATCACATTGCACCGAATTAGGTGTCTGTTCAGACAACACCATGAGGGAATTTGCGGTTTTGCGCTCCCGCAACCGCCGGTCAATTTGAATAGCCAGTGCCATAGTATCATTCAGACCTGTGGGAATGGGAAAACCCACCATAACATTCTTAATGGCTTCAGAAAGGCCATTTCTAAAATTAGCGGCCAGTGCACACTCGTTCCAATGTGTCAGCACGGACCATTTCTGAAATTTTTGGCAATACACTTCAGCCTCGTCCTGCCCCTGAGACATAGCCAGCAAGGCCTTTTCTGCCTGAATCTCAAGATTGGGTTCCTCATAAAGTAAACCGAGCGCCAGAAAAAATGCATCAAGATCAGCCAATGCCGGATCTCCTGGCGCCAGCGAAAAAGCCCAATCCTGAGGGTCGCCCCGTAAGAACGAAATAACAATTTTAACTTGCTGAGCAGAATCTCCAGATGAACAGGGTCTCAGGGACAAAAACAATTTACAATTATTCACGAAATTCCTAAACTTAAACCTGTCTCCGGAAAACAGTTCAGGAATCGGTATTTTAGGTTCTGACCTAGGATTTCTGATAACATAGTCTTGTATGCCCTGCACACGAGTAGCCAGCTGGTCCACACTTGTAATCAAGGTCTGGACATTCATGTCTGCAGCAAGCATAGCCACTCTGAGGTAAAGAGGAAGAAGAAAAAAAAAAAAAAAAACTCAGAATCTTCTTTCTTATAATCCCTCTTCTGCAATGCATTAAACATTTAATACTGGCCTGGCAAACTGTTATGACCCCAATGGCGAGGGTCTCAGAGGAACGTGGAAGTCTGCAGAATACAAAAATCCAGCTCATAGGGCAGTGGTAACTGGGTTGACCATATATCTACTCCTAACGCCAACACTAGAAGTAGCCGGGGATCATTCCTACGTTGATTCTAGATGACACGCGCCAGCCGGAGAATCTAGCTACCCCTAGTAGAGGAAAACAAAGACCTTTCTTGCCTCCAGAGAAGGGAACCCCAAAGCTGGATAGAAGCCCCCCACAAATAATGACGGTGAGGTAAGAGGAAATGACAAACACAGAAATGAACCAGGTTTAGCACAGAGAGGCCCGCTTACTGATAGCAGAATAAAGAAAGGTAACTTATATGGTCAACAAAAACCCTATCAAAATCCACACTGGAAATTCAAGAACCCCCGAACCGTCTAACGGTCCGGGGGGAGAACACCAGCCCCCTAGAGCTTCCAGCAAAGGTCAGGATATAGATATGGAACAAGCTGGACAAAAATACAAAACCAAAACAAATAGCAAAAAGCAAAAGGCAGACTTAGCTGATATAACTGGAACCAGGATCAGTAGACAAGAGCACAGCAGACTAGCTCTGATAACTACGTTGCCAGGCATTGAACTGAAGGTCCAGAGAGCTTATATAGCAACACCCCTAACTAACGACCCAGGTGCGGATAAAAGGGATGACAGAAAAACCAGAGTCAAAAAACTAGTAACCACTAGAGGGAGCAAAAAGCAAATTCACAACACCTGTCTACTCCAGCACAAGCTAAGTTCCTGCTTGTTCATTTGTTACATATGGTTTTTCTTGCTAAGTTCTAGTCCAGCTTGCTATCATGAAACTACCTGGCTAGCTGGAAGCTCTGGGGGTGCAGAGTGGCACCACCGCATCATGAGTCGGTGCGGGGGTATTTTTTTCACACTCTGCGTGGTTTTTTGTAGCTTTTTGTGTTGACCGCAAAGATCCCTTTTCTATCCTCAATCTGTTTAGTTAGACTGGCCTCTCTTTGCTAAAACCTATTTCATCCTGTGTTTGTGATTTCCTCTTATCTCACAGTCAATACTTGTGGGGGGGCTGCTTTTATCTTTGGGGACATTTCTCTGAGGCAAGTAAGGCTTTGTTTCCTTTCTTTAGGGGTAGTTAGCTCTTAGGCTGTGAAGAGGCATCTAGGCAGAGTCAGGCACGCTCCACGGCTGTTTCTAGTTGTGTTGATAGGAGTAGGGTTTGCGGTCAGCAGAGTTTTCATTTCCCCAGAGCTCGTCCTGATTCCGTGTTTAACTATCAGGTCATTCCTGGTGCACCTAACCACCAGGTCCATAACAGTACAGCTGGCCCACAAAGTGTTAATGCATCTCAATAGAGGGAAAAGAGAAGTTCTGAGACCATTTTTTTTTTTCTCTGCAGTGTGTTTTGCCTTTCTTTTCCCCTTAAACTCTGGGTGGTTCAGAACTTAGGTGTGGATATGGACATTCAAGGTTTGTCCTCTAGTGTAGATCAACTCGCTG